>NC_091437.1:66902141-67240847 GCF_964237555.1 Oryctolagus cuniculus | reverse complement strand
GTGATGTGAAGGGGAAGGGGAGAGGGAGTGGGAGAGGGGAGCGTTGTGGATGGGAGGGAAGACACGGGGAGGGGAGGAGGCTATTGTGGTCCATAAGCTGTACTTTGGAAATTTATGCTCATTAAATAAATTAAAAAAAAAAGAAAATAAATGACTAATACATGTATGGAAATAAACTGAACTTCACAAATAAAAATAAAATAGCATTTGTTATCTATCGGCTTGGCAAAAATAAAACAAAAATCTATAATATGTAGTATGAGGGGATTTTTGTGAAAGAGATTCTCAGACACTCTTTTTTTTTTTTTTTTTTTTTTGACAGGCAGAGTGGACAGTGAGAGAGAGAGACAGAGAGAAAGGTCCCCCTTTGCCGTTGGTTCACCCTCCAATGGCCGCCACGGCTGGCGCGCTGTGGCCGGCGCACTGCGCTGATCCGAAGGCAGGAGCCAGGTGCTTCTCCTGGTTTCCCATGGGGTGCAGGGCCCAAGCACTTGGGCCATCCTCCACTGCACTCCCTGGCCATAGCAGAGAGCTGGCCTGGAAGAGGGGCAACCGGGACAGAATCCGGCGCCCCGACCGGGACTAGAACCCGGTGTGCCAGCGCCGCTAGGCGGAGGATTAGCCTGTTGAGCCGCAGCGCCGGCCTTCTCAGACACTCTTAATTGAAGTGTAAAATTGACAGTTGTCTGGAGGTCAACATCTATTAAAACAAGCAGGGGGCCTGCCCTCTCACCAGCAATCCTAGCCAAGTAATTCACGGGACAAGTGTGAATTTCAGTACTGTTCAGTACAGTATTGGTTATAACAGAGGAAAGCTGAAAACTACCTAACAACAAGAGATTTATTAAGTAAATTATTGTACATACTACGCTGCCTTTTTTAAAATGGTTTCTCTCTCTCTTCCTTAAAGCATATGAGTGCCACAGATATTCTCTGGGCAACAAAAGCAGGAGGAAGGGTAACACAACTGATCTCACTTAGGTACAGTTGCACACAAGCCTAAGAACACTCACCAACATGTTAATGTGAGTGATCTGTGGGTGGTGGGTTCTGAGATTTTTTTTTTTCTTGTTTATATAGCTTGAGTTTTAAAAACAATAACTACATTTTCTTATAACTTGGGAAAAAAATTAAGAAATAAGTTAAATAAAGCACTTGCTGGAGATAGTAAAACCAACTCGGACCACAGACTCAAAATAATGAACCTATCTTGGTTTTGTATTTAATGTTCCCTTCACCAGGAGGAGTCAGCGTAGGTGTAAAAACAAAGGGAAACATGAGTTTAATGTAATCTGTTCCAGATTTGCCACTTCATGATTTCATCAAAGTGATGCTCAGAGAGCACAACAGGAGTGACCCACAGTGTGCCTGGATACAACCTCATTTTCAAGAACATACTATTTCTTCTTAAAATTTAGTGTTTTGATTTCTGAGGACATGCCCAGTATAGCTATATAGAATGCAATATCAAATAAGAATATGCATGTAAAATTGAAACGTCAGGACCAGCGCTGTGGCATGGTGAGTGGGGTCAGCACCTGCAGTGCCGGCATCCCATGTGGGAGCCAGTTCAAGTCCTGGCTGCTCCACTTCTCTGCTATGGCCTGGGAAAGCAGTGGAGGATGGCCCAGGTCCTGGGGCCCCTGCACCCGCATGAGGACCCCCAAGGAGGCTCCTGGCTACAGATCAGCGCAGCTCTGGCTGTTGTGGCCAGTTGTGGAATGAGCCAGAGCATATAAGACCTCTCTCTCTCTCTCTCTCTCTCTCTCTGCCTTTCCTTCTCTCTGTAACTCTTTCAAATAAATAAATAAATCTTTTTTTTTTTTTTTTTGACAGGCAGAGTGGACAGTGAGAGAGAGACAGAGAGAAAGGTCTTCCTTTGCCATTGGTTCACCCTCCAATGGCCGCCGCGGCCGGCACGCTGCAGCCGGTGCACTGCGCTGATCCAATGGCAGGAGCCAGGTACTTATCCTGGTCTCCCATGGGATGCAGGGCCCAAGCACTTGGGCCATCCTCCACTGCACTTCCTGGCCACAGCAGAGAGCTGGCCTAGAAGAGGGGCAACCGGGACAGAATCTGGCGCCCCAACCGGGACTAGAACCCGGTGTGCCGGCGCCGCAAGGCGGAGGATTAGCCTAGTGAGCCGCAGCGCTGGCCAATAAATAAATCTTAAAAAAAAAATCCTGAAATATCGGGGCCAACATTACGGCATAGTGGGGTAAGCTACTGCCTGTGATGCTGGCACTTGTTATGGGCGCTGGTTTGAGTCCCAGCTGCTCCACTTCCAATCCAGCTCCCTGCTGAAGGCCTGGGAAAGCAAAAGAAGATGGTCCAAGTACTTGGGCTCCTGTACCCACATGAGAGACCCGGATGAAGCTCCTGGCTCCTGGCTTTGGCCTGTCTCAGCTCTGGCTGTTGTAGCCATTTGGGGAGTGAACCAGCAGATGGAAGATTCTCTGTCTCTCTAACTCTTTAAATAAAATAAATAAATATTAAAAAAAAAAAAACCTGAAGTGTCTGTATGCAAGGAAAAAAGCTGCTATGAGAACAAGTTTCCTAAGAAATAGTTGTTTCTCTATTGGTTGGATGGATCCTGTTCCCATTTAACAGAGAAAGAAAGAGTGGACAGCAAGCGGTTCTGGGATTAACTGGCTCCTCTCCCTCAGCAGAGCGACCTAGATTCCCAAATGGATTATGATGCCTTCAATAACTTCCATTTCTCTAATGTAAATTCAGAATTTTATCAGTAAAATACAGGCATTGCATTAGTCATTTTGTCATTCGTTTACCTTGTGTCTGAACTCCGTGTATCTCCCAACGCTCTGAAAACCATGTTATCACTGACAACATCAAAGCATGCAAACAGGCGCAGGACTTACGTTTTTATGATTGACACACTTTAACAGGACAAGTTCTCGATAAGCTCTCTTTGCATGAGTTTGATTTTGAAAAGGACGGCTTAGTTTCTTGACTGCAACATTTATCCCAAGAACTGTATCAAAAGCAGCACTATAAATTAGGAAATAGAATAATCAATCTATTAGGATGGTTTTTGGAAGAAACAGAAATGCAGAATATACATTCAATGTATTATTTTTCTAAAGCATAAGAAATAAGGAAAATCTTTCTACAGGTGGAGGGCATGGGGGTGACTGGCTCAGGATGGGATAACTCTTCACAGAGGCAAGGACCTTGGTGCTGCACTAGCATGGGGTTCAGGGATACTTGGCACACCCAATTCTCACCTTATTAGTTGAGATTAGTATTTCAGAAGCAGGTAATTTCACACTAAGCATGTGAGACTGGTTAAGAAATGAAATCTTCAGTTTACGCATGTCAGTAGGTTGAAAAAACTGGTCCTTGCCATCACAGATGAAAAGATAAACATATTTTGGAGTATTGCAGCAGAGGGAATGGTGAAATTTTGCTCATGACAAGAATATAATAATGCTAAATTATGACAGTATTTTCCCCAGGCAAAAGGATCTAGAAAGAAAATAGAAGCTGAAACCTCAGCTTGTGATAAGTACCCAAGGTATCAAAATCTATCCCTAACATACCACTGAAAAACACCCCTCATCCTGCTGAAAGAAGAACAAAGTCCAGCATCTCACTTCTCTGCTGGAATTCAGTGCTTGCGTTCCTCTAGAAAACAGATGTGAAAAACTGTGAAGCCCAATCACACACTGCCAGGTTACAAGCTGGTACTGATGTCCCGTCAGTGTCAACGCCTCCGCCTGCTCGCCAGGCCACCTCCCAATCTAAGCACCATTTAAAACAGGGTCTCATCTGTTCTCTTAAGTTTATAACACTGTTGATACTAATGTTCTTTTAGTATTTTTTTTTCCCAACAACGCTGAACTGAATTCTTCAAGCTGTCTTTGAGTTGAGGACAGCCTACTATAGCCTTTAGGATACCAGAACCTCCATGTCTTGGGCTGATTTAATTCAGTTCACATTATGTGTGCGCACATAGGAATATGTAGAGCTCATGCCCAAATTTTTTTTTTTTTTTTTTTGACAGGCAGAGTGGACAGTGAGAGAGAGAGACAGAGAGAAAGGTCTTCCTTTGCCGTTGGTTCACCCTCCAATGGCCGCCGCGGCTGGAGCACTGTGGCCGGCGCACTGCGCTGATCCGATGGCAGGAGCCAGGTGCTTCTCCTGGTCTCCCATAGGGTGCAGGGCCCAAGTACTCGGGCCATCCTCCACTGCACTCCCTGGCCACAGCAGAGAGCTGGCCTGGAAGAGGGGCAACTGGGACAGAATCCGGCGCCCCAACCGGGACTAGAACCCAGTGTGCTGGTGCCGCAAGGCGGAGGATTAGCCTAGTGAGCTGTGGTGCCGGCCCATGCCCAAATTTAACTCTGCCATTCAAATGAGATACAAAGCACTGCAGGTAAACCTATTTGTGAAACAAACCATTAGTTAATGCACACATACACATTTTTCTGTCTGTATTTATGTTTCTCAGACAGGAGGAGTGAGTTTTAGAGCTCTATTGTACACCACAGTGACTGCAGTTAATAACAATGTATTATATTCCGGAAAACTGCCAAGATTGTAAGTGTTCTCAGGACAAAAAAAAAAAAAAGTATCAAGTAATACATAGGATAATTAGCTTAATTTAGCAGTTCCACAATGAATACATAATTCAAAACGGTATGTTATATGTGATAATTATAACTTTTATTTGTCAACTTAAAATAAGTGTGGGTCCACAATGAGCCAGATCAACTATCTGAGTGAAGAGAGGCTTCCCACGCCCAGCGCCAATGCCAGGAGCACAGTCTCCACTTATTACGCGTTTGTGTTTCTTGAGGTTACTTCTTAACTTGAAAGAATTCACTCTACTAGTTTTATTCTATTCATCAGTGTCTTTATTTGTCAACTTTAGAAACTAGCTACTTTCTCCCCATTATGAAAAGTGAGGAGTCACCCACTTACTTCAAATCTCTAGCACCTCTCAGTTTTCTGTTCTTACATTAGCAAGGGGTTTTTTCCCCTGGGTTACCTTTAGACTTTGAATAACAAGCCTAAACTTTTCATTCCAGCAGCTCTCAGAGGAAACTCCTGCCTCCCCAGCAGCAACCCGAGCCTCTTAGACTCCACCTCCTCCTCCTCCAGCTCTCAGTTCTCTCTCTTTCCCTCTAAAACCCCAGGTCAAGTCTGAGAACACAGTCATTTTGTATATTCAATTCAGCCTTTTGTGTTTCTTCTTTAGGATGTGTCTACAAGTTGAAAACCATGAGAGGGAGAGAGAGCGTCAGAGAAAACACGCATGCATTTGTGACATCACTAGCTGCAGAACTGGGGTTGACTTCAACTTCTACATGACACATGGCCTTTGCTGCCACTCCTAACAGAATGAGACTATTCCCAGCATCAAGGGCAAAAGGATTCCATTTTCTTACACCCTGTCAATTGCTCAAACATCACATTCTTCTTATTCTTCTTCTTCTTTTTTTAAGCATTTAAAAGTCAGAGTTACAAAGAGACAGAGATCTTCTATCTGCTGGCTCACTCCCCAAATGGGCACAACCGCCAGGGCTGAGCCAGACCAAAGCCAAGAGCTTCATCGGGGTCTCCCACGTGGGTAGCAGGGGCCCAACTACCTGGGCCACCCTCTGCTGCTTTTCCCAGGCCACCAGCAGAGAGCTGGATCAGAAATTGGAAAGGGACCTAAACCCATATGGGATGCCAGCACTGCAGTCGGCAGCTTAACCCGCTATGCCACAGTGCTGGCCTTGCATGTCCTTTGAAAAATCAGTTTTACTTTAAAGCCCCGACTTTTTCTATCTTTCCCCCACTTTTTTTTTTTTTTTTGGACAGGCAGGGTGGACAGTGAGAATGAAAGTGAGAGAGAGAGAGAAAGAGAAAGAAAGGTCTTCCTTTTCCATTGGTTCACCCCCACAATGGCCACTGCGGCCGGCACACTGGGGCTGGCGCACAGCACTGATCCGAAGGCAGGAGCCAGGTGCTTCTCCTGGTCTCCCATGTAGGTGCAGGGCCCAAGCACTTGGGCCATCCTCCACTGCACTCCCTGGCCACAGCAGAGAGCTGGACTGGAAGAGGAGCAACAGGGACAGAATCCAGCACCCCTGACCAGGACTAGAACCCGGGGTGCCGGTGCCGTAGGCAGAGGATCAGCCTATTGAGCCGCGGCGCCGGCCTCTCCCACATTTGGGAAAATTGTTTTTCTTATTAAGAGAAGAAAAACATTGTTTTTAGCCTGTCAGCAGACCAGCACTTCTCAGCTCCTCACTCATGTGCTGTGTTCTCTGGGATCCACTCCACAGTTTGCAGACCTTTCTCCTGGGGTTTGCAGAGCCTGCCACACAGCTGTTACCCTGGGATTTCTTCTCACTGGCCTCCGCTGCTTCTTGTACACATATTCCTGTATTATCTTCCCTGCTGGGCTACACTGTCCAGAATCCCCTCAGAAAAAGCCTTTGGAAGGTTAACTGATCGGATTGTGCCCTCTCCCTGAATAACCGTCTTCTAGGTGGAAAATCCACTTTCTCTGGAACGTGAAAGGCTCTGCCCCACTGACCCTGGGCTCAGTGCTGCAAGGGAGAGATGCCTGGTGCTTGCCAGATGCTTCTGTTTCATTCCTGAGCTCAATGCCTCATCATAAACAGCCATGTTCTGTCGAAGTCCCCAACGCCCCTCCCACTCTCTAGTAACCACTGTTCCTCCTGCCTACTACAGATCACTTCTGGCTTTCATGATGGCCACTTCCCGCTTTTTCCAGCCAAAGATGTATCCTCCAGTTCCCATAGTTAATTTTTGCCTGTTTTTTGCAATGTCCTGTGTCTGGCTTCTTACACCAGCTGATGGCGTATGAGGCTGTAATTCATCTCGTCTCATGGCTGTAACAGTCCTTTGCATGACAGTATCACACTACATTGGCAGGTATTTTGGCTGTTTTTAAGTGATTATCAAAAAATGTTGTCATAAACATTTCTTGCACTTAGCTCTGCAGCCCCATGCATGCAAGTTCTCAGGACCACACAGCCGACAGTGCGAACGCATGCATCCTATTTTAGTAGGTGTCAAACTCTTTTCCCAAGTGGTTCCATCAGTTCCTAGGCCTGCCAGCAGTGCTTGTGAGAGCCATATCCGTCTGAGAGCTGTGTGTCTGTGGTTCCACATCCTCCCCAACACTTGGCATTATCAAGTCTAGCTTTTAACCACTGTGTTGCATGTCTAGTGGGATTTCATTGTGGTTTTAATTTATATTTCCCTAAATAATAAAGACAGTGAGTACCTTTTCCTATGTTGATTTGTTATTTGCATCCTCTTTTGTGATGAACTGCTTACTATTTGGTTGTCTTCCTGGTTAGAGTTCTTCATATGTGATGTATGAATGACTGTGTAAGTCATTTAATTTTTAATTTGAGGATTTATTTATTTGAAAGGCAGAATGACAGAGAGACAGAGAGGAACAGCATGCAAGAGTGTGATATATCATCCATCTGCTGGTTCACTTCCCAAATGGCTGAAATATCCAGGTCTAAATAAGGCCAACTGAGGCAGGAACTATACCCGAGTCCCCCCAATGGGTGGCAGGGCCCAAGTACTTGGGCCATCATCTGCTGTCTTCCCAGAGGCATCAGTAGGAAGCTGGATCAAAGGTGGAGCCCGGCCCCAGCGGCCATTTGGAGTGAACCAGCAAAGGGAAGACTTCTCTCTCTCTCTCTCTGCCTCTGCCTCTCTGTAGCTCTGCCTTTCAAATAAGTAAAAAATAAATAAATAAATAAATCTTTACAAAAAAAAAGAAAAGAAAAAAGAAGTTGAGCAGCCAGGACTTGGACTGGTATTCCAATATGGGATGCAGGCATCGAAAGCAGCAGCTGAACCCGATGTGCCATAACTCTGGCTCCTATATAAGTCATATGCTTGTCTTTTGTTTCTTTATGACATTTTTTAAAGATTTTCATAATTTTAATACAGATTTGTCAATCTTTTATGATGAATTCCTTTATGAGTACTTTTTATATTTTGTTTAAAGCCCTTCTTTGCCCCCAAAGATCATGGAGAACATCTTCCATAGTATCATTAATAGGTTTTATTGTTTTCCCTACACATCAAGCCAGTCACCTGAGACTGTTTTGCCTGTAATTTCACCTTTTCCCATTTGAATACTCATCTGCTCCTTGAAAGCCTGTCTTCTCCCCACTGCTCTGTAAGGCTGCTCTGGTTCAGATAGGAGTTTAGGCATCCTCATCATCCAATGTGTTAAAGGCTGGGTCCCCAGGGTAACACCACTGGAAGGCGTTAGAACCTGTAGGAGATGGAACCCAGTGGCAGCTCCTCGGGTCATCACGGATGAGCCTAGGAAGGTAGTTCTTGAGTAACCTCTTGAGTTCTCAGGAGACTGTTGTTAAAATAAATAAATAAATAAAAAGGCCTGTGTTGGGTTCACCCACTTCTCTGCTTCTCGGCTCGGCACGTGATCCTTCCTTCACACAGGCTCTGCCACTGCCATCCACTGCCCTCTCAGAGCCCGAACCAACAGGGCTGCCCCATCTTGGACTAACTCCACACCTGTGAACTCAATACATCTTTTCTCTTTATACAGTTACTTGCTGGGGACTGGCGCTGTGGCATAGCGGGTAAATCCACCGCCTGCAGTGCCGGCATCCCATGTGGGCGCCGGTTCAAGTCCTGGCTGCTCCACTTCTGATCCAGCTCTCTGCTATGGCCTGGGAAAGCAGTGGCAGATGGCCCAAGCCCTTGGGCCCCTGCACCCACATGGGAGACCGAAGAAGCTCCTGGCTCTTGCCTTCAGATTGGCACAGTTCCAGCCATTGCGGCCATCTGGGGAGTGAACCAGCGGATGGAAGACCAGTCTCTCTCGGCCTCTCCTTCTCTCTCTGTGTAACTCTGAATTTCAAATAAATAAATCTGTAAAAATAAGTAAATAAATCTTAAAAAAAAGTTACTTGCCTCATATATTCTGCTGTGGTTACAAAAAGCTAACACAAAGGCCACCACCATCTGAAATCAGAAGCCCATCTGTATCTGTGTGCCTTTCCTTGCACCACACATTTTCATCACCAAAGGTTCTGGTAATTCTTCATTTCTGATACGAGTCCTTCTTCTTTGTTAAAGGGTATCTTTATCATTTTAGGACATTCATTTTTACATTATGAGCATAAATTTAATATCAGCTTGTTAAACTCATTTTTTTAAATAAAAGTCTGTTGAGATTCAGATTATACTCAATCTGTTGACAAGCCTGAAAACTGGCACCAAGTATGTCATACACATGGTATACCTCATCACTATTTGGGGTTTTTTCTTAATTTTTTAGCTTTCTGCACAGAGGTCATTCTGTGTTAAGCTTCCTCCCCTTAACATATGTGAGCCCTGTGAAGGAAGAGCTTGCTCCGGCCGCTGGGAAGAGAGGAAAGACCGGGCTTGCCACTGCCACCTCTAAGATTGAGGAGGGAAACAAGCAACCTCTAGGAGCACAGAGAGGCCTCTGGCTGGCAGACATGAAGCTGCCAAGAAGGATATTCTGCCAACAACGTGACTGGGTCTGGGCGCAGAGGCTTCCCCAGGGCCTCCACATGAGAGGTATTCGGACTTCAGCCAAGGAGAAATGCTGAGCAGAAAACCCAAGCGAACCCACTCAGATGCCTGAGCTCACCAACTATGGGGTAATACATGCTGATTGCTTTAAATGACCAAGTTTGTGGTAATCTCCCATGCAGCAGTAGAAAATGAACATAGCTCCTCTTTGGTATCTGTATTTTTATACTCATTTGTCTCTCCACGCTTCATTCTGGGTTATTTTTTGCTGACTTATTTCCCAGATCATTCTTTCTTCAGTTATATCTAACATACTGTTAAATCCATTCATTAGGTTTATTTAATTTTTTTAAGATTTATTTTGAAAGAATTACAGAGAAGGAGAGAGAGAGAGAGAGAGGTTTTCCATCCACTGGTTCACTCCCCAAATCGCTACAACGGCCGAAGCTGAGCCAATCTGAAGCCAGGAGCTTCTTCCATGTCTCCCATGTGGGTTCAGGGGCCCAAGGACATGGGCCATCTTCTACTGCTTTCCCAGGCCATAGCAGAGAGCTGGATCAGAAGTGGAGCAGCCAGGATTTGAACTGGCACCCACATGGGATGCTGGCACTACAGGTGGTGGTTTTACCCACTACGCCAAAGCACCAGCCCCTGCATTGTTTTTTTTTTTTTTTTTTTTTTTTTTATAGAGAGAGACAGAGAGAGAAAGGTCTTCCTTTGCCGTTGGTTTACCCTCCAATGGCCGCCGCTGCAGCCGGCGCACCGCGCTGATCCGATGGCAGGAGCCAGGATCCAGGTGCTTTTCCTGGTCTCCCATGGGGTGCAGGGCCCAAGCACCTGGGCCATCCTCCACTGCACTCCCTGGCCATAGCAGAGAGCTGGCCTGGAAGAGGGGCAACCGGGACAGAATCCAGCGCCCCGACCGGGACTAGAACCCGGTGTGCCGGCGCCGCAAGGTGGAGGATTAGCCTATTGAGCCACGGCGCCGGCTCCCCTGCATTGTTTTTTAAAAATAGTTTTCATCACTGAAAATTTTCATTCTGTCTTTAATTACTTTAAATATATTATCATAGTTAATACAACTTCTGGATCTAATTACACCACATTTCCTATGGATCTGTTCCTTTTGTCTGTTGTTTCTTGTTCGTGTTGTCTTCTCTGCTTGCATGTCTGGTTACTTTTGACTGGTTCTGGACCTTGCACTTGTAATGCTGCCATCTAGAAATTCGATGATACCTCGCATGATGCTATCTCCCTCCAGGGAGAATTTACACTTATTTCTGCTGGGTACCTGAGGGTACTAGCAGTGTAGGTCCACTTCTGTGGAAGGTCAGCAGGAGCTGATGCCAGAAAGGACACACAACTCAGTTGACATTTATGAACACTTTAAAAATGATATACATTTTAAAATTTGCTTCCCAATAAATTTTACTAACATCTTTTTAGTGAAAAAAATCAAAGACAACTTAGAAACAATTTAAAACTGGGAGTAAGAATATTTTACTCTCATTCCAGCTCTTCCATTTAATCCTGAACATGCCTGGGCCCCACCTGCACTTCTGGTGTACCTGTAGACCTGTCCCTATGTCTTCCTAAAGCTTACATTTAAATAGAAGAGTAACTAGCTTTATAAATCATACACTATTGCTTTGTGATATTTTTTTCTCAAAAAGATGAGACCACACATGCCCCCTGTGTTGTTTCCTACTGCTGCTGTAACAAATCGGCACCAATCACCGACATACCAACGACACAATTATCTCACAGTTCTGCAAGTCACAGGGCTGCCATCAGGCTCCCCCTGGAGGCCCCAGAGCAGAATCTGCTCCTGGGCAGCTCAGGCTTCAACAGGATCCCTACATCCTGTGCTCACCCCAAACTCTGCTTCTGTTACGGCATCTTCTCTGACTATGACCCTCCTCCCTCCTGTTTCCAAGAATACTCTTAGTTACACTGGACCCCCCAGGCCAGTCATCCATCTCCAGATCATCAACACGACCCAATCGGCAAAGCTCTTAATGCCTCGTAAAGTAAAATACCCATGAGCTTCAGCTTCAGGGATTAGAACGTAGACATCTGGGCAGGTTGGGGAAGGGGCAGCGTTATTCTGCGTACCACAGCCCAAGGGCATCAATGGATAATGTCAAAGTACAGTTACAGACAGGGCTGGCGCTGTGGCATAGCAGGTAAAGTCCTGGTCTGAAGCACTGGCACCCCATATGGGCACTGGTTCAAGACCTGGCTGCTCCACTTCCAAACCAGCTCTCTGCTATGGTCTAGGAAAGCAGTAGAAGATGGCCCAAGTGCTTGGGCCCCTGTACCCATGTGGGAGACCCAGAAGAAGCTCCTGGCTTTGGATCAGCTCAGCTCTGGCCATTGCGGTCAATTGGGGAGTGAACCAGTGGATGGAAGACTTCTCTCTCTCTCTGCCTCTCCTCTCTCTGTGTAACTCTGACTTCCAAGTAAATTAAATAAATCTTAAAAAAAAAAAAAAAGTACAGTAACAGAGGCTGGTGCTGTGGCACAGCCAGTAAAGCCACTACCTGCAGTGCCAGCATCCCACATGAGTGCCAGTTCTAGTCTCGGTTGTTCCACTTCTGATCCCCCCTCTGCTATGGCCTGGGAAAGCAGTGGAAGATGACCCAAGTCCTTGGGCCTCTGCACCTACGTGGGAGACCTGGAAGAAGCTCCTGGCTTTATAAATCTGAAATCTTTATATGATCTGAAGCCCAGCTCTAGCTGTTGTGGCCATTTTTGGAGTGAACCAGTGGATGGAAGACTTCTCTCTGCCTTGCCTCTCTGTAACTCTGCCTTTCAAATAAATAAATAAATCTTAAAAAAAATAAGCTAACAATGAAAGGCGGCTTCACATCACCAAGTTAATTAACTGCAAAATGGCAATATTTTAATACGAAATATGACAGAAAAACCCAATTCCTGTTGCCAAAGTAGTAGCTAATCTATTACTGAGTTTATTTTAGGAAAATGTTTTTTTTAAATGGCAATGTGTCATATATTTATGACACATATATTTATGACACATATTATTTTCCAATCCTACCAGTAAAGGATTGACACAACATAGAAATGGGAAAAGAAAGCTAAAATCACTTAGAAACCTTTTACTTTCTCAATTAGAAATCTATGAGAATACCATAAAACTGAGAATCAGTTATAGTTATAAAAATTAAAAGTGTTCATCATCATAATAATTGTCTTGAGATAAATACAAGTAGCTGAAAATTTTCAAATAGGTATTTAAAGAATATTTATTTATTCATTATTACAAAGATTGTAAACAAAGACTGGGCCAGAGTCCTGGTCACACCAAAAGTAACGGACAAGCCTTTCCTTGGGGCAAGCAGCGAGGGCCAAGGTCAGGAGCTAAGCTTTGGTCCCAGGCTACTGCTAGCACCCAGGAGACGGGAGAGGCCCCTGGCTTCCCCATCTGCCCCGTGAGGGACAGGGTAGAGCTCACAGTGATCAGGGAACATCTGCCACCTTTCACAAACAAGACAACTGGAGCAAATGCAGAATGTTACTGGCTGCCTCGCTAGAGCCACAAGCCGACTCCCCCGAGATCTTTGTATTTCCCGCCTTTCCCCTCTTCTGTCTCTCCCTCTGTCTCTCCCCAAACTGTTTCTGTAAAATTACCATCTAATTCCAGATATTCTTGATTAGAAATGAAAAGAATGTCTTCTTTTTTACAATGTATTAGCATCAACATTTCCTAGTCTGAACCAGCCCATGACGGTAAGCCTTCTCTTTGCACGGTGCATTTAGGTACCGACACAGCACGTTACCACTCATGAGTGGAGCCAGACATTCCTTCCACAGAGCTCCATCTCCTTCTCTCCTTTTAGCTCCCAGGGCCTTCACCAGCTTCAGCTGAAGAAAACACCTAATTTCCTGATCATACACCTCTACAAAAGAGACCAGCTGAAATCACTGATAAAGACCGTCTGAGCTCAACACCCCCACATGGAAACATAGACTCCCCTGTCGGCACATCCAAAAAAAGTCCTCTTTGACCTTGAATCCCCAAAACCTACTAGCTGTAAACAGCAGATGTTAAGATTCATCATCATTTATTTCAAAGGCAAAGATAATCTGTTTTATTTGACAAAAAAAAGTTTTGCCCTGGAATGAGGGATAACAAGTTTGGGGTGTGTTGTAACCGTCGTCTAGAAAACATGTGAAGACGTTACCTTTAGCTGGCCAGTGACGCTGCTGCAGCTGACTGTCTTACCATGCATGTGACTAGGGTTCAGGGTCAGACTAACGGTTCTGGCGTCCTGGGCTGGACACATGGCTGAAGTGAAACACCAGGAAGAGGCGGCCAGCCCAACCCCTCACAGCATCCCTTCCTGGTTAATCCATGGAGTGATAATGACACTGACTGGCCTCATCCTGCCAATGAATGGCAAAGGCACTGCAATGGTGGCGCCTAGAAATGAATAGGAGTGATTGGGAATAAAAGGGGGAGGGGAAAAGGTGGCCATGATGAAGAAAAGAATAAAAAACCAAATTCCTGTTCTACAACTCTCTGTCATACCTATTTTTCTGAAATCATAACAGTAAGGGGATGAAAAGAAAATAAAGAAACAGAGAAATAAACAAAGCCAAGGAAAAACTGCTACCTATTTAAATTTATGCAGCATTCTAAGACTATGGGATGTATACTACAATCTGACTACATCTAACTAGAGCAAGAGGTTGATTCAAATCAGCTCATAAACCTATATCAGAGCTTTAAAAAAAAAAATCAGTGTTTCTAAATTCTGAAGATACAGGAGTATGCAACAACTCAACCCACACGATTAAACAGGCCATACTTACCAAACGATTCCTTGGGCTCCAGAGCCAATTGGTTTCAACTGCTGGTAACGTTTTAGGACAGTGAACGTTGAGTCTGCCACTTGCACACTGTAAAACTGACTGTCACATTTACTGTCACTCATGATGTAGTGTCATACAGTGTTCCCAAGTGCTGGTACCGCTGTCAGGTTCCTTAAAAGAGAAATGAAATGAATATGCATTCTTACTGAAATTATACACACACCCCTCACTGAACAGTTTCAAGTTTATTGGCATAGAAGATGGTGTGACTGTAAGTGGATAAAAGTTTAGTTTGACCAAGGGCTGAACATAAGCAAGACACAAAAAAATGCAAAGGTATGTCACTGGTACAAGGCCATTGGGAACAGAAGAAATTTCCAAGCCCTGTAAGCTCCCATCAAGAGACTGGATCAGAAATGAAATTCTACATTGTTGCCAGCCACGAGAGTCACTATGCGGTAAGATCTTAACAGCCTGCTGCCTGTGGGCCCACTTTCTGCCTGGATACCTTGACCAAAGGTGGGGCACTGTTGCAAAATGATCACCTCTAGAGTTCCCAAAGGAAGGCAAATGGATCTGTCTTCTGCTGAGTCCACAGATTTGGGTCAAAGGGATAAACCAGAAAGCATGAATCATAGGACACAATGACAGGCCTATGGTGGTACTGGTGTGTCACGCATATCCATGGCAGTGTACCTGTCTCGTGAGGCTGGGTCCAGAGCAGCACCATGCTTCAACACTGACATACACATCCAGAGAACTCTGCTACGACCTGCAGTCAATCATACTGACACGTGATGTTTATTCACATAAGTATAGGCTGGCAGCCACAGAAGCGGCACTTCTGTGGTTTAGGCATAAGGCTGAGAGTCCCTCTCTACAGGAGCATGGATGATTTCATACGGAAAACCAGCAAACCGGAATAGGTAACTGTTTCCCGGCTTTTGCCTGATGACATTTATTTAAAAGTTAGTAAGTTAACTTTGGGTCTTTTTTTTTTTATATTAAAAAACCTAAGGAATGGCTGGTGCTGCGGCTCAATAGGCTAATCCTCCACCTGCGGCGCCGGCACCCCGGGTTCTAGTCCCAGTCAGGGCGCCGGATTCTGTCCCGGTTGCCCCTCTTCCAGGCCAGCTCTCTGCTGTGGCCAGGAAGTGCAGTGGAGGATGGCCCAAGTGCTTGGTTCCTGCACCCCATGGGAGACCAGGATAAGTACCTGGCTCCTGCCTTCGGATCAGCGCGGTGCGCCGGCCACGGCGGTCATTGGAGGGTGAACCAACGGCAAAGGAAGGCCTTTCTCTCCGTCTCTCTCTCTCACTGTCCACTCTGCCTGTCCAAAAAAAAAAAAAAAAAAAAAACCCTAAGAATAAAATCATGCAGGTAAACATTCTATTCTGCCATAAAACACAGAATTTATATTTTACTCTACAGGTCCATCAAATGCCTTCCTTTTCTACTTTCTACTTTCAGTGTCTACATAATGAATCACAGTGACGATTTCTATTTCAACTCCATGATGTCCAGGATTCCTCTTAAAGATGGAAGCATACTGATTAATAACTAGCCTCAATAACAATTTCAAGTCAAAGTAATAGCTCCTCCAAGTAACCACTGCAGCGTGCTTCTGCCCCTGTGCTCAGGTGAGCGGCTGAAGTGCAACTGCAAGTGTGACGATCCACTCAGCTGACAGCCATCGGCACCTGTGGCAGGATGTGCATCCAGGGACACCGTGCTGCTTGAGATGCTGGACAGCTTGACTGCTCTTGCAACGACCCCAGCTTATCAGCCCTGCCACTCCAGAGCAACTGACGCCTGCTGGTCACACTGCCCTGGGGGGGACTCAGGTGCCTGCTGGTCACACAGCCCTGGGGAGGACTCAGGTGCCTCCCAAGGCCGGCAGATCCCTGCCCCCTGGGCTCTGGGAGGACAGGAAAGTCTGTCTTGTTCATCAAGCATCTCACGTGGCAAGGACAGGACAGGCAGGGCCTCATCCCTGGTAAAGCACAAGTATCCAACAATCTCTGCTGATCTGACACGTGCCAGGGCATTGAGTGACTCTCACAAGGCTGCCCATGTAACTGACCTGAAAAAAAAAAGCTTTTTATTTTTTCTATTATTTAAATAAAGCAAACAAATCTCAAGAGCATAATGATACTTCATACCCTACTCTCCCTCATCTTTTCTTATTTTTAATTTTTACAATGATATACTTTTTTAAAAAAATTTATTTATTTGACAGAGTTAGACAGAGAGAAAGGTCTTCCCTCCATTGGTTCACTCCCCAAATGGACGCTATGGCCAGAGCTACACCGATCTGAAGCCAGCAGCCAGGTGCCTCCTCCTGGTCTCCCATGCAGGTGCAGGGGCCCAAGCACCTGGGCCATCCTCCACTGCCTTCCCAGGCCACAGCAGAGAGCTGGACTGGAAGAGGAGCAACCGGGACTAGAACCCGATGCCCATATGGGATGCTGGCGCCGCAGGCGGAGGATTAGCGAAGTGAGCCATGGCGCTGACCCGCTACAATGACATACTTTCAATTTACTTTATAATCACAAGCTTAACTCTCCATTAAATATATTAATTTTTTTTATTTTACTTTTACTTTTTTTTTTTGGCCAGAGTTAGACAGTGAGAGAGAGAGAGAGACAGAGTTATAGATTGAAAGAGACAGAGAGAAAGGTCTTCCTTCAGTTGGTTCACTACCGCCAAGGCTGGCGCTGTGCCAATCCAAAGCCAGGAGCCGAGTGCTTCCTCCCGGTCTCCCATGCAGGTGCAGGGCCCAAGCATTTGGGCCATCCTCCACTGCCTTCCCGGGCCACAGCAGAGAGCTGGACTGGAAGAGGAGCAACCAGGACTAGAACCCGGTGCCCATATGGGATGCCGGCCAGGCAGAGGATTAACCAAATGAGCCACAGCACCAGCCCCTAAACTCTCCATTAAATAAAGAATTCAACAAGTGGGGGTTGGTGCTGTGGCACAGCAGGTTAAAGCCGGCATCCTATATGGGCGCTGGTTCTAGTCGTGGCTACTCTGCTTCTGATCCAGCTCTCTGCTATTGTGTCTGGGAAAGCAGTGGAGGATGGTCCTCATCCTTGGTCCCCTGCACCCACATGGGAGACTAGGCAGAAGCTCTAGGCTCCTGGCTTCAGATCAGCTCAGCTCTGGCTATTGCGGTCATCTGGGGAGTGAACCAGCGAATGGAAGACCTCTCTCTCTCATTCTGTGTGTCTCTACCTCTCTCTATAGCTCTTTCAAATAAATAAAATAAATCTTAAAAAAAAATACAAGTGGTAGTAGAAAATGACTGGAACAGCTTTTTCTAAAGATCAACTTACAGTCTGTCAGAGGCTGTGACAGTTCAACATGTACTGGTGCCTTTGTCTGTCACAAACATCTAGGAGCCAGTCTTGAAGCAGCAGATTATCCACCGCTTGGGGGAGAAGTATAAGGAACAGATGTCTCTCTTTGGGTATTATAACATGAGTTGCAATGAGGGAAGGGCTATAGGCAAAATGTAAACATGCAGGAGGCGGATAATAGAGGAAGAGTCTCATACTGTGTCCAGACAAGGTAGATTCCTGTTTGGTGCAAAGACAGAGGACTGAGACAGACTGAGCCAAAAGGCAAGTACCCAGAGGGGCAGTTGCTCCTTCACCATTCGTAAGTACAGAGCTACCCACTGCAGATAGGGTCCTGTGCCAGAACCCCGGGCCTGCCTTCAGCACGCTTACAAAGCATAGGCTGTGGGCACCTACAGGAAGAGCTACGAAACGAGGAGGGCCCTAATCCTGGGAGGACAGGGAAAGGTTTGGGAATGGGAGGAGGAGCAGCATGGGCAGAGAGGTGGAGGCACATCCCTACAGCAATGAGTCACCCGAGACCTAGTATTGCTGGGCGGTGGGGGAGTGGAGCCGCAGAGGGAAAAGGAGGCCAGATCTCCACGGGCTGTAGAAGCCGTTCAAGCACCAAGGGCATGCTGTCGGCTTGCTGTCCACACAGGGTTCTGGGGAGGTTAAGGCGGGGCTGGATGAGTGGCAGGTGGGAATGGAATGAAAAGCGCAGCTTTGAGGCAGGCTGCACATGACCTGTGGGTCTGGAGAGGAGGAGGAGGAGGGCGAAGAGGCTGGAGAAGGCAGGACAGCCAGCAGGAAGTACCTACGGGATAGCAGTGTGACTGCGCGCAGGCTGCTGACGGCCTCCAGGACCCATTCCTTCCTTGCTCACTTTAGCGACAGAAACCTCCTATCCCTGGAGGACAAAAATAGCTGCCCTGCTGGAGATGAGTCTGGCAGCCTTCCTGGTAGCCAGGTAGGGCCAGATGACCGACGCTGGCCAATAGGACGAGAGCAGTGATGGAGGCAACCCCCAGGTCAGAAAGCTGCCCACCCTCCACCTGCCCTCCTTCCTGCTGCTAGCCAAGGAACTGGCTGTCCGTGATCCGGAGATGGAGGTCACAAGGTCATAAAGCAGATCTGCCCACCAGCCAAATCCTGAACACCCTGGAGGCACAGAGCCACCCCCACGCTGCACCCCTGCCCACACTGGGACTGGCACCAGCCAACCTCCACCTTCAGAGCATCACTGGACTCGGCCACAGTAGCTTGCAGTCTGTCTTTGAGTAGTAGTGTCAGGCCAGCTGTTTGCATTTCTTGAGGACATCCAATCATACTGGCTTGCAGAAACTGAATATAAATTCACCTCGAGACTTAAATAATTCCAATATTATGTCGTCCTTATTACGCAGGAAAAAATATCACGTAAGAGGGCACCTGTCAGAGCCACCTTCTCTATCAAGTTTGGATTTCAGCAGAACAAGATGGAAAACCTCGCAGCAGCCTAGGAAAGCATGGAACTCAGCTCTGGATAAATAAACTCTGTCAGGAAGAAGCCTCCACAAAACACACCATCAACTGGGGCTTGGAAAATAGGCTTACAAACTGGCAAGTGTAAGAATTTTTCATGCCCCCCAAGCCACACCATTCTGCCCTGGGCTTAGTACACAGCTTTTGCAGGTCCATCTCCTTCCCCCAGGCCATGAGCTCCCCAAAAGCAAGGAGGGAAAGGCGTGAAGCAGTGCAGGGAGAGAAGGCTTCCTGGAGAAGGCAACACCAGAGCTCAGGCTTGTCCACGGTATCAATCAAGGCGCGAGGAAGCAGGTACCTTCACACAAGCTGGTGAGAGCTATACACTGGTGATACACACTGGTGAAAGAATACATGCAGTAGCTAATGTAAACTTTAAACACACAGGAGTTCTAACCTGAAAACTACAATTCTATGAATGTATCTGACAAATACATGTATTCAAACATTTGAAGATATCCATGGAAGGGTTTGTAGTACTTTTTTTAAAAAGATTTATTTTATTTGGAAGACAGAATTACAGAGAGAGGTTGAGCGGGGGGTGGGTGGGGGGGTGGATCTTCCATCTGCTGGTTCACTCCCCAGATGACCACAACCGCCAGAGCTGAGCTGATCTGAAGTCAGGAGCCGGGAAATTTTTCCAGGTCTCCCATGCAGGTGCAGGGACCCAATGACTTGAGCCATCTTGCACTGCCTTCCCAGGCCACAGCAGAGAGCTTGATCAGAAGTGGAGCAGCCAGGACTAGAACCAGCTCCCATATGGGATGCCGGCACTGCAGGCGGTGGCTTTAATCACTGAGCCACAGCGCCAGCCCCTGTAGTACCTCTTTTTTAACAGGCAAAACACTAGAAATAACCTTAAATACACACTGGGTTGACTAGATGATGGCATATAAGTAGCATAAAGCCATTACATGGGAGGCGGGGACCCCGTGTACTGATCTGCAAGGTATCTCAGATGTATAAAGGAAATAAGGCAAGTTGGAAAACAATGCACACATCAATGCCAATGTACATAAGAACACCCCCACACACAAACCCACAGCCTATGCCAGGAAGCCCAGAGAAACAGCGGGAAATGAGAAACTTTCACTCTTCCCATGACAACTTTCTGTTCTGTTTTTTAAACCGTGCACACATTTCACATTTAAAAATGGACTGAAAAGTTTTTCATGAAAGCTACGGGATAGTGGTTCTGCAAGCTGTATGGTGGACAGGTCGGAGACAAGACCGGAAGCAGGAGAGTGGGCCAGGCTTTTATAAGTTACAAACAGCTTGTAAAGGGTTACTGTCCCCACTCTGCCAACAAGGAAACTGAGGCTTGGAGACAGTCCAGGAGTTGCCCAAACTCCCAGCACGACCCAGGTGTGAACTGAGGCGCGTGTGACCCACTCAGCGCTCTTCCATCTAACTGTGTTCAGGAGGTGAAGCTGTGTGTCCCAGAGCCGGAGAGGAGCAGGAGACACTCGGGCATTCCCATTTCACCCTGGTGGGTTCTCCCTGCCAAGATGACGCTCAGGTACACCTTCAGTCACAGCAGCCTCCCGAATACTCAGGACACACACTATTGAATTAACTGACGGCCAGTCACAGGGAAAAGCAGACTCTCACAATCCCTCTGCTTCAGCACCCGCTGCTCAATTTCTTAGTGGTTCCACTGCCCTATTTTAATTCTTATGAATAGCTTAACACAACAACTTAACAGTTCCTAGACAATCAAGACCTTCTAGCCTCTTGAACCATCAGTTCTTAAAGCTATATCATTTACTGCAAGACAGAAAATCAAGTAGCATTTGGTTTTCACTTCACCCATCATGGGCTCCAAGGAGCGAGTGTGATTCCCGGCCTCCTGTCCTGCTCAAAGGGACCTGGGCTTTCTTGTTATTCCTCTCTGGCCTTGCTCTCAGCACTCCACAGATGGGCAGCAGAACTGCTCTCTCAGAAGCAACTCCTGCTACTTCCAAACAGCCACAGCACGGCGTTCGAAATGGGAGGAATGGAGGGAGGCCTGTCCACACGCTAACCTGTACACGACTATCACAGCAGCTTTGTCTATACCAGGTCCTTCAATGGGTGAATGTACAGCCACATCATGGGATACTTCCCATCCTTAAGAAGACACACACTACACTAAGGGGGATCTCAAGGACATCCCACAGTCCTGAACCTATGGAGTCAATCAACAGCACATCAAAATGTCTTCAGAAACTGTACTGAACACGGACAGACTTTTCTCTCGTTGCCATTCTCTAAACAATACAGTACAACTATTTACATAACACATCGCACTGGGTATTCCACATCATCTGCAGATGACTTACACGGGATGATAGGTGCATGCTAGCAAATGCTATGTCATTTTCTATAAGGGACTTGAGCACCCATGGATTTTGGGTATCTGGGTGGCGGGAGTGGAGGGGTGTCTAGAACCTAGTCCCCTGAGGGTACTGAGGCACGGCAGTACTCAAGGGTAAGAAGGCAATCCCAAGTCATATATATATATATATATATATACACATATACTATATATATAGTTCCATGTATACCATATTCTTGAAATGACAAAATTACAGAGATACAGGAGAGATAAGGCGGTTGCTAGGAGTTGTGGATGGTGGGGGCCTAGGGACGGTGCGGCTATAAAGGGGTGGGGCAAAACAGTTCCATGTCTTGATTGTGGTGGTGGTGGCTGTCACATGAATAGCCGCATGTGATGGCAATAAGCTGTACACACGTTACACCAGAGCCAACTTCCTGCTGTTTGATATCTACTGAGCTAAGTAAATATGCAATCAGGGGGAAGACTGGGTGAGCGGCACCTGGGACCCCTCTGTATTGTCTCTGCAACTTCTCATGAATCTATACTTTTTGCAAGATAGAGAATTTTAAAGAGAGAGAGATTTGCTGAAAATATGCAGCAATCATACCATTCCCTGGATTCCTTCAGGAAGACTGGAATCCTGATCAGCACAGCACGGGAGACGGCAGGCCCTCTGATCTGCTCTTGGGCAATGTCAGCCACCTGGGGTCAGCAGCCCCGCCCAGCTACTGGACACCTTCAGGACTCTACCTCAGCTGCTCCATCTGCCTGAAATGACTCCCCTCCCCTCCCCTGCTCCTGGGTAACCTGCATTCTCTTTTGAGCACCTGCCGCTCTTGCGTTTCCCTCCACAGCCTTTCCCTTCACGGTATGCAGGATGTGCCCTCTTCCCTGCCTTGTCCTGAACTTGTTTTCTATTGTACCACCAGTGAAACTCTTGCTTCCATCCTGTGAGCTCCTTATGAGAGAAAATCGTCTGACCTATTTCTCAATATCCTGCTATTAAAGGGCATGCCCAGTAAATGTTTATTCAAAGATAAAACTATGTGGGGAAAAAAAAATGTATGGGGCAATGGTTAAAATCAGGATGCAAGAGTCAGATCCCCTGTGGGTCTGCTACTGATCTGAGTGAGCCAGAGCACATGCCTGCAGCCATTTGAGAAATGGGGATAGACACGATTCTTGCCACCTCCAGAGGGAAGAGCCCAGCTTATCTCAGGAGGCCAGGGCACAGGAGTGCACCCTGAGTCTGACTTGCTGGTTCATCCCCAAATAGCCACAACTGCCCAGGCTAGGCGAGGTGGAAGCCAGGAGTTTCATCCACATCTCCCACATGGGTGGCAGAGGCCCATGCACTTGGGCCATCTTCTGCTGCTTTTCCCAGACCATGAGCAGGGAGCTGGATCAGAAGTGGAGCAGCCAGGAACTCGAATCAGTGCCCATACGGGATGCCGGCGTCACAGGCAGCAGCTTTACCCTCCACACCAGCCTCGGGTCCCTACCTCTTAGTGATATACAAGTATATAATGAAAAACTCATGGGTGAAATAACACTTAGGATTTGTTTAAAAATACGGGAGGTAACTGTGTACAGATAAGAGGCTACCAATGAGGCAAAATCAGCCAGGGTTTCTAACTGTTGAAGCTGGATACCGTTCTTTTTGTGTCTTTTCAGAGTCACTATCATAAACAGTTAAAAGACTAATGCTGAAACCTTGTTCATACAATCAAGTACAAATGATTAAGAATTAATTATTAGGTGGGAGCCAGCGCTGTGGTGCAGCAGGTTAACACCCTGGCCTGCAGTGCCAGCATCCCATATGGGTGTCGGTTCGAGACCCGGCTGTTCCAATTCCCATCCAGCTCTCTGCTGTGGCCTGGGAAAGCAGTGGCAGATGGCCCAAGTCCTCTCTCTCTGTCTCTACCTCTCTCTGTAACTCTTTCAAATAAATAAAAATAAATCTTTAAAAAAAAGAATTAACGATAAAAATATAAAAATGGAAACTTTCTTGCCAAGTGTGAAGTCCAGGTACATATTTAGACCAAAAATAGTTGCCTTGCAGCCAAATCAGCACTTCTTAAGAAAAATCCCTGACTTCTAGGTTACCTGAGACATCAGGGAATAACTGGTTACTAACAATCACTTTGCCTGATATTTTAGCCAGAAACCTGATTTTATTTTAAATAGAAACATTCAATTCTACTCTTTAACACTTATTTCAAAGTTATGCCCTTTCACTAAATTATTTTAAAGTCCCAGGATCCTGAAAGTTAAATCCTCAGGCAAATGAAAGCTTTCCACAGAAGTCTATGCCAAAATAGGATTTTTTTTAACCCCACTGGTTACTTCTGAAGAGAATAAAAGGTTAAATGGAGGAAAGCATTACACAGATTGAGTGTTGTTGTTTCAGAACGAATTAGAAGCCAGAGGAGCACAGGCAGGGCTGGGGGCCCCAGGGAAGCATCGTCTTGTGAGGGATTGTGCTGCAGAGCAGGGACTCTGGGCTTTTCTTCCTCTGTGAAAACAGGTGTCTTCGCTGCTCCTTCCAGGGCCCCAGGGACAATTCAGTAAGCACCTGAGCAGGCCGGGCTCCCACCCACAGTCCGTCCTGGAGGACCACAATCCCGCAACCAGGCTGAATGAGGTCTGTATTTGGCTAGGCTCACAACAACAACAACAACAACAAACAGCTACTGCCAATATTGAGAAATCAGGAGAGTGCAGGTGCAACTGTGGATTGAAGCTTCTTTTAGAAAATTGCTGGGCGAGGGGCTCCTCCTCCAGGGTCCCCACCACTACACGCTCCCACACCTGGCCAACGCCACACAGCGTTAGGTTCCTTCCTTGGCCCTGCCCTTTCACACTCTTTGCACCTCTCCTGGCCTGGCAAGCGTGGAGGCCCACCAGCACCACCTGTTGCTCCACCCTTCCGCAGGCATCATCCACTGTCCTGGAACCAACCCTGTGCGTCATGCCTTTTCCACGGGGCTCCCAGGCTCTCTGGGGGAAGGGACCCTGTCGCTCTCTCCTTTGTGTCCCTAGGGCCCAGCAAAAAGCATGACCTAGATAATGGAGAATTCAGTGGCTGTCTCCTGGATTTACTAGGAGGTCGTTAGAGCTAAACCATTATAAAGATGTAACATTTTATATCATAGCTCGTTACCATAGTTACCAAATAAAGAGGTCAAGGACGTTAAGATGTTCTACAAAATGAGAACAAGCTTCCGAGTTTCACAAGTCACTCAGAAGTCACTAAATGAACAGGTAAAGCAGAGACAACAGGTAGGCACGCTCCTTACATCATTCATTCATTCGCTGAACTGAGACTATCAAATACTTACTGTATGCTTTCTATAAGTACCAGGAGAAAGCAGACAAATCAGACAACTACCTGTTTACAGAAAGCTACAGCCTAGTGGGGGAAGACAGAAAAGGAGAGGCAAATAAATAGAACAGTTTCAACTCAGAGTGCTAGGAAGAAAATGAAACAAAATAACAAGACAGAATGATCCCTTGCAGAGGGTAGCCGAGGAAGGCCTCGCTGAAAATGAGACATCTGGACAGAGCAAGGAACAAAAAGGTCCTGGACGCGACGTAAACAGGAGAGGCAGCAGGTGCAAAGTCCCGGGGACACGGAGGTTAGCAAGTTCCTGGCAGGTGGGAGGATTAGCGGGCCCAGGGAGCAGTGCTCTGGGGAAGAGCTGTGGTGGGCAGGGCCTGCTCCGCGTAGCTGAGCACTGGGCGCGCAATGACAAGGCACAGGATGGGTGGGGAGGGGGCCCCCACCACACTCACGCCAGCAAGGGGCAGTATCCGGCCCTATAGTCCACCAGTGTGCACAGACTTGCGTCCAGGTGCTCCCACAGACAGCCCAGTCTTGAAGATCAGACATGGCCCCACTTTCCCGAAGGGGCAGCCAGCGCCTAATCCAAGGTCGCGGGGACCACCGAGCATCCGGGGCGAGAGGGCAGCTGCGCGGCCCGCCTGGAGGAGGGGGCCACAGACCCCCGCGGGCAGGTCTGCGGGGCCAGGTTCCGCGGTCCTCGCCGCTGGCAGCGGGCGGGAGGGGGCGACTGCGGCACGGGCGGGCAGGGGCTGCGGCCCGCCAGCAACCCCGCGGCTCCCGCCAGCCCCGGAGGCCCGGCCCCAGAGGCCCCGCGCCCACCCCGCTCCCCGCCGCGCCCGACCCCAGCACCCACGCCGGGCCTAGCCAGCCCTTCGGGCTCACCTCGCCTCCCTGCAGCCGCGCCGGGGTAGAGGGCGGGCGGGCGCACTGGCGGCGCTGCGCGCTGGCCGCTCCCGGCTAGGCTGGCCGCCCCGCCCCGCCCCGCTCCGCCCCGCCGCCGCCGCCGCAGTGGGTGTGAGGGGCGCGGGGCGCTTCGACCCTTCCGGTCGGCTCCCTTCCCCTCAGCCGCCGCCGCCGCCGCCGCCGCGGCGCCCGGCCTGACCGATCCGTGACTCCACCAATCAGTGCGCGGAGAGCCCGGCGGGTGCGGCCAATCGCGCTAGGGGGCGGGCCGCTGTCGGGCGACTCGGGCGGGGCCAGGCCAGGCCGGGTCTGCGTCCGAGGTCTGGTGCAGGGTCCGGAGGCGGCGTGGGGCAGTGCCGGCGTGTAGCGGCGTGTAGTGGGCTGGAGAGACGGGCGTGGCTGAGGTCGCCCGATGACCCCTCTCTCCGGGCAAAGAGGGTCCGCAGAGCTGCGGCCGAACGCCGAGCCGGGAGGAGGCGAGAGAGGATGGGCCGCAGGCGAGGCGCGGCGCCTCAGGACCGGGGCTACTCGTGGGTCCGAGCCCCGGGGCTGCAGGTGCAGGCGCCCAGCAGCGAGGCGACCTGGAAGGAGACAGGAGGAGGGAGGCGCGGCGCCTGGGACTCAGCTCGCTGCGGACGTGCCGCACGCACGCCCCACTGGACGGGTTTAGGGGTGCGGCCAAAGGTCAGGGTTCAGGCGCAGGGTGCGAGGAGATGACCGTCGTGCACCAGTCTTCCCGGCCGACAGGAGCAGGAGGGAGTGTGCTGGCTGACAGGGCTCAGGGGGAGCAGAAGGGCCCCCTAGGGACCGGACAAGTACAGCTGGGATGAGGGGCGGAGGCGGGGCTCCCCGAGGGAAAAGCTCCGAGGCCAGTCGTGGGCTAGGGGCGTCGGATTTCGGGCACCGATAGAGTTGGGGACCGTGATTGATAAGTGGTGAGTAAGGAGCTGGGGCAGCAGTCCCGGGACGCCGAGGTCCACAGAGCAGGGGGAGTAGCAGGACCCTGCAGGTCTGGGGTGGAGTGTTGCAGAATCTGGGGAGAGAAGCGAGCCTGTGACCCAGGTTCTGAAGGGCCGGGCTCGTGCAGGCACCACGGCCTCAGAGGAGGGGTGGGGCAGAGAACGGGATCTAGCCGTGGTGTCCTCCCATGGCCGCCAGGGGGAGTTTTCTAAAATTGAGTATCACTAATCCCGGCTCCTGAACGTGGTCTGCATTGAAATGGACCCATCTGGTGGGCTCCTGCCACCTGCCTCAGCTAGCTGCTCAGGAGAAAACAGGGAACCTAAAATTGCCGTTACTGAAAAAGATGAGAAACTAGTAAAAGCCGGGCTATCAGAGATGAGGTCCCAACAAGGAGCAAATGTGCATAGACACATCCCCCCAGGCTGGGAAGAGACAGTGGATTTCCAGAGGCACTTGGGCCTGGTTTTTAGCAGTCACCCGGTGCACGGTAAGTAACCTAAGTTTGCTGTCTGTGCTTATGCAATTAGGCATATGTCACTGAGGTTTCTGTAAGAATTCTGGTTATTCCTGGTTTGTCCAACACAGTAGACATTTGTGGACACAGAGCTGGGGGGACGTGGGACAGGGCAGCTGGTCTGGCACAGAGAATCCTGATTGAGGCCTGCAAGCGTGATATGAGCCAGGCAGGACTCATGTGTGTGACTGACACCAGTCGTACCTGCCAGCCAGGGAGAAGCAGGGGCAGCAGCAGAACTTCCAGACAGGAGGAAGCCCCTGCAGAGGCTGGGCAGGCAGAGAGGGCACTTGGGCCCCGAGGCTGAGCAATGAGGAGCCATGTGCTATGTTCAGGAACCTGTCACCTGGTCTTGCTGGCGATGGGGCAAGCGGACTGGAGAGTTGTGGGCCTGAGGGTGAACTGGCACTGCTGATTTGTGGCACAAGGACTCAGCTCTCCGACAGCTCTGGTTTAACCCAGAGCACTTGTTGATGTATTTCATTTTTTAAAAAAGATTTATTTATTTGAAAGAATTACACAGAGAAGGAGAGGCAGAGAGAGAAGTCTTCCATCCACTGGTTCGCTTCTCAAATGGCTGCAGTGACCGGAGGGGAGCTGATCTGAAGCCAGGAGCCAGGAGCTTCCTCCAGGTCTCCCATGCGAGGCTCCTGGTTTCAGCCTAGCCCAGTCATGACCATTGTGGCCATTTGGGGAGTGAACCAGTGAATGGAAGGTCTCTTTCTCTCTCTGTCTCTGTAACTGGGACTTTCAAATAAAATAAATCTTTAAAAAATATTCTTTTTAATTCCAAAAATTACAAAAGGCAAAACTTGAATTTGCCAGACAAGGAGTACACCTGTGCTCAACCCACTCAAATATGTGATATGTACATGTTGCATTAGGTATTACAACAAATCTAGAAATGATTGAAAGTACACAGGAGGGTGTGCCTGGGTTCTCTGCAGATAGCATCCTGTTTTACAGAAGCGACTTGAGCATTTGTAGGTTTTGACATTTGCGGGCTCCTCTACCAAGGGACAATGGGATGGCCTAGTTCTGAAAACAGAGGACAAACACCCACCAGTGAGTCAGCAGAGGGCAGCACTGGGCTAGGCTGAAACCGGGAGCCTGGAGCTTCCTCCAGGTCTCCCACGTGGGTGCAGGGGCCCAAGGACTTGGGCCATCTTCTACTGCTTTCCCAGACACATCAGCAGGAAGCCAGATTGGAAGTGAAGCAGCAAGGACTTGAACAGGTGCCCACATGGGATGCTGGCAACACAGGTGGTGGCTTAGCCAGCTATGCCATAACACTGCCCCCCCTCCAATATTTTTGATCCGTGGTTGGTTGAATCGATGCCTGGGTGACAGAGGTGGAACACTGAGGAAAAGCAAGAGAACTATGAGCACAAAAGTCAGGATGGCCACTGCCTCCTGGACGTGAGGATGACACATTTTCTAGATCTCACCCAGATCAAACATCTCAGTCGTTGTATCAGCTGTGCTTTGCTTAGGAAGAGGGATTCTGGCAGGAGTCCCTCATTAATTTGTTAGGTGCGCTAAGGATGGAGGTCTGGGAGTGCTGCCGTGGCTTCCGGTTCCCACTGGTTCTCCTGAGCTGGATTTGGAGGAGCCACAGGAAATCTGTTCATCTCCATCCATTGCTGCTGGGAGTACCAAAGGGCCATAGTAGAACCTCCTGTCAGTTGGACCTACATTTGTTCTTTTGTTTTTAAGATTTTTTTATTTGAAAGGCAGAGGTACTGAGAGAGATGGAGAGCCAGAGATCCCTTCCATCCCCTGATTCCCGTGGTTCATTCCCCAAATGGCTGCAACAGCCAGGGCTGGGCCAGGTCAAAGCCAGGAGCCTGGAATTTCATCTAGGTCTCCCACATGGGTGGCAGGGATCCAAGGACATGGCCCACCTGCTTTCTCAGGTGCTTTGGCAGGGAGCTGGATAGTAAGTAGAGCAGCCAGGACTCAAACCAGTGCTCATATGGGATGCCGACATCATACGCAGTGGCTTAACCTGCTGTGCTGTAACACTGGCCCCTGAAGCAGCATTTCTATTTGCCTCTGTCAGAAGAGGAACAAATATACATGCTCCTCAGTTTGCAATGGGATAAGTCTGGGTAAATCCACCCTAAGTTGAAACTATCCTAAGTAGAAAGTGCATTTAGGGGTTGGTGCTGTGGTGTAGTGGATAAAGCTGCCGTCTACTGTGCTGGCATCCCATATGGGTGCCAGTTCTAGTCCTGGCCGTTCTACTTCAGTCGCACTCTCTGCTATGGCCTGGGAAAGCAGTAGAAGATGGCCCAAGTGCTTGGGCCCCTGCACCCATGTGGGAGACCCAGAAGAAGCTCCAGGTTCCTGCCTTCAGATCAGCCCAGCTCTGGCTGATGCAGCCATCTGGGGAGTGAACCAGTGGATGGAGGATCTCTCTCTCTCTCTTTCTCTCTCTCTCTCTCTCTCTCTGCCTCTCTGTAACTCTTAAATCTTTAAAAAACAAAAACAAAAAAAACCCTGCATTTAATCCAGGGGCAGGAGTTGTGGTGCAGTGGGTTAAACCACCACCACTTAGGACTCTTGCATCATCCCATATTAAAGTGCCTTGGATTTAGAGCTGCCTCTGCTGGTCCAGCTCTCTGCTAATGTGCCTGGGAGACATCAAATGATAGCTCAAGGACTTGTTCCTGCCTTCAGCCCTAGTCCAGCCTTGGCTTTTGAGGGCATTTGAGGAGTGAACCAGTGGATAGACTCTCGCTTCTTCTCTTTTTAATAAATAAATACTTTTTTAAAAAAGATTTATTTATTTGAAAGAGTTACACAGAGAGAAGGAGAGGCAGAGAGAGAGGTTGTCTATCCGATGGTTCACTCCCCAGTTGGCCACAACAGCTGGAGCTATGCCGATTTGAAGCCAGGAGCTTCTTCCAGGTCTCCCATGTGGGTGCAGGGGCCCAAGGACTTGGGCCATCTTCTACTGCTTTCCCAGGCCATAGCAGAGAGCTGGGTTGGAAGTGGAACAGCCAGGTCTCAAACCGGTGCCCATATGGAATGCCAGTGCTTCAGGCCAGGGCATTAACCCACTGTGCCACAGTGCCAGCCCCATAAATATTTTTTTAAACAAGAAAATATTTAATCCACCTAACATCATAGCCTAGCCTAGCCTAGCTTGCCTTAAACATGCTCAGAACACATTAGCCTATAGTTGTGCAAAATCATCCAACACAAGGTGTTGACTATCATGTAATTTATTGAGTACCATACTTAAGGATGAAACAACTCTTTAAGTATTATACAGTTTCTGCTGAATGTGTATACTGTTTGCACCGGTATAAATTTTAAACATCCTAAGTCAGTTCGGGACTATCTGTGATTTCTGTTCCTTCACTCTTTCCAGATGTCCCATGAGTGCCTCTCACTGGTGGAATTGAACCTAGAATTGCAGTTCCCATGTCTCCAGCACCAACGGCGAGCATAGCCGAGGCTGGAAGAGTTGCTGAGGAGCCAGCAGAACCCACAGCAAAGGCTGGCTGGGCTCTGAGCCCTCCACGTAGGTGTCGTCCACACTGAGTGTGAGGGCACTCACCCAGGGAGCCTACATGCAACTGTTCAGGCCTCCAGAGCTGTCTCTGGCTTTCTGTCTTCCTGCCTGATTGCACTAATATCAGCCTAGTGAGAGGCTCACTGGGGAAACAAGTGCAGATTGGAGAACTTCACCCCTGGTCTCTGTCTCCAGTGTCCTGGCCACCATCCCAAGCAGCACTGTGTTTAAGGCCCAGCCTATCCAAGGGTCAGTGGAACCTCGGCTCAGAGTTCCAGGTCTCCTGTGTTTTGCTATATCCTGTAAAACACCTTTCGTTTTCACCCCAGAAGCACACAGGTCCTAGGCATAAGGCCAAGACCAGTGGTTACAAACTGCGGTAGTCTGTTTCATATTGCTATAGCAAACTACTGGAGACTAGGTAACTTTATAAAGAAAAGAAGTTGATTTAGCTCCCAGTTCTGCAGGTCTAAGGTTGAGGGGCCCCATGTGATGGTGACCTCTTTGCCAGCAAGTAATGAGGCAGCACAGGGCATCATATGCAAGACTCAGAGGTAATACACAGACACGCATGTATGCATGTGCGTGTCTTCTCTCTCCTTCTCCTTATAACGCCACCAGCATCCAATCGATAACCTTCCCCCAAACCACCTGCAAAGCCCCACCTCAGAGTCAGACAAGCTTCCACCCTCTTCAGTGCCTCACTGTGGGATAGAATTTTACCCCAGGAACCCTTGAGAAGTGCCCTCCAACCATGGCCCAACCACCACCCTGACAAGCAAGGCTGTTCCCACCACACACTGCCCAGCTCCTGCAGGGTCTTCAGCATCCCAGGCACACAGGGTGAGGATAACAAAATCCAACACACAAGACAAAAAAAAAGTTGTACTGTCTTTATTGTCTTAAAATTGCATAGTACTCTGATTGTGCACGCTTTTAGAGAGCAAGGTAGCCCCACGTAAAGCTACCCTCTTGAATGGGATACAAGCTGTTTTCCTATGGGCAGGGAGGGGAGCAGGGCTGGGCTTAACAGGAAGGAAGATCGGATCAAACAGAAGTTGGAGAGCTGGACTATGACCAAGAAGAAAAGGCTGAAAGAAGCGAGATTTCAACTGGACAAACAGGAGGCACAGGAGATGGCAGGGGGGCCTCACTGATGTTGGAATGGGATGCTGGAGCAGCCCAGGGAGGAAGGAAAAGGAGAGTCCCAAGGGCCAATGCCTTGTGCTCAAATCTGAGATGAGTGCCACCCGCCAGGGGTGAGCCCAGAGACGCATGCAGGTGTCACCGTGGCCACAGAAAGCCCTGTGCTAGAAAAATAACTTAAGAGCTATACAATCATCATTATAAATATTTTGTCTTTTAAAACTAACTAGTGTTGGTTTAAAAAGGTTCACAGTTATTCTAAGGAGAGTTGTATCTCTATTGCACAGTAAGGGAAAGGTCCGCTCTAATCCCCATGTGTAAACAACGATCCCCTTCTCCTCCGGCAACTTCAGGACACAGAGAAACAGTATCTGCTGGAAGCAAAAGCACTTGGGTACAAGGCACATCGAAGCTGTCAAGCTCTATGGAGCGCGCGTGGAATGCCCACTCCTCTTCCCACGTGGCTCCCCTGCTGTCGGGACAGGGCTTGTATCAGACTAAAGATGGCGAGGTCTTGTCCAGCTCTTGTTCTCATTCCACGGTCACAGACTTGGCCAGGTTCCTGGGGAAGTCGACCTGAAATGAAGGAGAGTGGCTGCTGTCACTACACTGAGGTGTCAGACGTTCCTGGTCACCTCCAGCCAGGAGCCACCTAGAGATTTGCAGCTGGAAGCACCCTCCCTGCTCCAGAGCCTTCCCCTAGCCCGAGAGCGGGTTAGCTCCTTCCATCAACAGCCACTGTGCACCTAGCAGGTGACATGCTGAGCTAATATTATTAAAAGAATAGGATTTCTGCTTTTAAAACCAGCAGCTCCATTGGTACTGCTAAACACTTACACACTTGGCATTTCATTGAGACTCATTAGGGTAGAGTGGGAGTTGGAAGGAAATGGGGGAATGATTGCTAAAGTGGGCTTCTACTCCACATACAATGGCTTATTTCATTTCTATGTTAAAAAAAAAAAAAAGATTAAACAGGGGCCAATGCTGTGGTGTAGCGGGTAAAGCAGCCGCCTGCAGTGACGGCATCCCGTATGGGCACCGGTTCAAGTCCCGGCTGCTCTACTTCCAATCCAGCTTTCTGCTATGGCCTGGGAAAGCAGTAGAAGATGGCCCCAGTCCTTGGGCCCCTGCACCAGCATGGGAAGACCCGCAGAAAGCTCCTGGCTTCTGGCTTTGGATCGGCACAGCTCTGGCCATTGCAGCCAACTGGGGAGTGAACCAGCAGATGGAAGACCGACCTCTCTCTCTATTTTTCTGCCTCTTCTTCTCTCTCTGTGTAACTCTGACTTTCAAGTAAAATCAATAAATCTTAAAAAAAAGATGAAACAGGCCGGCGCCGCGGCTCACTAGGCTAATCCTCCGCCTAGCGGCGCCGGCACACCGGGTTCTAGTCCCGGTCGGGGTGCCGGATTCTGTCCCGGTTGCCCCTCTTCCAGGCCAGCCCTCTGCTGTGGCCAGGGAGTGCAGTGGAGGATGGCCCAGGTGCTTGGGCCCTGCACCCCATGGGAGACCAGGAAAAGCACTTGGCTCCTGGCTCCTGCCATCGGATCAGTGCGGTGCGCCGGTCGCAGCGCGCTGGCCGCGGCAGCCATTGGAGGGTGAACCAACGGCAAAGGAAGACCTTTCTCTCTGTCTCTCTCTCTCACTGTCCACTCTGCCTGTCAAAAAAAAAAAAAAAAAAAAAAAAAGATGAAACAAAAATACAAAATTTTAGCAGACATCAATTCTGGATGAAGCATACATTCAGCTTTTTGTTATGTTATTCTGTTTATATTATTATTTTATGGTTATGTATTTTTAAAAGCTTCTAAGCTAAAATTGTAATAAAACTTCCATTTCTTTGCACAATGAATTATGTCTTCATACACAATGCTGATGAAATTGTAAATGAGTTCTTTTCTGGAACATAACTTGCCAATACATGTCTCAGAATGTTGAATCATTTGCTAGATTAAGAACAAAGCTTAATGTGTGACAAAGATATATGTACAAATATCTTCACTGAAGTGTTATTTATGAAAAAAAATTGAAAACAATTCAGTTAATAGGAGACTGGCTAAGTAATTTTTACAAAAGTTGTTCTAAGATTGTGATAGCTATCATGCAATGATTAAATGTTGTATATGGGGCAGCATTGTCGTGTAGTGGGTTAAGCTGTCACCTGAGGTGCTGGCATCCCAGATGGGTGCTGATTTGAGTCTTGACTGCTCCATTTCTGATCCAGCTCCCTGCTAATGCACCTGGGAAATCAGTGGAGGGTGCCCCAAGTATTTGGGCCCCTGTACTCATGTGGGTGACCTAGATGAAGCTCCTAGCTTCTGCCTGGCTCAAATGCCCCAGCTGTTGTGGCTACTTGGAGAGTGAACCAGTGGATGGAAGACCTCTCTCTCTCTCTCTCCCCTTCCCTTCTCTCTGTGAGTCTGTGACTCTGCCTTTAAAATAAGTAAATAAATCTTTAAAAAAAAGAGGAATGTTACTTTGGGGTGAGCAGCTGGCCCAGCAGTGCAGATGCCCATTACCCACATCTAAGTGCCAGGGTTCAAGACCCAGCTCACTCCTGACTCCAGCTTCTTGCTAATACAGATTCTGGGGAGCAGCAAATGATGGCTCAAGTAAGTGGGTCTCTGCCACTCGGGTGGGAGACCTGGATTGAGTTTCCAGTTCCTGGTTGTGGCTTGACCTGTCCCCAAGCTAACGTGGGTCCTGGGGAGTGGATCAGTGAATGGGAGCACTCTCTCTTTTTCTTTCTCTGTCTCTCCACCTCTTAAAAATCCAAGAAGCTCATCTTGGGGAATTCTGCCTTCCATTTGCACAGCTTCTTATTTGTAATGAAGAAACTCATCAAAAGCTTAAAAGAGATACTTTAAATGAAGTTACGGCTCCTACCACTGTTTACTCCTAGTTAGTCTTTAAAGAACAGAAAGGGACCGCTTTGCTGTGCAAGGGGTGTGTTGACCTACGTCGTATCCTCGGAGCACAGCCAGGTGGAAGGACAGCAGCTGCAGCGGGATCACGCTGAGGATGCCCTGCAGGCAGTCCACCGTGTGGGGCAGCTCGATTGTCTTATAGGCAAACTTGGAGCTTTCCGTGTCGTCCCTGGAGCACAGGATGATCGGGCGGCCCTAAGGCAGAGAGGCAGCTTCGTCAAACAGATGGCCCGAGAGACGCAAACCATCCTACACGGCAGAGGTTCCGGGATCAACAGGACTGGAAGGGTCATGGTGACTGTGTTTGCTGGAATTACAGGGGTGGTGATGTGCAGCATGGCTAAGGGGCACCATGTCTGACACTCTGCTGCTTCCTCACCAGCTGGTGGCCGCAGTCGGTGCCCAACTGCTAGGCGCAGGGCAGACCCACTCCAACCTCCCCTGGGGCTCATATCTAGTGATGGAAACCAAAGTTCAAAGCCAGCAAACCAGTGAGAACAGATGGATTTCAGATGAATGTCACCAGCGCAATACAAGGTGTGGAAAGCCTCTCAAAAAAAGGCAACATCTGGACAAGGCCTCAGTGAGGAGCTGCCCCTCTGTGGAGCAGGCAGAGGGAACCTCCAGCGCAAAGGCACGGAGGCCGGCAGGAGTGGGGAACAGGAAGATGGCGGTGCCTGGAGCTCCTTGAGACAGTAGCAGGCGGCCACATGAGGTGGGCTTGTGGCTCGCTGTGGTTGGAGGGGAAGCTGCTGGGGGAATCTCGGCAGGGAGATGATGTGGCTGTGTTTCGTGCCAGTGCTGGGCCGACCGTGGCGGCAGCCAGCTGAAGCACCTGCGGGACTTCTCCCTGCTTTGAGTCTTTGAACCGTCCACTCTGCCTGCCCACGCAGGGCAGCTGTTGATGACAAAGCTTCTGACCAAACTTTATCCCCAGTTCACAGATGGGAGTTTCTCAGCCCTCAGAATTCCCCAAGTGATTGTGGTGCCTCTGTTAGTCATGGTGGGCCCCTGAGCTTATGCTAACGAGGTGACCCAAGACAGGCTCAGATACAGGTTCAGGATGGGGCTGGCTATGCCAGGAAGACCAGCTGGAGATGGGTTGGAGATAGAGCTCAATCACATGGCCAGTGATCCAGTCAACCATGCCTACTTAATGTAACCCCAGCAGAAATGCTGGGCACCAGAGCTGGAAGCCCCTGCCAGCTCCCTGGTGAGACAGATTGTGGGCTGGGAGGGTGCCTTGGGGCTCTTCTTTGGGCTGGTTTTCATTGTATCATTGATAGTACACTTGTTTTTTGTTTTTTTGGTCTTTTTGACAGGCAGAGTTAGACAGTGAGAGAGAGAGAGAGACAGAGAGAAAGGTCCTCCTTTTCCATTGGTTCACCCCCCAAATGGCTGCTCGGCTGGCGCGCTGCGCCAATCCGAAGCCAGGAGGCAGGTGCTTCCTCCTGGCTTCCCACGCGGTCCTCCACTGCCTTCCCAGGTCACAGCAGAGAGCTGGACTGGAAGAGGAGCAACTGGGACAGAATCCGGCGCCCTGACCAGGACTAGAACCCGGTGTGCCGGCACTGCAGACGGAGGATTAGCCTAGTGAGCCGCGGTGCTGGCCCCTTGATAGTACACTTGTAATAGTAAGTATAAGGCCAAGGCTGGTGCTGTGGCCTGGCAGGTAAAGCCCCACCTGCAGTGCTGGCATCCCATATGGGTACCGGTTTGACTCCTGGCTGCTCCACTTCTGATCCAACTCTCTGCTATGGCCTGGGAAAGCAGTAGAAGATGGCCTAAGTTCTTGGGCCCCTGCACCCATGTGGGAGACCCAGAAGAAGCTCCGGGCTCCTAGCTTCGGATCAGCACAGCTCCAGCCTTCGCGGCCAACTCGGGAGTGAATCAGCAAATAGAAGACCTCTCTCTCTGCCTCTCCTTCTCTCTCTATGTATCTCTGACTTTAAAATAAATAAATAAATAAATAAATCTTTAAAAAAAAACTGCATTACAGCAGCCTCAGGGCTGTCGCACAGGAGCAGCTCCCAGGTGTCCAGGCAGGATCCAGGGCAGCTCAGGGCAATGTGGACAGTGGGGTCTCACCCAGAAGCTGTAGGATGCAGCTGCAGGCCGGCCACTCCCTTCCCCAATGTGCACACTGCTCACAAGGGGCCTGGGGGAGGGTGTGGTCACTCACAGCAGGTGCTGTGTGGAAGGGAGCAGGGGCCCCAGCCCAGCAGGCAGCGCTCACCTGGCGGGCTGTGACCTGCTGCAGCGCATTCTGGCACTTGGCGAAGCATGGGTCCTTCATGATGAGCATGATGACGGGCATCTGCTTGTCAATGAGCGCCAGGGGTCCGTGCTTCAGCTCTCCAGCCAAGATGCCCTCCGAGTGCATGTAGGTTATCTCCTTAATTTTCTAGGGAGACAGAAGGCGGGATTGGTGTCACTCTGGACACACAGGAGGTGGAGCAGATGTCAGAGGGGAAGGTGGGGGACCTGGAGGATGACTCCAGAGGGCAGGGAGCTGGCAGTTGTCTGGCAGATGTGCACGGAGCCAGAGCCCATCACATCCCCTGTGTCGCCGGCCAGTTTCATGGCCAGCATCGCCTTGGGCAGAACACCTCCCCAGCGTAGCCAGTCCCCCCCCCCCCGCCCCCTGCCAGCCACATGGCTGTTCCTCATTTATCCTCTATAATGATGGCATTGTGTTCTGCCTAGACACGCCTTTATCATGAATTTTACTAATCACATCCTCAATTTTAGGGCCAGTATCACCACCTATGTCTGCCCCAGCTGACCTATGAAGCCAAATCACATGCCATGCACTGTTAGCTGAATTTCCCTCCGTGTTCAGTCCCCACTGAGTCCATGTCACTGGACTAGTCAGTGTGTTCTCCATGCCCCTGCCACTATTCAACTGGTCAGGGAAATGCGGTGAGGCGGGTGGCTCCTCTTGGGGGCGGCAGACAGCTGGAGTGACCACAGAGGGGCCATTGACTCCTGCCGGCAGCAGCCTCAAAACTTCTTTCTTTCCCCAAAGAAGAACATGGAGGCACAGCTGAATATGCATCTTTCAGCAGCACGCCCCCCAGCAAGGGGTGGTGCAATAGGGGCTGAGACCCACTCAGGCACACAACTCCTAAAGTTCCTGCACTCTTCAAAGGGCCAAGTGCCTTTCTATGATAATGACTGACCGACAGCTGGCAAAACCCTGGGTGGCTTCAGGATGGGGACTATTCACCAAAAAAAAAAAAAAAAAAAAAAAAAGACAGGATTAGAGGGGTTGGGACTTTCAGTCTCACTTACCAACCTCTGGGACACAGAGAGGGGCTTGAAGGTTGAGTTTGTCTCCGATGGCCAGTGATGTAATAAATCGTGTCTAAGTAATGTGGCTTCCATAAAACCCCCAGGGACAGCTGATCATGCAGGGGGCACAGGGGTCCCTCGCCCCTCCTCCACACCTCATGTATCTCAATCCCTATGTATCTCAATCTCTGTACTCTCCATAAAATCCTTTGTAACTGACCAGCAAATGCGGGAAAAGTCAAGTCTCCATGGGACACATGTGCAGGTGGGAGCTCACTGGGGTCTCAGCTGGGGACCCCCTCCCTCCCCTGGAAGAGGAGGGAGCCAAGCTGGGGAGTGCTGGGTGCTCTTGTCCCCATGCCCAGCGCTGCCTCACCTGGACACCGTCTCCCCCTCCGTGGCCGAGAATTCTCATCCACAATCACAAGCTCACAGTGAGCCAAGGGCACGCTTAGCTGCATGTCCTGCTGAGCTCTCTGCCCACCCCGCTGGTGGCCTGCAGCACCTTGGCTCCTGGCACCTTGGCTCCTGCTGCAGCAGTTTTCAGTCACACAGGTGCAGACCGCCCCTGCCTCGGCAGGCAGAAGGGCCGGGCCCTAGTTTACAAAGCAGGACCTCACACTTCCCGTGGAAACCTGAAGAGTCACGAAGAACCTCAGCACAGACCCCACCCCGCCACGGTGGTCTGTGGAAATCCACCACGCAGGCTGCCCCACGGCACGGTTCCTCTGTGTGGTCTCGAGCAAGACTCTCGGCCTCTAGGAGGCATCGCTTCCTGCGGACGATACTTGCCAGCCTCTCAGAAGGAGCTCCTGAGCTGTGACCGGCTGTGCCAGAGGGTGCCTGGTGTGGCTTGCATTCCTCAAGAGATCCACCCAAGGGTGCCCTGACCCTTTCTCCCCAGGAGATCGGGAGCTGTCTGGGGACAGGCACCTGCCTCACCTTTTTCTGTGTCCCAAGAAGCAGAACAGCCTCATTGCAGTGCTCCGTGCAGGTTCTGCCACCAAGGGGTCCCCAAGCCCCATCCCCCACCCCAGCCCAGTGCCCTGCCTGCCTTCCTGCTGGTTTCTTGGGCTGTCTACTGCATCTGCCCTACATGATGTTTGGGAGGGCTGCACAGAGGGTGCTGGGGTGGGGGGCCGGACAGAGAGGGGCTCACCAAGGCTCCTTCCAGGCATGTGGCGTAGTTGTAGCCTCGCCCCATCACCAGCAGTGACCTCTGTGTGTATAGCTCCAGGGCCAGGTCGTGGATCTTCTCATCCAGCGACAGCACTTCCTTGATCAGTTCTAAGGCACATACAGAGTGAAGTCAGTTCATTTTAAAATATTCACAGGGGCCAGCATTGTGGCCCAGCAGGTTAAAGTGTCGCCTGCAATGCTGGCCTTCTATATAGACACTAGTTCAAGTCCCGGCTGCCCTGCTTCCAATCCAGCTCCCTGGGAAAGCACTGGAAGATGGCCCGGGTGGTTGGGACTCTTCCACCCATGTGGAAGACCCAGGTGGAGTTCCAGGCTCCTGGCTTAGGCCTGGCCCAGCTCTAGAGGTTGCAATCATGTATGGAGTGAAGCAGTGGATGGAAGAATTCTCCCTCTCTGCCTTTCAAATAAATAAAATAAATATTTTAAAAATAGTAATACCAATAAAGAACTCATGTTTTAAAAAAAAAAATATTACAATGCTTCCAAGGTAGATGGCCTGCAAGTTGGAAACCACGCTCCCCATTTTTTATTTTCTCATTTTCTTTGAAAGGCAGGCAGACAGAGATCTTCCATCCATTAATCACTCCCCAAACACCCCCAGTTGTCACAGCTGGGCCAGGTTGAAGCCCCTGTCACTTGCTGAGTCTGAGGACAAAGCCAGAACATGCCGGATTAGCAATTTTGACTTTTTGGTCTCAGGACACCCTGACACTCTTACAAATTATTCTGAATCCCTAAGAGCCTTTGTTTTTATGGTCTATAGCTAGAAAATGCTATTAGAAAATAATACTGAGAAATTTTAAAATCTTAATTAGAAATAACAATAAACCCATTACATTATGGTATTAAAAATTAATTAGTGAGAAGAGTGGCAGTGCATTGCTTTATGTTTTTGCACATCTTTTTAATCTGTTGTGATATGTTCTTTTCATTGAAGTATAGGAATGAAATCTGGCCTCACAGAGAAGCCTAGTTTGAAAAAGGGGTGAGTATTTAAAAAACACTACAGTAATAATTGTGAGTATTCCTCTTTGGTATTAGATTAAATTCAAGAAGCAACAGTTTCTTAAAAGAGTATTGTAAAAGTGAAGTCTATGGCCAGCACCGCGGCTCACTAGGCTAATCTTCCACCTTCGGCGCCAGCACACCAGGTTCTAGTCCCGGTCAGGGCGCTGGATTCTGTCCCGGTTGCTCCTCTTCCAGTCCAGCTCTCTGCTATGGCTGGGAAGGCAGTGGAGGATGGCCCAAGTGCATGGGGCCTGCATCCGCATGGGAGACCAGGAGAAGTACCTGGCTCCTGGCTTCGGATTGGCGCGGTGCGCTGGCCGCAGCGCGCTGTCAGAACGGCCATTGAGGGGTGGACCAATGGAAAAAGGAAGACCTTTCTCTCTGTCTCTCTCTCTCACTGTCTACTCTGCCTGTCAAAAAAAAAAAGCAAAAAAATAAAAAGTGAAGTCTAAAATTTACCTTAAAATTTACTTGCACCTGAAATCGGTCTGTTTATTTTGTGCATAATTTTGTACCATTAGGCATTGGCCAGAAAGTTATGCAAATCCCCTAAAAATGGACACATTTCACTATAAAACACCATGATTTGATTGGGGGAAACTTTAAATACTAGTAAGTGGTCAAGTTCATGTCAGTAGATACAACCAAGCAAAACCTGGAGCTTGAAGTTCACCCTTGGTGATAAATTGGTTGTCTTTCTTGAAGTGTCAGGCTAACTGAACCTCAAACAATTTTTTAAAATTACTTATTTGAGAAGCAAGCACACACACACAGAGTTCCCATCTGCTGGTCTACTCCCCAAATGCTCCCAACAGCCAAGGCTTGTCCTGGACCAAGGTCCAAAGCTAGGAACTTAATTCAGATCTCCCGCATGAATGGCAGGAACCCAACTCTACTTAAGGCATCAGCACGGCCTCTCAGGGCCTGCATGAGCAGGAAGCGAAGTCAGGAGCCAGGAACTCGCATCTCACCACTAGGCTGAATGCCTCTCCCAACTCTCTTCATATGTGATTACACCTGGGCCAAGCCTGACCAGCCTGTACGCAAACACTTGCTGAGGTCAGAAGGTCGGGGAGGCAGCTGGGAAGGGAGGGGAGGACCGAGGGCAGGGGCAGCAGGGCACAGCGCCCCGGGGCTATCAGGCCTGGTGAGGGTATGCTTTCCATTTTGCAGAGAATGGTGGGATTCTGTGCACACAGTGTTAAGAGGAGGCAGTGATGAATGGTACCGCTAACAGCAGGTAAGAGAGTGGACAGGAACAGCGGACCCATTTGAAAACATGGAAAGCTGCGATCCGGCACTCACCAGGCAAAGCTCTCAGGCCCCGGATAATCTCCTGCCGGCGGCTCTGCAGCGAAATTCGGTCTTCTGACATCATCAAACCAAACATCACCAGGGAGATGAACTGGCTGGTGTAGGCCTGTGGACAAGGAAGGAGGGGTAGGGGCTGCGAGACAAGCACCTGGCAGCCGTGCCCAGGCCGCGACACAGAGGGAGGGGGAACGGAAAGTCACAAACACATGCTCACACGCACACACTCGCTCATACACACACACACCGGAAGGAAAAGAGCACCTGGCAGAGCCGGGGCAGCAGAAGGGCACCCACGCCAGGCTCCTACCTTGGTGCTGGCCACACCGATCTCCGGGCCTGCGTTGATGTGGACGCCACAGTCAGTCTCTCGGGAGATAGAGCTGCCCACGGTGTTGGTGACACCCACGGTGAGGGCGCGGCGGTCCTTGCAGTAGCGCAGGGCCAGGAGGGTGTCCGCAGTCTCACCTGCCGCACAGGGCCCCTTTCAGTGCGGGCTCTACCCGGCCCAACCCATCCCACCAGCTCCTCCGGGAAGTCAGCACGTTCCACAAGAGGAAGAAGCCTACTCCGCAATGTGTGATCTTGCTACTACTTATGTGCGAGGATGCCCGGTGGCAGCCTCCACACCCCCTTCCCCTTGTGACTGAGGGCTCAGTGTGGCGGGAATCGAGGCCTCAGCAGCTGCAGGAGATGGCTGGGCCTGGCTCCCGCATTCTCTCTGGGATTCTGCACAGCCCTATTCAGAAGTGCAAGAATGCCCCCAAATGGTGCAACCTCCTAATGTGAACTCAAGTTGTTTTTGTAATGAAGCTACTTAAATAGGTTCACGCATAAACCAGCAAAACTCCCTATGTTTGTGAGTCTTAAAGGATTCAAACTAAATCAAGCATGAACCAGCCTATAACATCAAGGCCATCTGAACTCACAGGAGTGGCAGGAGGCTGTTCTGTGCCCCCTGGACCCTGCTTTTGGCTCTGTGTTCACCAGCTAGTCCCTAGTTTTGATGTAGGTTTTTTTCTTGCGATGTCATTAAAAGATTGAACATCATATTCTAGAGAGACTCGGTCTGCTACAGTATTCTTTTCACAGCCAATTCATCTCTGTTCTTTTGTTGCTGGCTCAAACCAATTGATGAAATCTGTTTAAGCTTGGATGGGACTATAAACCCAAAGGCGACGGTGGCAGACCCTGGGCAACCAGGTGGTCAGCTACCGGGGGTGTGTGTGTCTGTTCTAGTGTTCCTAGCTTCTGATCAAAACAGAAATGATATTAAAAATCAAGATGGATGCAGGGCCGGCGCCGCGGCTCACTAGGCTAATCCTCCGCCTTGCGGCGCCGGCACACCGGGTTCTAGTCCCGGTTGGGGCGCCGGATTCTGTCCCGGTTGCCCCTCTTCCAGGCCAGCTCTCTGCTGTGGCCAGGGAGTGCAGTGGAGGATGGCCCAGGTGCTTGGGCCCTGCACCCCATGGGAGACCAGGAAAAGCACCTGGCTCCTGGCTCCTGCCATCAGATCAGCGCGGTGCGCCGGCCGCAGCGCGCCGGCCGCGGCGGCCATTGGAGGGTGAACCAGCGGCAAAGGAAGACCTTTCTCTCTGTCTCTCTCTCTCTCTCTCTCTCTCTCTCTCTCACTATCCACTCTGCCTGTCCAAAAAAAAAAAAAAAGATGGATGCAGTGTTAACATCCACAATACTACCGTCAACTTTTAAACCATGATGAGGACACTGTGGCTGTTTTTCTTTGATCTTTTTTATCATGCCTTCTATTTATGAATTGAATGTGTCTGGGACTGGCTTCAAAATAATCTCAGAGAAGGGGGGTGTTACCACTTGTGTGGCTGACGTGAGAGGGCTGAGCCCATTCTTGCATTCTGTGCCATCTCTACTTCCATACATGTTTGGAATGCTCCAAAGCCAAGGTTCACCTCGGGATGCCATGACCTAGTGCTGGGGCCCCACCAGGCAGGGTGTGCTCCGCAAAGGGAATGCCTTCCACCTAGCAGGAGCAGGGTTGTACCACACTTCCCCCTGCTGGGCACCCTGGGCACTGCACACAGTGAGCTGCCAGGGCTGGAGCTTGTAGCCTGCAGAGTCCCTGAAGGGATTCTTAACCTAGAATTTCAAAGGATTTTTTTTTCTCCACTAAATTAAGTCTGGCAAACAATTACAAGCAAATTGGTGAGTGGTAGCTGAAGTCCTGGACTTGGGATGGCAGGAGGAAGGAAAAACCATGGGGCAGGGGAGAGCCCAATGGACCTGGATCCCCAGCTCAATTCCAGCTCTGTTGCACCTGGCTGCCCTCCTGGTAAAACGGGACAGTGGCAGACAGCTCCAAGAACCAAGTGACTTGGTGCTCAAGAGAGCGTGCGGCACATGGTAGTGCACAGAGGACTTAGTGGGACTGTTACTAGGAAGTCAGAAATTGAGCCTATGTGTGTATGAGAAAGGCCTGAAGACCAGCACCCACTGCTGGAAGCTCCTTGAACTTCAAAGTCCTGCTCAGACCCTGAAGACCTCCTAGGTGGTCCCAGCCCTTCCCCCAAGGAAAACTCCCAGAATTCTCTCTCCTCAGGACCAAAGAGGTTACCTGATAACAAGGGGCAATAAAACCATCTTAGACACACCCTAAGGGAAGCCCCCCTACTCTGCCAGGGGCTAGCAATCTGGGGAGGAATTTGCTAATTCTCACCCAACAAACCCTTCCGCCAAGACTCTCCATCCTTTGTCCTGGAGGAGAGGGGTAGGTGGGTAAACAGACTCCCTTAAAAACCTAGGGAGTCCAACTGGGCTGCACGCTCGGCCCTGCCTCTCTGCTGCGTCACCTGCCCAGGTGTATTCTCTCCACTCGACCATGTGATCTCGCTCTCCCCCAGCCCGGTCGCTCTCTCTCTGTCCCTTCCGTCCTGACGGATGCCCTGTCCCCAGTAAAGCCTTTTCACTCCACTCTGTCTCACGCTTGAATTCTTTTCTTGCGTGAAAACAAGAGGCTTCCGAGGCCTTCCCTCCAGTAACAGGATGAAGAAGGGAGGGAGGCATACGGAATGAACACAAACCTGTCTGCGCCCATCCCATACCTGATTGGCTTATGAAAAAGCAGACGTCATCCCTGAACACAGGTGTGTTCCTGTCCAGAAAATCACTGGCAAGTTCAACCATCACCGGGAGTTCCGTCAGTTCCTCCAGCACTTGCCGCGTCTAAGGCCAACAAGAATGGGGACTCGAGTCAGTCCTGGGGGCCACAGGGACATGGGAGGCTGGGATTCTGGGGCAGTGTGTGACATGGCAGCTCAATGTATGGGGGGTGGGGGGTGGGAGGGATTCGGCCACTCACAGGCCACTTGCAGAGACAGGGCTCAGAGCCACTTCTCACACTGGCTCATGGGAATGAGTGCGAGGGCTTTGGCAAATTCAGAAGGCCAAGGGCACGAGAACATTTAAGAGCCATGACTCTAGCACGGTGCACTTACAGCCACGGCGGCATGGTAGCTGGTCCCACAGCCAATTACGATGAGCCGGCGGCAGCGGCGGATCTCCTTCAGATGGTCCTTCAGGCCGCCCAGGAGCACTGTGGGCACAATGGGGGGCGGGGAGGTCAGTGCTGGGACACGGCCTCTACGTGCAGTCGTGCAGTCGTGCAGTCGTGCAGTCGTGCAGTCAGTACCGGGTGCAGCGGCGCTTCCCCAGCAATGAGGTTGTTAAGGGAACTGGGTTGACATTGGCCAGGGTGTGTTGGGTGAGGACAGAAACACAGAAGTTAGCCTTGGGAGCAGACCTGCATTACACATCTAAATTACTGCTTTTGTTCAGTCACCTGGTTGGGTGGGTCCCAGCCCTCTCCCTGGGGGCAGATAAGTGAATTCTTATCTGCTCTGCACCCAGGGGGCTGTTAAGAACTTTCGGGAGGAATTTTAGGAATTCCACACCAGAATCCTCCACCCAGAGAGACATCCCTGACAGGGAGGAAGGAGAGGGCTCATGCCTAAATCCATAAAAGCTCCAGTCTGAATCCAGACAGCCTGCATCCAGAGATGCCTGCTTGGTCTATCAGGTGTGCTTCTTTTCATTAAACTTTACTTCCATGGGCCCATGCCTTTGTCCTCCAAGAGACAACAAACTCAACATGGCTAGGAACAGCCACCGACTCCTGTTTCCAGGTTACCTGTGTTGGTTTCAAAGTTCACCCGACCTCTCATGGTGTTGAAAACCGACTCTGGCTGCTCGAAGATCTCCTTCTGCATAAACGCGCTGAAGTTACCTAGCAAGGAAGCGCCAGGAGACGGGTCAGTTTTGAGTCAGTGACATTTCCAGTACTGAGCTTTCAATCAGGAGGAACAGTCTTTCCGTGGGGTGACACCCACTGCAGGTCCCCAAGCGTGACCCCAGGGACCGTCCTGCCTCACAGCAGGTCAGCCTCTCTGATTCACACTTGAGACCCTGCAGCTTGAGGAAGGAAGAGGTTTGCCTGTGGCCTGTTGGCGAACAAAGAGTGATCTTCTGCCAGAAGAAAGTAAAGGGATAATGTCAAAGCTGCCGCAGGCTGCAGGGTGCTGGTGCACCTGACTGAGAAGCAGCCGTGGAGGCTTTGGAGAAGTCCACAAACTTGGTGGTGGTGTTCTGGGGGATACAGGCCTGGGGGAGGCCACACAGCACCAGTGTTCCCTGTCTGCTGCCATGGGACAAATAAGGTGGCTGAGAAGGAGACCATTGCGGGTACTGGTTCTGGGGAGAGGCCAGAGCAGATACAGACTCGGGGAAAGGATCTTAGGCAACACCCAGAGGAAGCTCAGGGTCCTGTGATAACAATAACAATAAGCGCAGGACTGTGGCACAGCGGGTAAAGCTGCCGACGGCATCCCATATGGCCACCGGTTCGAGTCCTGGCTGCTACACTTCCAATCCAGCTCTCTGCTATGGCCTGGGAAATAAGTAGAAGATGGCCCAAGGCCTTGGGCCTCTGTACCCATATGGGAAGACCCGGAAGAAGCTCCTGGTTCCTGGCTTTGGATTGGCACAGCTCCGGCCATTGCGGTCAATTGGAGAGTGAACCAGAGGATGTTAGACCTCTCTCTCTCTCTCTGCCTCTCCTTCTCTCTGTGTAACTCTGACTTTCAAAAAAAAAAAAAAAAAAAAAAAAAGTGCAGGGGCCCCAGGTGGAAGCACTCGGCCTGTCTTGGTGGCAGGGAGGCAGCCAGGCCCATGGGGCCGCATAGTGGGCAAAGGGGTAAGTGCGTCAGGGCCAGGTTTGGCTTAGTGGGGGTGGATGCACCAGGGAGTTTGGGTTTTATTCTAGGGATGGGAGAAGCCACTGGAGGGCTTTGAGTAGTGGAAAGATAGCAGGGCCTGACTTAAAAGTTCTGAAAAGTTCACTCAGACTGTGCAGTGGGGTAGTGGTTGAAGGGGACCAACGTAGGTGCAGAGAGACAGACTCTCTTTCTGGAAGCAATGGTCCACACCCTCTTTACTGCAGACCCCACAATGGAGGGGAAATAATGCCTGGGCACAGATGCACCCCAGGGAATCAGGTCCTGACTCAACAGGATCAGGATACAGACAATAGGGCCCATGGAGCTGCCAGATTCCTCACACCCCCTCTGCTTGTGAGCCACAGGCCACCTGCAGTCCACCCAGGGCTATGGTGCAGCAGGGCTGTGGCACCCATGCAGGGTAGGGCAGAATGTGGGGAGCGCCCTCCCTGCCAGGGCCCCAGTGTCTGCTTCACACAGACTCTCAGAGGACACCTGCCTTTCATGATCTGCTGCAGTTCCATCTGCAAGGTCTGGATGGCTCGAGAGGGGTCGTCACTAGCCGAGCGCTTGACCCGGTGAATGGAGAGTTTCCCATCAGCCACTGCGGCAATGTCGTCGTCCTCGAGGAAGATGACCCGGTTGGTGTGCTCTATGATGGCGCTGGGCCAAGGGAGACACAGAGGTTAGGGATGGTGCCTTGCCCTCCACAGTTACGAGGTGGCAGTCACTCACTCTCCAGAGCATAGAGTCCGTGCCCTGGCATTATATGGGGTACAAGGACACCACCCCAAAAGCATTCATTCCCCTTCTTCCCTATACCTCCTCCCCACCCCTCCAGTCCCAGACATTGCTCCCAGAATCATTTCTTCTGTAAACAGTTCAGCTTGTGTCTCTAAAAGACAAGGATGATTTTTAACCTACTACAGCACCAGTATCCTTCCTAAAATTCATAGTTTCCTTCAGATCACTAAACAGCCAGTACATTCAGATTTCCCCAGCCATTTTGTGGATGTCTTTCTGTGACCGATTTCTCCAAATCAGAGTCTACACAATGCTACCTGGGGAGAATGCTCAGGAAGCAACACTTGTAGTGAAATGTAAAGGAAAAGAGTGAAACACTTAACTTGTATTTTAAAAATGTCTCTTTCAGAACACCTCAGTTTATGCAGGCAAGTTTCCCTTTATAGAAGTAATACTGGGGAGGCAGACATTTGGCACGTCGGTTAAGATGTGCTTGGGATGCCATATTGAAGTGCTTGGGTTCTAGCCCCAACTATGCTTCCAAGTCCAACTTCCTGCTAACGTAGGCTCCAGGAGGTGGCAGATGACGGCTCAAGTAGGAGGATTCCTGCCACTCACATGGGGGACCTGAACTGACCAGTAGATGAAATTTCTGTCTGAGTGTCTATCTTTCTGCATTTCTGTGCCTTTCAAATAAAATGCAAATCAATCAATAAACAACTAAGTAATACTGTTAATAAAAAAGGAACGGTTGAATTAGAATCATGAATTTAAGGGCTTCTAATTATTAGAAGCTCTAATCAAGACTGCTTTATGGCTGTTGAGCCATGAGAGATAAAACCAAGAGAAGCTTTATGGTGGATGGACAAGGCCACCAGCACTTGGATCCCAATCATCTTAACACAAGAAGGAGACAGTGAAACATTGTGTGTCTCCTGTGGAAGGACATACCTCACCTGTGTAATTGTGCAAAAATAAATAAAAACTGAACAAGATCAAGCCCCTGGAAACGGGTAAATTCTGGGTTACAAGAAATGCAGTGGACAGAGGAACATGTTAGACAACACCACGAGGACTTCTTTCTCTCTCTCTCTCTCTCTCTCTCACACACACACACACACACCCATACCAGACTCACATAGAGACGCAGACATACAGAGAGTCAAACACACACACACACACACACACACACTCACACCCACATCCAAATGGAAATAAACAGTAAAGGCTTGGGTGGAAGAGATAGTACTGGTGATCACAGTGTTCTATTAAATAGCAGTAAGGTGGTTTGGAAGTTTTTTGTTTTTTTTTTTTATCTTTTATTTAATGAATATAAATTTCCAAAGTACGACTCATGGGTTACAATGGCTTTCCCCCCCATACCGTCCCTCCCACCCACAACCCTCCCCTTTCCCACTCCCTCTCCCCTTCCATTCACATCAAGATTCATTTTCGATTATCTTAATATACAGAAGATCAGCTTAGTATACCTTAAGTAAGGATTTCAACAGTTTGTTCCCACACAGAAACATAAAGTGAAAAATAATAGATGATTTTTTTTAAATGATGATGAAATCAGATCAGACCTATTGTCATGTTTAATCCCAGTGAGAGTCAAGTTGGGAATTGATAATTTCTTTTTTTTTTTTTTTTTTACAGAAGATCAGTTTAGTGTACATTAAGTAAAGATTTCAATCGTTTGCACCCCCATAGAAACACAAAGTGAAATATACTGTTTGAGTACTCGTTATAGCATTAAGCCTCAGTGTACAGCACATTAAGGACAGAGATCCTACATGAGGAGTAAGTGCACAGTGACTCCTGTTGTTGACTTTACAAATTGACACTCCTGTTTATGGCATCAGTAATCTCCCTATGCACCAGTCATGAGTTTCCAAGGCTATGGAAGCCCCTTGAATTCTCCGACTCTTATCTTGTTTAGACAAGGTCATAGTCAAAGTGGAGGTTCTCTCCTCCCTTCAGAGAAAGGCACCTCCCTCTTTGAAGACCTGTTCTTTCCACTGGGATCTCATTCACAGAGATCTTTTTGCCAGAGTGTCTTGGCTTTCCATGCCTGAAATACTCTCATGGGCTTTTCAGCCAGATCCGAGTGCCTTTAGGGCTGATTCTGAGGCCAGAGTGCTATTTAGGACATCCGCCATTCTATGAGTCTGCTGAGTATCTCACTTCCCATGTTGGATCACTCTCTGGTTTGGGAGTTTTGTTCTGTCTCTCCTCTCTTCCTGAATGATGTCTGTGACTATAAAATGTATACGAAGCTGAATTTCTCACATTTCAAAAATTATTATTCTTCGGATTGGTGATTTTTGAATTTTGGAACCAACTGGGCAAACCCTTAAATCCTGGCTCTGGGTTGCAAATGGCCAGAGCTCAAAAGAGAGTGATGTGATGGCCACTTGGGCCATCTAAAGGAGCAGTCAAGTACAGCCCCAGGCAGTGGGGCCAGGGGGCAGCAGGGTCCAGGGTGCCCAGATCTGCTATTTTCTCCAGAGAAGCAAGAAATCAGCTTTTTCTGTGAATCTTTCCCATTATAAAATGTTGGCAACTAACTCAATTAACTTGTGAAGGCCTACACCATGCGGCTCTTGGCCACTGGGCTACCCAGAGTCATCACATGTGTGCCCACAACACAGAGATCTCAGAGGGAGGACCCCTGAGGGCTGAGGTCTGCCTCGGCTCCTAATCCTGAGACAACAATCCAAGGAGCATGAGGAGAAAAGACTGGTGTTCAGACAGCCACTCTTTGATGACATGATCCCAGCAAAGAAGGCACCTGGACGCTTACCTTGCATCGGAAGCGAAGAAGAATTCCACGGCCTTATCACCCACAGCATGAAGGCAGGTGGAGCTGTCTAGCCTCCTGGTCCTGGCTTTGCAGGTGCTCTTTGCATTCTCAATCGTACCTAGCAAACAAAGCGACGATGCAAATCCCAGCAGCCTCTGGTTTGCTTCACACGCGGCAAGGAGCCCATCTCCCTTTTGAATACGTGTGGGAGATACTGCAATTTTTAGCTCTGGCTGTGCCAGCCAAATTGTATAAAAGCTCCCCAAATAGCACAGTACCACTCCCCTCAAGAGCATTTGAAACGGCTGCAACGTGAGAGCAATGCAAACAGAAACAAACCAAAGAAACACTCCAATCAGCACACAGTTGCCATTATACTGGGCTCTCTACTATTGTGCATGTTTGAAAATATCCATAATGAAAAGCTTTTTTTAAAATGGAGCCAAATCTCAGTTGCTTGAAATTCTCTTAGACCTGAAGCTGCAGGCTGGTGTGGCCCCAGGGGGTTGTGTCCTTGCCTTGGAGGGGAGCTGCCTGTTCAAGTCCTGCAAGGGGAGACTTACATGATCTGTACAGGATGGGGATCTGCTCCGTGGAGAGTTTGTACTTGCTCCGCACCCCGATGAGCAGTGGGCTGCCTCTCCTGGAGGAAGAAGGAGTCAAGTCAGCCATTGCCTCAGACACTCAGGACTGGATGTCACCTCATATTGGGGTGGCATTCCCAAATCAAGCTTTTCCCCTGTAGCAGGGAGCTATGTTTCTGTCCCATGGGGGTAGATGATATGACCACAGGAAGATGCCCTCAAGGTCTGGAGTAGGAATGGCAGCCCAGTATGTGAACCCTGGATCACTAACAGCCTCATCCGCCGTCCAGTGAGCCTGGTAACCTGTCTGACCTCCATCGTCAGGGGACCAGAGATGAGGGACCCCTCCAGTTCACGGTGGTCCACCCAGAGATGCCCTCTTGTCTAGCTCTGTCACTCCCTAGCTTGAGTGGGCACTCAACTAACTGCATTTTGTGTGCAGAGTTGGTCTTCTGAACGTGTGTGCCCCATATCCAAGGATCAAACAAACCACAGATCAGAAATATTGGGGGGAAAAAGCCCATAAATGAGGAGAAAGCAAATCTTAGTTTGCTGTGCAAGGAATACCATCTCAAATGCACATGAATGAAGTGACATGTCGGTACTGGACCAGGTGTTGTGATAGTCTAGAGATGCTTTCAAATACATGGGAGGGGCCGGTGTCTGGCCGGGTCCCACATCAGTGTGCTTGCGTTTGATCCCTGATTCTGGTTCCTGACTATTGTAGTAGTGATGGCTCAAGTGCCTGGTCCCTGCCACCCACACAGAAGACCTGGATTGAGCTCCTGGCTCCCAGCCTTGGCTCTGGTCCAGCCCTGGCCATTGCAGGCATCTGGAGGAATGAATCAGCCTGGATGAGAACTCTCTGCCTGTCTTCCCCCTCTCTGCCTCTCCAGTGAGTAATTTAAAGTATACAGGAGGATGTGCACAGGTTCTACACGGACTCTATGACACTTTGTAGAAGGAACTTGAACATTCACAGATTTTTGCTGTCCTCGAGAGTTCTGAAACCAATCCCCCACACAAGCCAAGGGACAACTGACCTCTGCCTTGGGGGCTGCCTCAGACCCTTTCCAGGGTGGCTTCGTTTCTGCATGAGTGACACCTCACAGATGGAGTGCAAGGTGGCCCTCATCATCAAGGAAGAGTGATTTGCATGAGGCAGAGACTCTCGCAGCCAGGTGGGTGAGGGGCTCTGACTCAGGTCTCCCCTCCTAGGGACCCACTTGGCCAGCAGCTCTCCACACACATGGAGGGAACCCTCGGGACAGCGCTTGAGGTCACTGCTGGCTCACTACTTCCAGTGGTGAAAGAGTTTAAAACCTTATTCTGGGCCGGTGCCATGGCTCAAGGCTAATCCTCCGCCTGCAGCGCCGGCACCAGGGGTTCTAGTCCTGGTTGGGGCGCTGGATTCTGTCCTGGTTGCCCCTCTTCCAGGCCAGCTCTCTGCTATGGCCCAGGAAGGCAGTGGAGGATGGCCCATGTGCTTGGGCCCTGCACCCACATGGGAGACCAGGAGGAAGCACCTGGCTCCTGGCTTTGGATCGGTGCAGCGCACCGGCCTTAGTGGCCATTTGGGGGGTGAACCAACGGAAGGAAGGAAGGCCTTTCTCTCTGTCTCTCTCTCTCTCTCAATTAAAAAAAAAAAAATTCTGTGACTTTTAATGGCACGCTGCCTTCAAAGTCTAATTCTTTGCTTATTCTTATAAATGAGAGCATGCGATCCAAATTTACAATAGATGTGCCTAGACACCAGCTGTTGGCTTTTGAAACTCAAACTTTCTAACAGTGTGACCCTTAGTCAGAACCCAGGCAGGAAAAACTCCAGAGCCAAAGCCCCTGACAGCAGGGGACTCACTCCAAGACCCCCAGGGGCGCCTGAAGCCAGCCAGTACCACCCGCTATATAAGCCACGATGAAGCTGAATTATAAGTTAGGCACAGAAAGAGATTAACAAGAGATGAAGAACTCAATAAGGTAAAGCAATTATAGCCATTTACTGTATAAAGGTTAAGACTCTCAAATTGCTTCTTTCTGGAATTTTCTTCACTGATTTTTTCAGATTTACTTATTTATTTATTTGAAAGGAAGAGTCACAGAGAGGCATGGGCAAAAAGAGAGAGAGAGAGAGAGAGAGAGAGGTCTTCCATCTACTGGTTCACTCCCCAAATGAACACAATGGCCAGAGCTGGGCCAATCTGAAACCAGGAGCTTCAGGGGCCCAAGCACTTGGGCCATCTTCTACTGCTTTCCCAGGCCATAGCAGAGAGCTGGTGGGAAGAGGAGCAGCTGGGACACAGACCGGCGCCCATATGGGAGGCTGGCACTGCAGGCAGCGGCCCCTCCACTTAGTATTTTCACACTAAGATTGACTACGGGTGAAACTAAAGAAAGCAAACTTTGGGGAAAGGGAGACCTACTGGACTAAGTGTGTGCTTTCCTCCCTACATATTCATTTATTAACAAGAAGAAAACCCTGAGGGTGTTTTAATAAGGCAAAGTGAGAGAGCTGCCTCAAACTCGTTAATTCAATACAATGGGTAACATTTTACCTCAATCAAATGTCTGGAAAAGGGACTAACTTGATTGCGAGCCTGAAGGCAGCCCACGGATGTGCCTTAAATTTGCTACCCTGCCTCCAGCCAGGCCCTCACTATTTTTGCAGTAACAGCAGACCCTGTTTCCACAAGGGGTGACTTGTTTGCGCCTCTTCCGGTTTCTCAAGGTAGGGGACATGGTTTCTGACTTGGAGACATACCTTGATTATTTTGGACCATCTTTCACTGTATCTAAAGCAAATCACAGACAGTTCTGGGTCCAGTGGGGAAGCAATTTAAATTGTCTTTCTAGGGGCCATTGCCATGGCCTTGTAGGCTAAGCCTCCACCTGCGTCCCATACGGGTGCCAGCTAGTGTTCCAGCTGCTCCTCTTCCGATCCAGCTTTCTGCTATAGCCTGGGAAAGCAGTAGAAGATGGCCCAAGTTCTTGGGTCCTTACACCCATATAGGAGACCCAGAAGAGGCTCCTGGCTCCTGGCTTCCGATCAACCCAACTCTGGCTGTTGCAGCCATCTGGGGACTGAACCAGTGGATGGAAAACCTCATTCTCTCTCTCTCTCCCTCTCTCTGTCTGTAATTCTGCCTCTCAAATAAATTAATTAATTAAAAACAAAAACAATCAGAAGCTCTCAGCATCACCAGCTGCAGAGATGGTGGGGCACAGTCTCAGCTCGGCCACAGTTCTGCTTTAAGACAGAAAGCAGCTTATATGTGCCAGAAGCCCCACCTCTCCCTGTGCCTCGAGCTGAGCGGCTTCATGGTATTTGTTTGGTACTGGAAATGTCAATGTATTGCTCCTCACCTTGTGGCAACGGCTTCTCCTGGGTAGTGGATGCTCTTGAAAACCAGCGCAAATGCCCCTTCCTGAAAACACATGAAACAGCCAAGGATCACTCCTTCTGGCTGGCCAAGCCAGTGCCTGCACCGGAGACTGGTCTTCCTGGGCCTCTCTTCTCAGCAGTCAAACCTGGGATCATGTGTGTGGGGAGGGGGAGTGTAGATGCAGGAACAGCAGGTGCAGGGTGATGTTAGGAGGAAAGCATTGCAGACGGTAGGCTCCATGCTGAGATAGCAGAGGCCAGGGCTTGTGGATTTCAGATGAGCCCTATCAGCCACAAGAAGCCCCATCAGGGATGCTGGCTCTGTGACCAGCTGGGCGGAGCCACAGAAAATGAGAACTGGGGGCGGGGTTTGGGGAAGCTCTGCCTTAAGCCTCAGCCTAGTGCCTAATCAGGGAGGACTCCAGCGGCTAATCTATGAGCTGTGCTTACCCAACACAGAGCTGCAGGGTCCACCCCTTGACCCAGCAGTCTCTTTTAGTTTTCTTTGTGCCTGGTTTCCTCACGTGTGCAAGAGGTGAGAACAGTCCTACCTGTGTGGCTTCTGGCATGATGATCAGCCTGACACATAGAGAAGCCAAGAGAAACCGAAATTGCTTTCATCGTTGTTATTGTGGTTTCTGAGGGGCCAGCTGTCACTGGCTCTGTGCCCCAGCCCGCTGGCTTGTGTAATTCTTCACTCCACACACCAAATTTAGATTCTTGGTGCCAAGATTTTCCTATATTCTCTCCATCCTGTACTAAGTCACCATGACCCTTATAGACCTCAGTTATACACAGCCAACTGCAAAATCCAAACTTCCATGTGAAACCCCCCAAGCGAGGGGACCCCGGGCAGACCCAAGGCCCTGGTGTCAGCGTGTCACATCCAGGTTGCAACTCAACTTCACAGCCTGGGGCGCCCATACTGGGCATCGGGTCCTCAAAGGATCTTTCAAACAGCCCAGGATGAAGGGGCTGCAGGCAGATCCTGAGCGACCTGACATCCAACTGCTGCTTTGTAAACAAGGAGGAGGGAATAGAAAAACACTTCTGGGTCTCGGCCAATAACAGCTCTGTGCTGTTTCTGGTAAGCGAGGTGCCAGGAGGGGGCGGTACCTCCAAAATGTAAAATTACAAATGGGAGAGAGGAAGTACTGTGCTGCAGTACCAAATTTGTTCACAGTATTTAATACCAGAAGTTATGCCTTACATTAAAGTGCAATCTGCCCTGCAACCAATATGGATGGAAACTATTTGGAAAAAAAATGTTACATTGTTGCTGACCTGTACTATGTAGTTAGCTACAATAGTTAGGATCATGTCTGTACTGAAGCAGTGCAGTCTTTTTTTTTTTCTTATCATTATCCCCTAAGCAATACAGTACAGCAACGATTCACATAGCACTTACACTGTATTAGGGATTATAAGGAATCTGGGACGATTTCAAGTATACAGGAGGATGTGCTTGGGTTCTACACAAACGCTACCCCATTTGATGAAAGGGACTCGGGCATTGCAGATTTTGGAATCGATGTGGAGGGGCGGAGGTGCTGGAACCAATCCCCTGAGAAACTAATGTATGAGATGAGCTCTTATTTATAAATATATCCTCTAAATTGGGGATTACCCAAATTGGAAGTTATAGGGCAAAGGGCTTCGCCAGTAGACTGACTTTACACTTCACTCCTGGATTCTGATATACAGTTAACCCCGGGGTGGCGCTTCCAGCGGCTGCTGAACAGAATGTTTAGGATTCCCAGTCCTGACCGCTGTCTCCAGGCTGCCACCACCTGGGAGGAGCTATCTGACAGCAATGACAGCAGGGAGGATGGGCTCTGGGGACCCCTGCCCATGTCTTCACTTCCTCCCTCTCCAAAGAGGGAGCCAGTTCCCCCGGCGTGCACACCCCTCTGCAGGCGCTGTGCTCCCTTGCGCTAGCCCTCTGGGATATCTCCAGGTTCCTGGCTCTCTCCTTCAGCCTACAAGTGACCTCTGCCATCTCCCACCACAACACTACAAGCCTTTCTGTAATCAAACACCTCAGAAATCCGCACCTGCTGGCTCTACTTCCTCTTCTTTCTAATCCCACTTAGTAACTGAGGGCATGGCTTCCCTATAACCAATAATTGCTTTACCAAGGAAAGAGGAAAGAAAATAATGGCAAGTCTCCAACATCAGTTAAATTCATGCCGGGTATGTTAACACAGAACACAACTCAGCAGAAAAGATGACAACCCCAGCTGCCATGGCCACGTTCACGTGTGATGTGTCAGATTGCAAGGCCAGTCACGATGGCACAGGTGTTAAAATGAGGCAAGGCACTCTTTCTGTTGGACGTGTGCTACCCGAAGCACAGAACTTTCCCCAGTTTACAAGGAGGTAACATCTTAAGGCCACCTACTACAGATGAGCCATCTTTCATCCTCAGCGCTTTGTGCCAGTTTGCCCCGGAAGTGCTTAGGAAAATGAAGGAATAGTTTAGATGGATGGAGCGTGTAACTCACCAGTTGCTGAATGACCCTCTCGACCAGCGTTGAAAACGTAATGTCCTCAGTTTCTCTGTTGTCGAACACATATTTAATCAGCTTGGCGATGGTCTCCGTGTCTGTTTCTGACTCAAACTCATAACCTTTGCTTTCCTGGAACATGTGGTTGGACACAGACTGTCAGATAGTGGTGACTATTGTGCAATGCTGGCCGGGGCAACTCCTTCTACTCCCTGATGATTTGCCCTCGAAGTGACTTAAGGCGAGGCCGAGGGAAACCGGGAGGGATGAAAAGTGTTTGCCAGAATCGCACAGCCAAACGCCTCTGAGTCACCCCCCGAACTCCCTGAGCTCATTGCTCCGCGGAGCCTGTCTTTGCCAATAATCTGGATGTTGCAAAATCCCCGCAGCCGAAATGATAAAATATGTTGAGTCAATCCCACCTACGCCCCCACCAGCACCACACCCCCTGTCCCACCTCAGCCGCGTCAGACTGCCCACCCGCATTCCATGGGCTAGGAGCCTAGGAGCAGAGGCATTCCACTATGTGGCTACTTTAACAGAACGGACATCCAGAGATTTTAATTCTGTGCCTCCACTGTGGGCCCTGAAGGACAATGAGTGCCCTGCTGTCTCCTTAGACAAGACCTAGGGAGGCTGGCCCGGTGTGGTGGTGGGGGCTCTGTGGGTGCTGTGACAGGGTTAAGTATGGGTCTCCCCCAGTTCCTGGGAGTGTTTCCGGGGAATGTTCCTGGGGAAGGCCAATGCCATTCAGCTTAGGTATCACTCAGGGGAAGGCTCTTACCAGAAACTTCCGCAGATCTTTGTAATTCGTGATGATCCCATTGTGGATGACAACAAATTCTGAAAAACAGTTTGGGAGAGATGCTAGCAGGAAATGAAGCTCAAGTCTAAAATGACTCGGTGGCTTGAAGCTCAGCTCCTACAAAGCCTGCTGAGCCACCTTGGTGTGTGTGATGACCGGGGACTTAAACCCGAGGAAATATACCTTCCTCTTTCAGAACCAGCACCCCCCAACCTGGCCATGCAGTGAGCTCTTATGTAGGGTCTACAGTATTATCAAACAGGCCTTGGTATGTATGCTGAACAGCAGACGATTAACCCTTTACTGTCCACAAACCATTCCAGGCATTCCCTTTAGACTGTGAGCTCAAATAAGTCACAAGGTCACAGTGAACGGTGCATTTTTGTTTGAACTTCATTGAACTGTAAAAATACTTGATTTCAAAAGTTTTGGGTTTAGAATTTTTTTCATTTTAAAATCCTGGGACATTTTTCTGGGGGCAGACCCAAAAGTTCCGGCATCCCTGGAGCCACTCGCATTGCTGTGTGGCCATGGGAGTGACTTTAATAAGGCTGTTGCTGCAGCTTCTCCCACCTCCCCCTGCACCAGCCACTTCCCGTTTACTCCGGCTGCACCCTGCACAGGTGGGACCCCCGGCAGGCCGTGGGAGCAGAGGGATGTGTCTGCCTCAGTCACCACTGCGTTCTTCCCAATAAGTATTAGTGACTGAACTGAGGGAGAGGCCCGGGGCTCAAGGTGTTCCTGGGCAAGCAGCTCCCTCCCTTTCCCCCATCCTAGATGACAGAAGGACTCTTGCTGCCTGTCAGTCACCCCACGGAGATGTGCGGGACATAGGATGCTCTGTGCGAACACTGTGTTCAGTGATCCTTTGCGTCATCAAGTTTTTCTTCAGTTCCAGAAAGCTCTCTCCTAGGAGATCTTTTAAAGCCTTCTCCATTATTGTTCTTCTTTTTCATCATCACTTTTTTTTGGGGAAAAAAAATCTACTGTCTATGAGGGTATCCCAAAAAACTCACAGAAACAGAATTGAAGGATAAATTTATTGGGAGTAGGAATTCAGCCTAGCAGTTAGGGTGCTGGCTGGAATGTGTGTGTCCCACATGGAGCACTTGGATTCAATGCCTGCCTCCAGCTCCTGACTCCAACTTCCTGCTAATGTGGACCCTGGGAGGCAGCGGCATAGACTCCAGCAGTTGGTTTCCTGCTAAACACATGGGAGACCTGGATTGAGTTCCTGGCTCCTGCTCCAGCCCTGGCTCAGCTTGCTGCTTTGGCCTATTGCAGAGCAAACCTACAGATGGCAGTTCTCTCTCTTACTTTCTGTCTCTCAAATACATAAATATTTTAAAATACGTTTATGTTGCTGCAAAATGGTTTGAAATCTATATAGAGGTTTTTTTTTTTCCAAAATTTCTATGAGCTTATTAAAGACCTATCATATGGTAAAAACGCTGTGTGCAGCAGGTAAAGCCATTGCCTGCAGTGCCAGCATCCCATATGGGTGCTAGTTTGAGTCCTGGCTATTCCACTTCTGATCCAGCTCTCTGCTATGGTCTGGGAAAGCAGTAGAAGATGGTTCAAGTCCTTGGGGCCCTGCACCCATGTGGGAGATACAGAAGAAGCTCCTGATTCCTGGCTTCAGATTGGCTCAGCTCTGGCCATTGCAGCCAATTGGAGAGTGAACCAGTGGATGGAAGGCCTCTCTCTCTCACTCTGCCTCTGCCTCTCTGTAACTCTGTCCTTCAAATAAATAAATAAATAAATCTTTTTTATTTATTTATTTTTTTGACAGGCAGAGTGGACAGTGAGAGAGAGAGACAGAGAGAAAGGTCTTCCTTTGCCGTTGGTTCACCCTCCAATGGCTGCCGCGGCCAGCTCGGCTGGCGCGCTGCGGCCGGCGCACCATGCTGATCCGAAGCCAGGAGCCAGGTACTTATCCTGGTCTCCCATGGGGTGCAGGACCCAAGTTCTTGGGCCATCCTCCACTGCACTCCCTGGCCACAGCAGAGAGCTGGCCTGGAACAGGAGCAACCGGGACAGAATCCGGCGCCCCGACCAGGACTAGAACCCGGTGTGCCGGTACCGCAAGGCGGAGGATTAGCCTAGTGAGCCGCAGCGCTGGCCTAAATCTTTTTTAAAAAAAGACTCATCATATGCATGGATTTCTCTGGTTTTTTTTGTACTAAAATAAATAAATAAAATAAAATAATAAAATATATATTTTATTATTATATATAATATAAATTATATAAAATATATAAATATATAATATAAATAATATATATTATATATAAATATATAATATAAATATAAAAATATATATATAATAAAATAATAAAATAAATAAACATTTCCTAATTCCATTTTCCGTGAACTTTCGAGGTCACACAAAAACCAGGAGGGCCCAGTTCCAGGAGGTGTGCTGGCCACAGCTGAGCTGGAAATACCAGATCTCCGTGCTGAATCTCCACCAACAGACCCCATAACCACGCCATTCTCCACCTTTTCTTCACATGTATTACAACACCGTTTCTTTACAGTATTTTCTTCTATCTATCACGCATTCTTTCATCAGTCTATCATCTTAAATCATTAATTTGTTTCCGGGACCCATGTTTTCTTGCAAAAACTCCTGTGGGTAATTTCCTTCCGTATGCGGTTGCTGGGTGTAAGGCTTCGCTGAAATGATGCTTTTCAGCTATTACTGAAGAAACTTTGCAAACCTCTGCATATGGCCGTGTTGTTTTCTTTTCAGTTACTCATCCTGAGTCAGGGCAGGAGTTTCCAAGTTTGGGCGTGGGTAGGTCTCCTCGGAGCCTCCCTTCTTTGGGGACATAGAAGCATTGTCTGCACTGGAGTGGGGGCTTTTCTGATGAGGTTCATCTTATCACTGGGTGGGCAGGAGGCTGAGGTTGGAGTTGGCAACAGCCCACGGCACGTGGTCTCAGCAGTGTTTTCTAGGCCAACACTGCTTGCTTGCTGCTCCAGGGATCAGTCCTCTGATTTGGGGTCAGGCCACAAGTCTCTCCTGGGTTGTCACACCGTGGCCTCTGCTGACTTCCTCCTGAGGACAGGGTGCCTGTCCCAGTCCTGAGACACCCTATGGTTCAGGATATGACCCAGACCTCAGTGACATTTCCCAGCCAAATCCTCACTATCAAAGACTCTGACCACATGGACACAGGTGCAGACCCAGCTCCTGGGCCACCTCCAGCTGCTCTGCTGAGCAGGGTGCATGGGGCTCTCCTGTCCTTCAAAGTCAGCAGCGCGAGCTAATGGGCCTGTGGGGTGGTTTGGAGAGAGGCCACGCTGCCCTGCACTTTCTGTGGGAGGTGGAGGTGCTGCACTCCACCTTGGGCACCACTGACCTGTGTGGGAGAAGGGCACTGAGCAGGGATGCGTGGTTCTTTCCTGTGGCCCAGCATCCCCAAGGACTTCCTGCAGTGGGATTTGTGGAGTGTGTGACAAGGTGCCCACGGATAAGCCCCCAGACGCTGTGATGTATTTGATCTCTGCTATGGGGCTGGGCAAGAACTTGTGTTATGCCAGGGAATGTCTTGGAGTGGGTGGGCGGGGAGGGGCAGCTGACTCCGCAAATTGTTTTCTCTGGGCCACTGTTACAGTGCAGCAGGTTAAGCTGCAGCTTGTGTCACTGGCATCCCCTATCAGAAAGCCAGTTTGTGTCCTAGCTATTCTACTTCCCATCCACCTTCCTGCTAATGCACCTGGGAGGCAGCAGGTGATGGCCCAAGTACTTGGGTCCCTGCCAGCCACCTGAGAGAGCTGGGTGGAGTTCTGGGTGCCTGGCTTCAGCCTGGACTACACCTTGCTGTTATGGCTATCTGGGGAGCAAACCAATGATGGAGGATCTCTCTCTCTCTCTGATACTCTGAGATAAATATATAGATAGAGATAAATAAATATATAAATATATTTATATTTTCAAATAAATAAATAAGCCCTTAAAAGTCATCTTCTCTGCTAGACATTGCACCTGTCCAGCTCAGGTGGAGGTCATCCGGTGCTTGTCACCTGACCAGCCCCAACTCAAGAGTGGGGAGCCAAAAGAAAAGCCCTAGTTATTTCTTGGAATCTTGTCTTCCCTTAGGGGACCTGGGAGGAGTTAGGGCTTCAGCTCTCTGTCTCACACACCATAGTGTCTCACTGCAGGAGGCTCTGTGAAGCCCAGGGGCTGGGGGCTGCAGCCCGGGGCCAGGGGTGTCAGGGAAGAGGACATGGCAGGAGAACTGGGTGCCTGTGAGCGGGGGCTGGTGAGAGGGGCAGTTGGGAGAACTGCGGAGCCCAGACCTTTGCTTGCTGGGTAGGAAGACAGAAGTCAGCCTGTGTGCAGGAGACAGGCCTGGCTCTGCGAACAGGGCGAGCATTTGCTGTGTCCCTGCCCTGCAGCCTGGGCCTGCTGCCCATCAGCAGTGGTCTGGCCCAGGCATCAAGTGCCCAAGGTTTCCATTTTTTCAAGGGATGCCAAAGGTCTGGATTCTGTGTACAAAAAGTCTCTACTTCTGAAAACATGAAGGGAGCCATGCTGAGGACTCTCCTGCTGGGAAGGGCGCTGGGGCTGCCTCCTGTAGTTCCTGTTTCTCTCACTCTCTCAGCCTGAGCCCTGGTTGCTGAGGCCTCCCTGTGGGGCAGAGGCTGGGCAGGCACCTGCAACAGACTCTGCCTCCTCCTTCAACAGAGCGTGCTCTGCCCGAGGAAGCAACCCTGCCTTCTGCAACACAGCGGCTTCTCTAGGCAACCCGTCCTGCTGCCATATTTCACTCACGGACTGGGTTCCAAGGCGCCAGCAGCAGGGCCGGGTAAAGTGGCCTCATTTTCCTGTGGGTGCTAGGGAGGTCAGCACTGCCCATGGGCCAGGCTGTTTGTTTGCCTCCTGGCCAGCCCAGCACCAGCAGCCAGGGACGGGGGGCATCTGGCATCTCTCTCAGGGACATGGGGCAGGCAGGGAAGCCTCGGGCTGGTATCACCCTGGCACTGGGGAACAAGGCCACACTACATACCGTTGCCTTTGTCTGAGCGCTGTGGGTGGCTGTTGACGGCGTTGGGGACCCCATGGGTGGCCCAGCGCGTGTGGGCAATGCCGAAATGTGTCTCAAACTCCACCTTTAAGTCCATGCTGTCTTGCTCTGCATGAAAGAAAAATCAACCTGCTGCACCCCCACAAGACTATCAGGGTGAGGAGAGGTCCTTGCCCCGACACAAGCCATCCAGGCTGCTGCCCAGTCCCGCCCACTGACCACGCATGGCCAGACCCATCCTGAGAACTTACCAGTGGCCTCACTTCTAAACCAAAATAAACTGACTTAGAAAAGAAAAAGATGCACCACTACTATCAATAGAAAGCAGTATCGTTTTGCAGAAGAATGAAAATAAACACTTTAATTCCTGTATTAAAATTTTCAAAAATTTGCCCAGACGCTACTGCCTAAAATAGGCCGTCCCCCATTCTGCGAGCAGTTTCAGGATGGCGGCTCCGCCCCTCCTCTGCGCCCGCCCACGCGTCTCCTTCTCTGGGCTGCTGGTCCCCTCCTCCCCCAAGCCCTGTCACTTACTGTACAGTTCCTCGTCCAGGGCCTTCACCTTGCCTCTCTTCTTGACCAGCTGGATGTGTCTTTCTTTCACTTCGTGATTATTTCCATCGATCGCCACACCTGGAGTTGAAACATTCGTTTGCACACCGCGGCTCACGCCTTTCATTCCCAGGCTCCACCCACGGTTAGGGGTAGGCAGTGCCTTGTGTGTCGGCTGCAGGTGTCCCGGGTGTGCAGGCCCAGAGACACCACGGCCACACCCCACACACTGGTGCCTCCGGCAGTGACAGGCCACATCTACGGCGGTGGTCCCAGGGGAGCTGAAAGATTACTGCTGCCCGGCGGCACCACAGCCACCTTGGCCCACGCGGCACACGCGCTCCTTGGAGTGTGGGAGCATGCGGTGTGAACACCCCGACCACAGTGCCCCCGCGGGAAAGCACAGCCCACACAGTCATGTGCAGGATGGCACACTTGACAATGCCACTCAGCGACTCTGCTGCTTTATTTACCGTACTTTTTGTCGTTGCTAGTCCTCATTACAAACAGGAAGGTCAAGGCAACTGGCATGCTGCGTAGAGCCCACTGCAGCCTCCTCTGAGGCCCGGGCCCTTGACTGACCTATGCGGTGTGTGGGCCAGTTCTCTAGAACGCCCTGGGGCATTCCTCAGAATGCACCCCGCTGTGCAGCCAAAGGGAGCTTAATGTAGTTCTCAGGAAATCTGCTTTGCATGATGGGGCGTGACTACTGGAACCTGGGCCTGGATCCCTGGGCTGTGGCTGTCCCCTGCAGCTTCTGCCAAGGGGTGCTAATTGGGCACACACAGCGGGCGGCTTCCCAGGGCAGGACAGGTGTCCACACGCCCATCACTACCTCTACCTGAGAGAGGGGTCCTTATCCCGCACTGCAGGGGTGTGCCCACGACCTCTGGCTGACTGGCTTCCCAGAGCCTGAGCTGCTTTTCCCTTCCTTCACAGGCTGTTTCATTAAAAACGGGAACAACTGGATATCCACCAGCTTGTGGATGGAGGAAGAAACCCGGAGACGGCCACCCAGGGAGGGCTGTGCAGCCACTTCGATGTTTCGGAAGAGTTTGGGATGTGGAAATGCTAAGATCAGTGAAAAACTAAGAATATAAAATTGGAAAGTTGCAGAATTAGGATTGGGTAAAAACACAACTATGGAGGGGCCCGGAGATAAAGCTACATTGCTGAGGCGTGTTTGAATGTGCGCAGCTTGCTCGGTTGGATGAAGACACTTGCGGATCTGTGAGAGCGCTGCTCAGCTCCAAGAGCCTCCTCCTGTCTCAGGTCCTTGGTGTGCGCGCGCGCGCATGTGCGTGTACGTGTGTGCGTGCGCATGCGTGCTCTTTAACAGAGGTTCTAGGCTCTCTGCACGCTGCTAGGGGTTCTGTACAGTATTACCGAGTGCAGGCAGATCCCCCTGTAGGATCACGTGTCCTGCGAAACTGAAACTTTGGGCTCTTTCACAAACACCTCCCTGGTTTTTTTTTACGGCGGTGTGATTTCAGTGGAGTTCTTTTCCCTCCCTGTTCTTCTTTTTCTATGGTCGTCTACAGGTTATTATTTTGGCTGCTTTTCTACAGTTTTCAGACTTCTTCAATGAGCAAGAGTTATTGTTACATTGAAAAGAAACGTTGAAAAGCAGCGTAGCAAAGTGACCCGTGGCGCCGCCCTACCTGCCGAGTCGTAACCCCTGTACTCAAGCCGCTGCAGACCCTTGATAAGGGTTTCAAAAATCTCCTTTCTTGTCCGGGGGACTCTGTAGTTCATGTAGGCAAAAATTCCTGTTCAAAAAGAAAAAAGAGGCATGTTAAGAAAACACTTTTGTGGGGCCAGAACTGTGGCATAGTAGATTAAGCCTCTTCCTGTGTTGCCAGCATCCCATATGGGTGCCAGTTAGTATCTCAGCTGCTCCTCTTCCAATCCAGCTCTCTGCTGTGGCCTGGGAAAGCAGTGGAAGATGGCCCAAGTGCTTGGGCCCCTGCACCCACGTGGGAGACCCAGAGGTAGCTCCTGGCTCCTGACTTTGGATCGGCGCAGCTCCTGCCCGATCCAGCTCTCTGGAGATTGAACCCTCTGATGGAAGACCTCTCTCTCTCTTTCTTTTTCCTTCTCTGTAACTCTGTCATTCGAGTAAAATAAATATGTCTTTAAAAAACAAAAGCAAAAAAAAAATCTTTAAAAAAAGAAAGAAAAAAACATTTCTGGGAGGGGTTTGATGGTGGTTAAGATCCTGCTTCATGGGACATTCAATCCCATACTAGAGTGCCTGGTTAGAGTCCTGACTTCTCCACTTCTGGTCCAGATTCTTGCTGATGTACACTCTGAGAGGCAGCAAATGATGGCTCAAGTACTTGGGTCCCTGCCACCCAGATGGAAGACCCAGACTGAGTTTCCAGCTCCTGGGTTTGGCCTGACCCAGTCCTTATTACTATGTGCATTTGGGGAGTGAACCAGTGGATGGAAGATATCTATCCAACTATCTGTGCCTTTCAAATAAAGTGCAAATAAATAATTTAAAATAAAAAAAAATACTTGCGGGGCAGTCATTTAGTCTAGTGGTTGAAACTCCAATTAGGATGCCCACGTGCTACATTGGAGCGCCTGGATTCAATCCCTGGCTCTGTTTTTTGTTTTTGTTTTTTGTTTTTTTTTTGACAGGCAGAGTTAGACAGAGAGAGAGACAGAGAGAAAGGTCTTCCTTTTCCGTTGGTTCACCCCTCAAGTGGCCGGTAAGGCCGGTGCACTGCGCCGATCTGAAGCCAGGAGCCAGGTGCTTCCTCCTGGTCTCCCATGTGGGTGCAGGGCCCAAGGATCTGGGCCATCCTCCACTGCCTTCCTGGGCCACAGCAGAGAGCTGGACTGGAAGAGGAGCAACTGGGACAGAACCGGCACCCCAACTGGCAGGCGGAGGATCAGCTTAGTGATCCGCGGCCCTGGCCTGGCTCTTGTTCTCGACTCCAACTTCCTGCTAATGCAGAACCTGGGAGACATCAGTGATGGTTCAAGTAACTGGGTCTCTGTCACCCACATGGGAGACCTGGGTTGAACTGGTTCACAACTTCAGTCCCTGGCTGTTTCAGGTATTTGGTGAGTGAACCAGATGTGAGTGCATGTTGTCTCCCTCTCTGTCTCTGGGTGTCTCTGCTTCTCAGATAAAATTTTAGAACCACTCTCAGATACTATTTTTTAGGGGATATAGACTGAGGGGGCATCGTGGAAGGCCCCCAGGCTGCATGCCAGCAGAGGTGTGGCCTTCCTGGCACAGGTGGAGAAAAAACGGCTCCCCTCTTGCTTCTGGAAAGCTTGGCTCAGCCCTTGGCCCTTGTGACACAGATGCTTATGGGGCCTGGGCCACACCCCTGGCCATGCAACCCACTACTGGGGTTCACTTTGCCCCTGCTTCCAGGAGGCAGCTTTCACTGAAGCAATGCTATACAGAAAAGTCAGTGTAACAAACCAACCACCTTGGGACAGCCGAGGCTCCCATCTCTGTGCACCCCTTCGCTTGGCATAGAACTTGCAGGCGGGGACAGGGTCAGGCCTCTGCTTCCACTTCCCACTGCTCCACACGCCTTGGACCAGAGCTGTGACTAAGCACCACTTTTACAACAGTGAGAATAAAGCCATCTCATGCCTCTTGGCCACCTGAATTCATATCTTTAATACAGGCTGACAAGCCAAGGAGATTTTGTTTTGCTTCATTTTCTATATCTGTGCTTCAAAATTAATGTTTTTCCAAATACAAGAAATCATCATCATGGTGGTTCTGCCTTTCTGAACTCTGGCACTCCAGTGTTTGTGACTGTGAACCTTCATCCTCCACTTTCCTGCCTTGCGGGTGCCCATCCCTCCCCACCTCCATCCTGCACCCTCGCTCCCTGCTGTCCTCACAGCTCCAGCCCCACCTCCCGTTGTCCTGGTCCCTGGCAGAAGTGCTCCCAGCTCTGGGCCACCCTCATTCAGGTCTACATCATAAGTCATGTGCGTGTGCTGATAAAGACACAAGGCTGGGGGCCGGCGCTGTGGCACAGTGGGTTAACGTCCTGGCCTGAAGCACTGGAAACCCATAAGGGTGCCGGTTCAAGTCCTGGCTGCTCCACTTCTGATCCAGCTCTCTGCTATGCCCTGGGAAAGCAGTAGAAGATGGCCCAAGTCCTTAGGCCCCTGCACCCATGTGGGAGACCTGGAGGAAGCTCCTAGAACCTGGCTTCAGATCAGTGTAGCTCTAGCTGTTGTGGCCAATTAGGGAGTGAACCAGCAGATAGAAGACCTCTCTCTCTCTCTCCCTCTCCTCTCTCTGTGTAATCCTTTCAAATAAAATCAATAAAATCTTAAAAAAAAAAAAAGACACAGGCTGGTGCTCTTTGTATTTCTCACTGCATTTGGCACGTGGTCGTACTTCACTGGATGTGTATACAATGGACTGGCCATGAATCTGTGGTTAATGGAAGGAAGTGGCAGAATGGGTCATGGCCAAGGGATGGGGCTTCAGGCACAGTAACTGTCTTGGTCTGGTTGGCTACTGAAGCAGCACCACACACTGGGCAGCCTGCAAGGAACAGAAACCTATTTTTCATGACTCTGGAGGCGGGGAAGTTCAAGATCAAGGGGTCAGCAGATGGGGCATCTAGTGGGGGCTCCCTTCTTCATAGACCAGACACACACTGGGCCAGTTACACACTCCACCCTTCATCTTTATAAAGGCACTAATAACCACTCACAGGGATTCTGTCCTCTTGGCTTAAATCACTCCCCAAAGGGTCACTCCTGACCCATCACCTTGGAGATAAGGATTCTGACATTTGAATTTCAGGGGGCATACAGGTTCAGATCACAGCAGGAGCTAATCTTCTCAAGAACCCACTGTGGTGCCAGGCATTGGGCCAAGCGCTCCTGCATAGCTGTCAATCAAATCTCCCAACTGCCTTCTCTGGCCTTCTGAAACAGAAGCCTGAGGAAGCTGACTTGTCCGGAGCTGGGCATGGAACCCAGATGACCTGACTGACTGACAGGCTCCTTCCTGGCACAGGGCAATGTGGCCCCTCGTTGGATACTGCAGGGGCTAAAATAAGGTTTATTTTTCCAGGAAGAAAGGTAGGACCAGGTTAGACATCTCCCCAGAAATGAACCTCACAGGACACCTTGGCTGCAAGTACTGAAGCCACATTCCAGTCAATAGAGTAAAGCTGAATGAATGATTAGATTTCAATGAAATGCATGCTACATTCTTTAACAATAAATAGGATTCCCTCCCGCAAACATCTACCTCACTGAAACTCATCAACACACACTCGGTCCAAAATTAAATGGTATTTAAGTCCATGGTTTCATAAGTCATATTTAGCATTCCTGTATGGGGTCCGTTCCTGCACACGGGATACGCTGCCTACTCTTGCGTATTAAGGTGCAGGGGTTCTGGAGAGACGCATGCACACTGTGCTTTCTGAGACGGTTCTCTTTTTAAAATGGCCAAAGGGCGATTTTGGCATCGAGCTATTTCTGTCTTCCTCACTGCCTCTGGGTCGGGTAGGAGGTGCTAAATGTAAGGCCAGTGTGTGCAGTTCAGGACCCAGCCCAGCCAGACTAAGGTGCTCCCAGCCCCACGAGGCTCCTGCTGGCCATCGTGTGGCCAGGAGCTCATGCTTTGTACCCCACACTTCAAACCAAAAATCTGTCTGAGCGCAGAGTGTGTTTTTTGTTACCTCGCCTTTTTTTTTTTTTTTTTTTTTTACAAAAAGATAGCTACCTTTTAATGTCAACATCAAAAAATGTTCACAGCTTTCCTTAGATCTAAGTCATGTACCATAACAGCCTCTCATTTAAAGGGCACAATTTTGCAGTTTTCAGTATATTCGCAGAGTTGTGCAACCATCACCACAGCCTACACTTAGGAGAAATTTTCATAATGCTAATTTTTCTGCAAATGATCAGAAAGTTCCCTGAGGGTACATGGTCAAATCATACTTAACATAAAGACCCTCCAGCTATGGGAGACAGGTATGCAAAGGATGACATCACTCAATAGATCATTGTTGGGAGTCTTGAATTAAAAGTTCCTGATATCCTGGGAAGTTCTAGAATTACACCTGCACTTCAGCAAGGGGAGCTGACATTGCAGGTGACACAAAGGCCCAGAAACTAATGATCACCAATTATGAAAAGATTTTAAAGCTACACAGCACACTGTCTGGTTCAGCTCTCCAATTCTCGAGCCACACCTTGCTTCTGAACACACGCCTGGCACGTACATTCTGTGTGGCAGGTCTGACCCTCAGACCCACAGTGGTGCCTTGAGTGGGGAGCCACTGGTGGACTAGGACTTTTTTTTTTTTTTTTGACAGGCAGAGTGGACAGTGAGAGAGAGAGAGACAGAGAGAAAGGTCTTCCTTTGCTGTTGGTTCACCCTCCAACGGCTGCCGCGGCCGGCTGGCCGGAGCACTGCGGCCGGCGCACCGCGCTGATTCAAAGTCAGGAGCCCAGTGCTTCTCCTGGTCTCCCATGGGGTGCAGGGCCCAAGCACTTGGGCCATCCTCCACTGCACTCCCTGGCCACAGCAGAGAGCTGGCCTGGAAGAGGGGCAACCGGGGCAGAATCCGGCGCCCCAACCGGGACTAGAACCCGGTGTGCCGGCGCCGCTAGGCGGAGGATTAGCCTGTTGAGCCTCGGCTCCGGCTGGACTAGGACTTTTAAAGGGTCCTTGTCCTCAGGACCACCAGCTGTGTGCACCCCCAGCTGGGAGGTCTGGGGACATAGGGGCACAGTCGAGTGATGACTGCAGCGAGCACAGCTGCCAACGACTGGTTTCAGGTCTTTGCACAAGAAGGCATAAATCTAGTTTTCCACACAAAATCTATTGCACCTACTCAGTAACATCTTTCATTACCAAAGCACTCTTTGCATTTGCAGCTCGTCCTCTTGGCCAGATTCTCTCTGTACTCCACCAAACTGGAGTGAATAAAACATCCTTTGCTCTGTGGTCCTGTCATTTAAGAAGGAGCGTAAACTAAAATGAAGCTGCTTTCCCAGGAATTCCTCTTGCTATTCCTGTCAGATTCCTTTTTGGAATCATTCCCATCCATAAATAAAAGAATCCATGCCTTTAACTATGGGATCAGTCATCAGATAGTCAGACAATAAGAGAGTTTAAATTCATGCACCCTCTTTGGAAGGCAATTTGGCAACCTCTCAGAATTAAAAATGTATACATCTGTTGACCAGAGCTGTTGCACTTCTAGAAATGCATTCAGCACACATCTTCACTGAGAGGCCTGTGTACACGTACGAGGACAGCTGCTCAGGGCTGTTTCTGGCCCCCAAAGACTGGAGACAGCCTGTCGCCTGGCAGGGACCACAGAAGGGCTGGGGCAGCCACACAGCAGGGCCTGTGGCGGGAGCATGGAGAGAGAAGCGAAGCTGTGCACTCCCTCAGAAAACAACCTGTATCACCAAGGTGTGTCAAGTGAAGAAAGCAGCTTGCAGAAGATAAGCAAATTCTGCAAAGTGGGGCAGGGAGGTGCAGAGAATACAGTGCTACCCTCAGGGGACTGGGGCCAGCACCCTCAGCTCACGCCCAAGTCCTTGGATGCTCAAATTCCTTTTACACAAAAGTGTAATACTGACATAGAACCCACACACATCCTCCAGTATACTTCAATCACCTGCACATGACCTATAACACCTCACTTAGTACCTAATAAACTGCATTTCCGTGGAGTCACCTTCTGATCTGTGGGTTCCCCATCCATGGAGTCAGCTGACCGTGGATGAAGTCTTTTTTAAATGTACTTTACCTGAACCTGTTCAGATCTTTTTCTCTTGCTGTTATTCCCCCAAACAATGTCACAGAGCATTTTTGTTGTGTCAGGTATCCTAAGTCATCCAGAGATTACAGGGCCGGTGTGTGAGTTACATGTAGATACTACACTTCACAGTCGGGACTTGCACAGCTGTGGGTGTCAGTGTCCATGGGAACCTGGATCTGCTCCCCTACAGATATAGACAAGTGTACTTCCGGAAGGGCATCCAAGACCTGTGGGGCAGAAGCCACTATGAGGCCGCTGCTGGACACTGGGCAGAGACTGCTTCGCACAGCACGTGTCTTCTGTATGTAGTTAAAGATGCTTAGCTGGGTGCCAGGCTGTGATGTTTCAACACAGGCCACCATAAGAACCAGATGAGGGTGAGGGCATGGCGGTTCTCTGCATAGCTAGATGATACCTAAATAAGAAGAGGTATTGGGGCTGGTGCCATGGAGCAGTGGGTTAATACCCTGCCTGCGGCACTGGCATCCCATATGGGTGCCGGATTCTGTCCCAGTTGCTCCTCTTCCACTCCAGCTCTCTGCTGTGGCCTGGGAAGGCAGTGGAGGATGGCCCAAGTGCTTCGGCCCTGCACCCGCATGGGAGACCAGGAAAAGCACCTGGCTCCTGGCTTCGGATCAGCGCAGCTCCGGCCATTGCAGCCATTGGGGAGTGAACCAATGTTAGGAAGACCTTTCTCTCTGTCTCTCCCTCTCACTGTAACTCTACCTCTCAAATAAATAAAATCTTTTTTTTTTTTTTTAAAGAACAGGTCTCATTTTATCAGGAGAGGGGTGTTCCAGCCAAGGCATGAGAGCTGACAAGTACCAACTGGCAGATGGTGTCAAACACGACACTGCCCTGGTCCTCCCTGACTTCACAGGCATCCGTGCCAGGGCTCCCAGGCACAGGAGCAGTGATGGTGCAGCACCTGGGACATCTGGCAGGGCCTGTGCCTGCCTCTGCCCTCCCCGGGAACAGTGCCACCATGGGCTACTCTGATGCTCCCTGCAGCCACCAGCCTGCCCTTTGCCTGAGGTGAGCCCCACACATCACAGAGGGCAGAACGGACCACCATACACCAAGACAGATGGTCACCTGCTGGGTGGGCCTCCTGCCCTTCCCCCACAGCCTTTCACCAGCCATGTGACAAGCAGGAGCATGAGGCAGGGGTGGATGGATGTCTGAGGACAGCGCCAGATGCCAGTCTCCAGTCTCAGCTCTGCCTCCTACTCTGGGTGCAGCTTCGAGCAAGTCGCTGGACCCTGGACCTTGCTTCTCCTATCAGTGACCCAGGGATGCTATGAGAACCCAGGGTGCCTACCCCGTAGCTCCTGTTGTTCAAATGAGACAAAGCAAGGGCCCCTCTGCCTAGTCAAGCAGGGAGAAATTACCTTAAGTAAAACCAAGGGGAGAGGTGGGTGTTTGGCCAGAATCTCACATCTGAGTGACTGGGCTTGATCCCGTTTCCGAGTCACCTTCCTGCTCATGTGGACCCCGGGAGGCAGCAGTGATGCTCCAAGTACACATGCAGCTCTCTCATCTTTCTAGCAAATACATAAACGAGGGCTAGTGGAGTAAGCCTCTGCCTGCAATGTTGCCATCCCGTATGGGCACTGGTTCAAGTCCCACGTGTTCCACTTCCGATCCAGCTCCTTGCTAATGTACCTAGGAAAGCTGCAGATGACCCAGGTGCTTGGGCCCCTGTCTCTCATATGGAAGATGATCCTGGATCCTGGCTTCAACCTGACCCAGCCCTGGCAGTTGTCGCCATTTGCGGAGTGAACCAGTGGATGGACGATTCTCTCTCTCTCTCTCTCTCTCTCTCTCTCTCTTTCTCCATAGCTCTAACTTTCAAAGAAAAGAAATAAAAAATAAATACACTAAAATTTTTTCTTAATATAACCAAAGTGAAAATAGTACCACTTCACTCTTATTTCTTCTTGGCCCTTTGCCTGGGGAAAGGATGTTAAGCCAAGTTCATGATTTGGCTGTGTCTGGATCAAGGCCGAACTGTTCCATAAGCATTCCTCTGGCCCATGAGGGTGCTGTAAGGATATAGATGGGGCCAGGATGGCCCTGTCAGGGCCTCACAGGGAGCATGGAAGCCCAGGGCCTTTGGGGGATTTTCAGGCTGAGGGGCCTGTGATCCGAGGCAGGGGTGGGACAGACACCTCCCAGACTGGCTTTTTTTTTTTTTTTTTTTGGACAGGCAGAGTGGATAGTGAGAGAGAGAGAGAGAGACAGAGAGAAAGGTCTTCCTTTGCCGTTGGTTCACCCTCCAATGGCCACCGCGGCTGGCGCGCTGCGGCCGGCATACCGCGCTGATCCGAAGCCAGGAGCCAGGTGCTTCTCCTGGTCTCCCATGGGGTGCAGGGCACAAGTACTTGGGCCATCCTCCACTGCCTTCCCAGGCCACAGCAGAGAGCTGACCTGGAAGAGGGGCAACCGGGACAGAATCTGGCGCCCCGACCGGGACTAGAACCCGGTGTGCCGGTGCCGCAGGCGGAGGATTAGCCTATTGAGCCATGGCGCCGGCCCCAGACTGGCTCTTTGTGAAGATGGCTTCCACCCAGACTGCAAGTTTCGGCACACAGGTTACCTGGGGCTCTATTTATTTCCTCCACAGCCCTCTCTTCCTTTCTCTATGCCTCACTCTCTGCTGCCTGCTCTCTCCTGACCATGGACACCACATGCACCCTACCCACTGCTGCCTCCCTGCACCTGGCCCAGCCACAGGTCAGGGACCCAACAAGCACTGGCTGGGCAAAAGCATACACGAATACAGGGCTGGGCGGGGGTTAGGCTTGGCGCTGGGCCCGAGACTCTGCCCACTGTGCTCCAGCCACATTCCCCTCCCTTCTCTGCCCAGGGCACAGAGCTGCAGTCCTCAGCCTGGCACCAACCTCCCCTCCCGTTCACTGTGACCCCCTGCCCTTATTGCCACCACCACCCTGCAGTGTCCAGGTCCCAGGTCCCAGTCCCCTCCTGGGATCCTCCGTCTCATGACTGTTCCCACAGAACCCTCCTCTGCCTCCACTCCCCACCCCGCCACTCCAAGTGAAAATAATCTCTCCTTCCTCTTCTGAACTCCTTTTTCCATTTTTCCATCCACCTTTCAAGACAGCTGTCACTCTCCACCTTGACTTTCTGTCACTCACTTGCTCCACTGAAGGCAGGCGACACGATTGTAAGGGAGCCAGGAACAGGGCAGCAAAATGGCTCCAGGTCATTTCTGATTCTCCTTGGTCTTTCCACAAAGTCCAAAGGAAATTTCCAGCTCTGTATACTTGAGAAGTCTCGTAGCACCACGAGGCCTACGTGGTTGGGAAGTGGTCCTATCTGTCAAGCCGGAGTGACAAAGGAGCAGCAGAGATGTGGCAGGGGAGAACATGGGTGCCCGTGGTGGCTGCCTAGGGAGACGTCTTTGGGCTCCTGCAGGGGCCACAGCAGGCTGGGATTAGAGGCTGGGGAGGCAGGTGCAGGAGGCCTGGAAGTGTGAGCGAGCAGGTCCTGTGAGATCTTCTACAGAAAAGAAGCACCTGCTCTGCAAGGAGGGTCCTGGTCACACACTCCTCCCGTGACAGAAGAAATGCCCAGCTTGGGGCCAGCACCCGGCCCAGCCACACAACTCTCCGCTCACACTGCCCCTGGCACCCAGAGGCTCCAGACGGCTTCTCAGTGCCCCACTCTCAGAGCAGAAGAGGTGATGAGTGAATGAGAGAGAGAGAGAGACCTTGGTGAACTCACGGGGCCTCCCCGCTGAGCCTGAGCGGGGACTGCGGCCCCTGTCCTATCTTAGCACTCTCTGCATGGGGCTGAGCAGTCACACAGGAGCCAGGACCGAGACACACAGGCAGGGGCCTTGGACACTCAGCAAGTGACAGATAGTGACAATGACCAGCTGGAGTGGGGGCACTGGCCTTTTTAGTCCACAAACCTAATATAGATTAGGTTCCCTAATATAGACTGGATTACGCCATGCCCAGACAGAAGAGTGTAGCCACGTTGCACCTCTGGACTGTGGAGCTGAGGATGACAATCCCTGCTGACTCCTCGCAGAGATGAGACCAAGGCGGAGGTCCCTGGAGGCACCCGTGTGGATCCCACAGCCAGGTTCTTACACATGGTCCCAGAGGCCCTGCAGACCTGGCCAGGGACCCTGAGCAGACTAGGAGCTGGCTCAGGGTCAGGAGGCTGACTTGGCTGCTCTAGGGACAGCCTCATCCTGCCTAGTTAGAGCCACGGCACCACAGAACCCAGGAACTAACATGGGCTCTGCTTCCTGCTGCACCCTGGACAAGGCAGGTCTACTTTTAACCAATAGTTTCTAGTGTCTTTGTCATTTTAGGGTTCCACTAAGAACAAAGTACTGACATATACTCTCCATTTCAGGAAAAGAAAAAAAAAAAAACAGTTGTAAGAAAAAAAAAATACAAGTCTTGTTTAATCTGAAAGAAATTGGCTATAAAGGAAGCCAATTTATTTTTTCAGGAAGAAATATTTCCTTTGAAAATTAAGAGGCAGATAATCAGATTAAACTGGTTAACTGCCTCGGCACTGAGTCATCTTCAGAGACTGTAAATCCAGTTTACCTCTCTTTAGAAGCCACTTTTGCTGAAACAAAGCAAAAATAAAAACCATTCCATTTACTGTTCAGTAATAATGCTGTCACAAATTTCCCAGAAGGTTTTTGACCTTGGGAAACCCCTGATGGACAAGGCTGAGGGACAGAGGACTCCCACAGTGAGGGAAGAGGCGGAAGAGCAGCGGCAGCCCCCACTGCTGGGGCCCCTTGCAACTCCTCCATCTGACAGCAGCCACAACAGGGTGGGTAGGGAGACTCCAGGGTAAGGAGTCTGCGAACGCTATGCCCCAGAGCTGGCTGTGTCCATCCCTTCCCTCACACTGACGACCTGGAACCAGCCATGGTGAAGCTGGCAAAGTGGAGAGCCTGCTGCCAACGCCAATCAGCGCCTCCCTGAGCAGGAGTCTGTATTCACCAGCGAGGCCACTGGGGCTGTGTCCAAGCATCCTGCCCTGAGTTCGCACCTCACCAACTCCAGTCCATCTGGGATGTCCAAGCATCCTGCCCTGAGTTTGCACCTCACCAACTCCAGTCCATCCAAAGAAGCCGCTTGCTTCCTAGGGGTCCAATGTTACTAAGAGGAAGCGGGTCTCAGGTCAGATGGGGCTCTGAGAGCCGGAAGAAGAATAGGGAAAAGGGTGAGCCCTCCTCAGAGTCCTTAAACCTCTCTGGAGAAAACTGTGAAGGTGTCATCTCCGGCTGAGATGGGAGAGAAGTCCTCAGTAGGCACTGGACAAGCTCTCTGGAAGAATGATTCTACTCACACAAGCAAACAGATCCATGTGCGTGTGTGTGTATGTGTGTATGTGTGTGTGTGTCTCCCTGATCTCCTTTGATTGTGGGGAATAACAGCTACACCCCTTCTTGCACAGAAGAGATAAAGGGGAGGAAAACGCCAGGCCAGGGAAGGAGTGGGTGTTTACCTGATGCCAGTGCTCACCTTCTGGCTGCCGTGAGTCCACTCAAGGGTGCCGGGACCAGGGGACTTGGGTGTATGTGTGGGAGGGGGAGGCTGGTGGATCTCTGGTTATGGTCCTCACCACTGAGACTCGAATACCTGAGAGTCACTGGTGTATCAGGGGGGCAGGCACCTTAAAGTAGGGTGAATAATGGCCACCAAGATATCAGGTCCCATTTCCTGGAATCTGTAAATGCTGTTATTTGGGAAAGGTCTTCATAGGTGAGGTTGTGTTAAGGACATCGAGATGAGCAGTATCCTAAGAGCAGTCCCAGGTGTCCTTGTTAGAGGGCAGAAGAGGGAGATTTGGTGTAGAAGAGGAGGGAGATTTGGTGCGGATGAGGAGAAGGCGGGTGAGGGGACCACAGAGGCTGAGACCAGCGTACTGACGAGGGACCCAGCCCAGCACACCAGCCATCCCCTTCTCAGTCAGTGGAGCTCATAGCTGAGCCCAGGTCCTTGCTCTCTGCCTTCTCCCAGCTGCAGTCCCACACTCAGGCTGCCTGAAGCTGACAGGTGGCACCAACAAGTGAGGCAGTGGTGAGGATGCTGGGAAAACTGGCGAGCGTGTGCCCATCACCCATGCAAAAATAGACACTCCAGGGTGCTCATCTTTGGATTTCTTCAAGAGAGGCCCAAAGTCTCACCTACTTTTGTGAAATCTCCCAATTGTTTCATTTGGTAACTGATTTTGTAAAGTGTGTAGATCCTGTGCACGGAAGGAAAAGACGCCTGTTTGCTTGGGCTGTCCTTGCACTGGGAGCTGTGGCAGGGGCTCCTTGCTTTCCCTCTGGGGCAGCATTTACTGCTGCTCTTCCTCTCCCTGGTCAGTGACCAGCCCCAAACTGGTCCTCAATCCCCCTGCCCTTCTTGCGGGGGAGGCCCCAGGGCCTGGAAGACGGAGAGCCACTCTGCAAGAAGACAGGGGAGAAGGAAAGAAGGGAGGGAGGGATGGAGGCAGGAAGAAAATATCGTAACCTTTCTGGAGGCAGAAAGTCAGCACAGTGCCAGCATCCTTGCTGTCAACCAAACCGCATGTGAGTTCCCAAGTGTCATCCAGCTGAGCTCTCAGTGCCCTGAAGGGTTTTGGGGGCACCTGCTCAGTGTGCAGAGGATCGGCTGCTGGGGGGTGGTCCTCGCTTTCTGTGGGAGAAGCAGCAAAGGCACAATCCAAGCAGACTCATCAGCACACACGGACAAGGAAGGGCCACAGTCTCGACCTCTGCAGAAACAGCCCAGGAGATCCTAGATCTCAGGGGGTTTCCAGGTAGCAGCAACAGCTCTGAGAAAGGCCCTGCCCAGACAAGTGGCACAGAGCACGAAGCTCCGTTTCCCTGCTATAAAGTAAAGAGATTACGTGATTCTTCTCAGGATCATATTTGTGATTTTTTTGCTTGTACATGGAATACTCATTTTAAAAACACCTTTCCTGTAACACGGACTAAATTTTCAAAGACTTTAGTGTGTTGATTACAAAAGAAAACAACCACAAAAGGAAAACGAGTACTACTTGCCATGCATCCTCAGACCCTGATCCCCGAACAAAGCAAAGCAATGTGTCGGACTCCGGCCTGCTGCCACCTGGGGCGGGGACAGGGGGCAGCTTCTCCAGTGCCAAGGGTGCTTGGCAAGTGTCAGAGAGATGTTAGACACATCAGCGCCTGCTGTACTGGAAATGGAAATACTTTTCCTATGCAGGATGCCACACGACTCCCAGCTGAGCTGCACTGCCACCCCCTTCCCCATCATCAGCAAGGATCTTCCTTAGGGAAATGCATTCTGAGATGGCCCCTGGGTCCACTGCACTCTTTCTGCCTCTGAGTGGGCATCCACTTGGGTGGCCACTGCTCCTGAGCTCTGGGGGTCCTTTGGAGACCTCAAGGCAACCCCTAGCCCTCCAGAAAAGCCAAAAAGATTGCTGCTTTTGAGAGTCGAGAGAAGGAGAGCCCCTCACAACTCAGGAAGACGCTGGAGGAAACCAAACGCCCTAGGCAGCAGGATGGCACTCTGGGGGTGGTGGTGGTAAGGGGGATGAAAGCCTCCGGTGCTTGGGGGGTGGTCAGAGCCTCCTGGTTCAAGGGTATGGATCGCAAACCTAGCTCTAAGGCTGCCGCTGAGGGGTCTGGAGCCCCAAGAGCTGGGAGACCCAACAAATCGGCCCCTGTGGTCTCATCTGCCCCCAGAATTGCCCAAAGGCAGCCCTACCAGTTGGGAGCAATGCCTGGGAGCCCTGAGACCTTTGCTGAGGAATTAGAAATCTTAAACAGATGCCTGCTCGGCCTGGGTGAGGCTGCCCACTTCTTGGTGGGGGCATTTCTCTGTGGAGAGCAGTTGGCCTCTGAAACAAGGACTGTACAGACCTCGGCCCCCGGCTCACCGCTGGCTCGCCCCACCCTGCAGCCCTCGGCAAAGTCAGAGAGGCCTTTCATGGCTTCAAAAGTTCCACCAGGTCCTCCAGCCACGGGAGGCTGGAATGGGTAACTGAATCCTACTCCAGCAAAAAAGAAACACACACACACACACACACACACACACACACACACACACAGTGACCTTTTGTCCCAGCATAAGTTCCCGGCGCTATCCCCGCCGGCCAGCGGAGGCAGCCGGGCCAGGAGGGGAAGGAATTGCAGATGTGCGCTCCCGGACGCCTCCCCAAGCGCAGCCCGGCGGGACAGCGCCCGGTGGCCGGTCCGCGCCTGCCCTGGATTCCTTCTCCTGCTCCTGCCTCTCGCCCGCACCTCGTCCATAGCCCTTCACAGCACAGACGCGACAGCACGGAGCCCACCCTCCCAAGGACACGGGTTCACTCCAGGTCTCCCTCCGGAGCGCCCCAGGCGGAGCCGCCCCTCGGCGGTGGGCGCGGCGCGCAGAGAGGCGCCGGGATGCGCGAGCCTGCGCGTGGCCGCCTTTGTGGCCGCCTGGGAAGTGAAAAGCGCCCTCGCTGGACGTGGGGTGGGGACACCTCTGCCGTGCGGAGCTCAAAACCCGGACCACATCGATCCCTCTCTTTTGGGGGTGAGGGAGGCTGGGTTGGGCCCCCCTCTCCGTGTCGGGGGCCGGGGATCCTCTTCCTAAGTCCCGGAGACCCCACTCGGTGGCCTGGGTCGGGAGGCCGGGCCAGTGTTAGTCCCACGGTCGGGGGACTGGGCACATCGGCGCCCCCACCCAGGTGTCCAGCGCGTGGCTCCCGAGCCGCAGCGCCGCGAGGCCACGGAGGAGCAGTAGCGGCACTCACCGCACATCTTGGCTGCTGCTCTGGCGTTTTCCCGCCTCCCTTTGCGGCTGGGGGTCGCTCACTCCGGACTCTTCTGGATCTCCGTGCGCGCCTCGCGCCCCGCGGATTCGAGCTCCCGCCGCCCGGCCCCCGGGCCCTTATAGCCCCAAGCACTCAGGGAGAGGTGGGGCCGGGGCGGGGCCTCCTTCCCTGCCTGCTCCCCATTGGCCTCTGGTTGTCGTGACAACGGCGGGGACTGGGTCCTGGGAGTCGGGGAAGTGGGCGAGGGGCGGCTCCCAGACGCGGGTGCAGGCTGGCGCGAGGGCGTGGGGCGGGGGATCCTGGAGGGGGGCGGGAAGGGGCAATCGGCCTGGATCCGACCAACCTCAGACTAAGCTGGAGCCTCAGGCAGAGACGCGTCGCTCCGTGCCTCAGTTTCCCCACTGTGAAACGGGATAGACAATGGAACCTGATTGCCAGGTGCGTGCGACCACAGGCTCCTACCCAGGCTCCAGAGGACCCTGCCGAGGGCAGGTTCAGTGGCAGCGCCGACCCCAACAGGCCTGAAATCCCAGCCCCCTACCCCGCGAGGAGAGAACTCCGAGAAAACTGAGACCCCCTGCAGGTGGAAGGGACTTTGCCAAAACTGGACAGCCGATAGCCGGGCGGCGACAGAATCTAACCCCAAGATCTACTGCAGCACCAGACTTGGGGCAGACTCCAGTGGGGGCCCAGGGAACCCCCACCTCTCGCAGCAGCGCTCCCCGCCCTGACCCTCGCGCAGCTGGCCGGCGAGCGCACGAACCGCCCGGGCTGTCGGACCTCGAGTGAGTCACTGGGCCGGCGTTCCCCGCCCTGGTTCCTGGCCGCCCCTCCCTCCCTACTGCGCTCAGGGCCCCGATCTCCCGAGGAAGGTCACGAGAACTGGCCCAACGTTTACGCACTCTGAGCCATCTGGTGTTTTTTTTTTTTTTTTCTTTTTCTAAAAAAAAAAAAAAAAAAAAAAAAAACCTGAAATTCTAAACAGATCCTCCCTAGTTGTTAGAGAACAAAATGGAGCTCTTTATGTCTTGTGTGGAGCCTTTTTCCTGACGTCATCTCCAGCTCCACCGTGCTCCCCAGGCCCTGGGAAGAGGTCCCGTCTGGACCTTTGAGGAACCTGAGGCTCTGCCCTTGAAGGAGGGGCTCTGGCTGAGTCATGCTGCTGAGAAACAGCTGATTCAGGGGCCACTGCATTCACCCCTTACCCTCCACTGGCAGTCACTCCATTCATTCATCTCATTCCTAAACACCCACTCCGTGCCCGTCCTGGTTCTAGGAACTGGATGAGGAATGGAAACTGATCCAGCCTGTGGCCTCCTGGCACTTACAAAGTGTTGGGGAAGCAGATCCTAACCCTGTGGTCTCACAGGGAACTGGACCATTCTGGGTGGGCTGTGGGGAGGGGGCTGGGCCAGGCGACCGGAAGAAGTGAACAGACTAGAGAAGGGAGAGTGAGGCAGGCAGGTGCAAAGCCTCCCGCTGCTGAGGTCTACCAGAGGCGGCAGGTGAGGCCGTTCTGCCCTGGAGTGACCTCCACGGTTTGTAACTGATGTGAGGACTAGGAGGTCAGCAGATCCTTGGATGGCACCAAGACACTGGAGCCATGGGCCCTAGCAGGGTCCAAATCTGCCCTCTGCGCTCCTTGGGGACTCACAGTCCCATGGTTGGGAGAGATATAAAGGAATGCTGTGATCCCTGGCAGCCGCCTTACCCTGGGAATCAGTCTTCTGAGAGTCCTTTAGGGTGATGGTAGCCTACGTCGGGCCCTGGAGCTGCTAGAAGCCTCAGGCCAAAACACTGGAACAGGGATCAGCAGGTGGCCGGTGCTGGTCCTTGACAGCCAGCCCAGGGACATGGTAAAAGCAGTTTATCCTCTGCTGGACGGTGCAGCTGGACAGACCATAGCCTGGCGACGCTGGGACTTTGGTCACTGTGGGGGGTGAGAAGGGGGAGGCCTCTGAGAGTGCAATGGTCCAGAGCAAAGTGGGTTCCTAGAAGGAGAAAGACACACACCCTTGGAACTGTCGGATTCAGCCAGGTCTGAAGCCAGGGTCTATTCTTTAATGTCCCAGTATCTGGGTCCAATAAACTCCCATTTTTGTTTGAGGTATTCTCACGTGTTTCTCATTTACAACCAAATAGTGTTCTGGCTCCTTCTGCCTACAGAAAATGGGATTTGAGGTCCAGGGGAGCAATTAGGCAGGCAGCTGGTGGTCCCAAACTGTGAGGTCCTGTTGGCTGGAAGTGGCTCCCCTTCCTGCTCTCTGCTTTGTCAAGGACCTGTCCTGACACCTGGGGTTTGGCAAGATTAAACCATCTGCCAAGAGTTGCATGGTGTTGATGGTGTAGGGTGCTGGTGGTGATGGTGCAGTGGGTTAAGCTGCTGCTTGCAACACCAGCGTCCTGTATCAGAGTACCGGTTCAAGTCCCACCTGCTCTGCTTGTGATCCAACTCACTGCTAATGCATCTGGGAAAGCAGTGGGAAACAGTCTGAGTGCCTGCACTATGCCTTTCAAATAAATAAGTAAATAAAAACATCATTTTTTAAAAGGTTGCAGGGCCAGGAAAGGGGGACTGATCCGCATCAGAAGTCCCAAGTGTGGCCCCTTCCAGAGGAGAAAGAATGCAGGGCCATGCCTCTGTACCTTCTCCTTGCCTGGCCTTGCACCTGTGCTTCGAGGACGGTGAGCCTGCCCAGTGAGTGCCTGGTGTCCAGTGCCCAGGCTGATCTGCACACTGGCTCCAGCCTCACTTTCCAGGAGTACCTGGGAAAATTGAAACACAGCCCCAGGAGTGTTTCTACACCTATACACAGTGCTTTCCAAGCTCTTCACAGCTGAGAGTTTGAGTTCCTCACAGGTGAGAGGCTGGCCCATTGATCTGGCTTCTCCCAAACAACTCAGAGATCTGCTCCACCCTCCTCTCCCCATCACTTCAACACGCACAGCCCAAAAGAGTCCCATGGCTGCCCTGGTGGACATGGAACGTGCTACCGCCCCTGTCTTGGGTCCTGTTCAGCTGCTTTCCCCTGTGACATTTCCGCTAAGGTCGGGGGAGGGGTCCAGGGTCCTTAGTGTGGGGAGGACTACCCTCTAACCCTCTGGTTGCCATCAAAGTCCTCTGCATTGGTGTCCACCTGGCCCAGCTCTGCCTGAAGCCTGCTGGGCAGCCTGGATTGGTCACATGTCCTTCCTACTCTCCTACCCCTCAGGAACGCCAGGTTGTTGCCCAGAGACCCAGCCCAGGGCCATGGAGCACAGGGGGCACAGGAGGTAGGGGTGCAGGGCCCAGGGGCAGCAGTGGGAGCCTTCACTGGATCCATCCAGGGCAGGGCACTCAAGAGTGCCGGTGAGAAGTGCCCATGTGGGCAGCAGGTGGGGTTCTGGGTGTCCTGACTTGGACTGCATGTTCCCGTCTCACAGGGGCTGGTCCTCACCTTGGGGAGGGGTGAAAGAAGCAACCACAGGGACTGGGGCGGGATCTGAGTGTGGGGCAGGAAGCCGCTCTGTGGGTCTGGGTTGGGCTATGGCGGGGAGGGGTGGATAGGGCACAGACGGCCCACCGTTATGGAAGGTCTGAGCGACTGCTCCGGCGCCAGAGTTCCCGGTGTGCAAGGGCCTGGGCAGGAGGAAGACTGGTTCGGTTGGGGCTTGGGAAAAGGGAGGGCCATGGAGGTTGGGTCTGGGCTGCCAGATGGCTCCAGCACCGGCACCCCCTACCTGGCGCTGAGGTGAGACGTCCTCCCCTGGTGGAGTGCAAGCTGCGGCTGCGCAGTGGTGACCGCCCCTGGCGTCCGGGAAGACATCTGCTTGCCTCGCCAGTTGTCCAGTCCTCCCGAAAGCTGAATTCGTGCTTTCTTTCATCATTGTAGGCTAACTTTAAAAAATACGCAGGCGCCGCGGCTCACCAGGCTAATCCTCCGCCTGCGGCGCTGGCACCCTGGGTTCTAGTCCCGGTTGGGGCGCCGGATTCTGTCCCGGCTGCTCCTCTTCCAGTCCAGCTCTCTGCTGTGGCCTGGGAAGGCAGTGGAGGATGGCCCAAGTGCTTGGGCCCTGCACCCGCATGGGAGACCAGGAGGAAGCACCTGGCTCCTGGCTTCGGATTGGCGCAGCACGCCGGCCATAGCAACCATTTGGGGGGTGAACTAACGGAAAAAGGAAGACCTTTCTCTCTCTCTCACTCACTCACTGTCTAATTCTGCCTGTCAAAGAAAAATAAAAAAATTTTAAAAATTTAAAAAATAAAAAATAAATCGAAGAGTTTATACATTTCAGTAACTTTTTTTTCTTAAAGAGGAAATACATGCTCATTTTAGCAAATACGAAATAGAAAATTTTAAAGGGTTAACTTTTAACTTTTGCCAGCTTCTCTCTCTCTCTCTCTCTCCCTCTCCCTCTCTCTCGTTAAAGATGTATGTATTTATTTGAAAGTCAGAGTTACACAGAAAAGGAGAGGCAGACACAGAGAAGTCTTCCATCCACTGGTTCGCTCCCCAATTGGCCTCTATGGCTGGAGCTGTGCCAATCCAAAGCCAGGAGCCAGGAGCTTCCTCTGGGTCTCCCACACTGGTGCAGGGGCTCAAGGACTTGGGCCATCTTCTAGTGCTTTCTGAGGCCACAGCAGAGAGCTGGATTGGAAGTGGAGTAGCCGGGACTCAAACAGGCACCCATATGGGATGCTGGCTCTGCAGGCAGCGGCTTTATCCGCTATGCCACAGTGCCGGCCCCCAGCTTTTTACTCTAAATGTCATTCTCTGCTTGTATAATCATGATTTAAACAACATTTTGGGCTGGCATTGTGGTGCAGTGAGTTAAGCTGCTGCTTGGGATGCCAGCATCTGATATCAGAATGCTGGTTGGAGTCCTGGCTGCTCTGTTTCCAATCCAGCTTCCCACTAATGTGCCTGGGAAGGCAGTGGAAGATGACCAAAGTGCTTGGGCCCCTGCACTCACGTGGGAGACAAGGTCGGAGTTCCTGGTTCCTGGCTTCCACCTGGTACAGATCCGGCTGTTGTAGTGATTTGGGGAGTGAACCAGCAGATGGAAGATCTCTATCTCCCTCTCCCTCCCCCACTCCTTTCTCTCTTTCACTGTGTTTTTCAAATAAATAAGTTCTGACAGCAATAACATGGTCATATGCAAATACTGTTTTGTAGCTGAAGTTAAACCTAGAAAGAAGTTCAGGCTGGCATTGTGGTGTAGCAGGTTAAGCCTCTGCCTGCAGTGCTGGCATCCCACATGGGCAACCAGTTCGAGACCCAGCTGCTCCACTTTCAATCCAGCTCCCTGCTAATGCACCTGGGAAGGCAGCAGAAGGTGGCCCAAGTGCCTTAACCCTTGCACCCATGTGGGAGACCCTGAAGAAGCTCAGAGCTCAGCTCCTCACCACTGCCCCTGCTCCATGCCCTGTGATGCTGGCTCCATCAGGGGCCCCAGGCCTTCTGGCTTCCAGGTGTCCTTGGCCAGTAGGAGGTGCCCCACAGGAGGCTGGGGAGGGAGGGGAGCAACATCAGGACCTTTACCCCTTAGGAGGTGAGTGAGTTTCCCCAAAGCCCTCAGGTTCCGTGCAGTTGTCTGTCTTGATTCCAGCACCTGCAGGTGTAGGAGGGAGTGCACACTCCTTCTGGGGTCTCCTTTCCCCTGCACATACCCTTCAACCTGTCTGGGTTATCTGTCCCACACAGGGTACAATAGAGGGGGACCAGCTGTCTGAGTTTGCCCAGGACTGTCTTGATTTTTGCATTGAAACTCTCATAGCCCAGGGGATGCCTCAGTCCTGGGCAAACTGGCTGCCACGGATCCCTGCAGAGATCCTGACACTGCATTCTAATGTCTTCGCATCTTGTCCAGGGCTCAAAGCCATCCCTGGACTGCGAGAGTCTCAGGGCTCGTGGGAAGACCTGGCTGTCCCAGCCTGGCATGGACGAGCCCCCACATCCTCCCTACTCGCACTCCTGATGGGTGCCGGATCCTGCCTGCCTGGGTTTTTTGTCTGGTCCCTTCTGCAGACTCCCCGGGCTGGGTCAGGAGGAGCTCCCTGAGTGTTGAATGTGCCTTCTGAGTGCCCCACTCCTGGCAGGAACTGAGCGTGATGATTTGGGACTCTGGACTCTCCTGGTGTCCCCCCCACCCCCATCAGGCAACAGAGGAGGTAGGACTCTTGGGGGACAGGGTGATGGAGGGCATCGCAAGCCCCTAGGACATGGAGCCCTGCCCCACCTTGCATATGACCTGTCTCCTTGTTCATCAGGGCAGCTGGGATGGGGGGCCCTCCCAGACCCTGAGGTGCAGGAAGCAAGGCCTGTCTGGTGTCTTCTCAGTGTGTAGGCTCTGGTACGTTCTGGATGGAGTGGGCAGTGGACAGAGACGGCATCTGTGCCCATCTCCCTGTTGTCTGCGGATGGTACCCTGGAGTTTCTCTGTGGTATCTCAGCCTGTGGACTCGCATGGGGGTGCCTTGGCCTCCTGGCTGCACTCTGAGGGCACCACACTCCAAATGCAGGGCTTTGCCTCTGGGCTGGGTGAGTTTCCTCCGGCCATTACAATCCAGTGAGTGTCCTCTCAGAGGAGTTTTGCTGGACCTATTGACTAGAGGGGATCTCTTTCCCATGAAGCTGTGAAGTTGTTAGGACACAAGATTGGGGTTTTGCATGTGGGGTTTTGACTTGATCCCAAGTGGAGCAAATCTGAGAGTGGAAGCAGATTGTGCACCCTGATCCAGCCATTCCTGCAGTCACATTTGCTTGGACCTCTCAGGCTCCCGGTTTTTAGCTTGGGTGGGGCCCTTGGCTTACCTGGTAAGGTTGACAGGTTGACCTCCAGGAACCACGGCACTGTTTGTCCTCACCTCTGGCTTTTGCTGCTCCAGCCCTGGCAGCATTTAGGGGTCTTCCAGGCAGCCTGCCCAGTCACTTATGCAGTCCTCACCTCCACACACACTGCACTGTAGGGTGAGGGTCCCTGCTGTGCTATGTTCCTGTAAGTGCAGGTCTTTGTGAGGTTCCTCCAGGTCTCTCATGGGTCCTGGTAGCCCCACCACCTGTCTACGTGACCTGGGAGCTGATTGCTGCAATGACTCCATCTTCCCTGGAGAGCTGAGTGGAGCCCCGGGAAACCAGAGCAGGAGGACACTCGGGCACTTGCTGGGCATTTGTCTTGTCCCCTTTGCATCAGTGAATGGCACTGTTAGTAGGTTGGAGATTTCTTGTAGCCAGCCCGGGCTGACACGAAGGAAACCTAAAGACCTCTGCAAAGGCAACACCATCTGCTCAGAAGCCAAGTAGCTGGTGAAACATGGCTTCCACGTCTGCCTTCGCGGCAGCCTTTGCCTGTGCTCTGAAACGAGCTGAACTGTCTGCAACACAAAGAACAGGTTCCTTTTCTTCTACATGGAAACCACAGGGGGCACTTTGTAACTGCCTTCCCTCAACAGTGTTATCTTTAGAGCATCTTCATGATCTTCACAGGTAGGGATACACACACACATCCATGTTTTTGCCATGAAGAATTTCAAACCTGAAGCGTTTTTGGAAATGTTCTGGAAAATGCAATAATACGAAGAACTGCATGGATCTCAGGATAGTTTCACATCACAACAGACATCCGTAAATTCCGTTTGCACGAGCTTTCTGAAGTTCCCGCATGCACTCGGATAATCTGATGAACCCTCCTGTGCATGTCACTCACAGCCAACTGTTACCAACTTTTAACCAACTTTGCCTCGCCTTCCCCTCCAGCTTTTGTTTTATTTGGGCATTGCTGGAACAAACTCTGATGGGATTTGATTCATAACAATGCGTTACATGGATTTCCTTTTTTTTTTCTCTTCCTGAAGTAGGAATCATGGATTTTCAAAGACTTTTAGTACCATACCAAACAAAATCAGCAGTCATACTTAATAAGACCCAACACTCACTCCATATTCAAACTTACTGTCTCATAAGTATCTTTGTGGAGTTATAGTTAGTGGGCTAGATCAGGATACAAACAACATCTGCCTGTTGCCATGGCAGAATGCCTGTAAGACTCACAGACTACGTAATCCATAAAGATGTTCACCACTTCCCCTGTGTCATCTGCTCTCCCCTACTTGGGATGGTCTGATAGCAACAAGTGTTTCTCTGCCCTGCAAAGACTGGGCCCTAGGTTCCCATGGACACCTGTTTCCTTCCCAGCTCATGAGCAGCCCCTGAGATTGTGTGGGGACCATGTGTCACTGGGAAGGGCCCGGGTGTGAAGCCAGAGGCTGGGGATGCCAGTGCCAGCCAGGGCAGCTGCAGGGGCGGGGAGAGCTCAGCCAGGAGCTGGGCTGGCCAGGGCTGAACCTGGGTTTCCCGCAGCCTCAAGCCAGGCATTCTCCTCTCCCATAAAAAGGGGAGAGCAAGCACCACCCCCAGGCACTCCTGTGGAAGCATCAACACCTTTCTAGAGAGAAATGTGGCAATATACAGGGGTACTACAAAAAGTTCATGGCAAGATTGAATTTAAAGGTAGGTTTATTTTGGTGTAAACAATTTGAAACCTGTGCATAGGTTTTTTTCCATAGTATGCATTTTCCATGAGTTTTATGAGGACCCTTTAAGCATCAAAGATCTCCAAATGTATATTCTCTGTTGCAACACTTATAATGAGATAACAAACAACTGTGCAAAAAAAATTCAAGATATTCACCTCTCTGTGTGCTATTTGTGCTTGGCAAACATCAGAGATAAGTAACATCCATCAACAGGGGAGTGGGACAAGGAGAATGGAGCCTACCCACGGAGACACACCAGGTCACCCAGACCAAACTGTCCAGCAGGGAGAGGGGGCTGCACAGGCCTTACTGTACCACATAATCCTGATTGCATTTTTGTTTTCTGTTTTTAAAAAGATTTATTTATTTGAAAGGCAGAGAGACAAAGAGAGAGAATCTTTCATCTGCTGCTTCATTTCCCAAATGCTACAACAGCCTGGGCTGGGCCAGGCCAAAGCCAGGAACCAGGAGCTCCATCCTGGTCTCCCACATGGTTGGCAGGGGCCCAGGCACCTAGGCCATCTTGTGCTGCTTTCCCAGGCACATTAGCAGGGAGCTGGAATGGAAGCAAACCAGCCAGGACTTGAATCGGCGCTCCAGTATGACATGTGGCAGCAGCTTAATCTGCTGCATCACAACTCCCGTCCTCTGGTTTCTATTTAATGCCTTTATTGAGATGTCATTCATTTATAATTCACCCACTTAAAGCACAAAAGATGGGCAGAAAGGGGTCCAATGTTAGGGTGAAGTGGGTTAAGTCACTGCTTGCAACACTGGCATGGAGTTCAAATATGGGCTGCTCCGCTTCCAATCCAGCTCCCTGCTGATGTGCCTGGGGAGACAGCAGAACATGGCCCAAGTGCTCTCACCAGCGTGGGAGACCCAGACGGAGTTCCTGGCTCCTAGCCTTAGCTTGGCCCAGCCTGGCTGTTGCAGCCATTTGGGGAGTGAACCAGCAGATGGAAGACTTCTCTCTCCCTCTCCTCCTCTGCCTCTCTGTAACTCTGCCTTTCATATAAATAAATAAATCTTTTTTCTTTTTTAAATGGGTAGATGATTTTCAAAAGTTACAAAGTTTCAGTTAGCAGGAGGGACAAGTTCTGGGGACCTAATGTGCCGTGTGGTGACTACAGCTGACACTGCATTGTTCACCCAACATTCACCGAAAGGGTACATCCTAAGTGTCCCCACCAAACCCCTCCATGAACACAAGGCCAGAAGGCCCCGGGAGGTGATGGCATGTTACTTAGCTTGTTTGGGTCAAGTGCTTCACAGCGGCTACGTGTATCACAGCACTGCATTGTACACTGTAAACAGGCAGCACTTTTATCATCAATCCTGCCTCGGTAAAGCTGGGGGTAAAGCCAAGTGCACAATGTGTTGGCGTTTTCTGTATTCTCTCAGCTGCGCAACCATTACCGTAATCGGTTCTAGAAGCTTTCACCCCCTTGGGAAGGAACACAGGGCCTCCGCGGTGCAGGGGGCAGCCTGATCCTCCCGTGAGTGCTCTGGGCCGGGGCCAGGTGGAGGCAGGAAGACCTGCACGCTCCTCAGGCAGAGCAGGACCCGGCCCGGAGCCCTCCCTGGCTCTTTGAGCACCTGCAGCCGCCAGGGCATGGGATGGGACTGGGCCTCCCCTGCTGCCACCAGCACGCCCTGGGGACCCCTTCACCTCCGAAGCCTGCTGAGCAGCCCGATGGGTCCACTCCTCAGCAGGGGTGCTCCGGCAGGGAGATCCTGTAAGGTGCACACTGGCCCTCCCATTCCCTGGTCTGCGGAGTGAGAAGTTCTGGGTGTTGCGATGTTGGTGAGGAAAGCTCCCTGAGAAGGAGCTGCCATGGGGCTCCCTGCCTTCCAGTACAGTGCGTCCACGTGCAGACGGAGTCAGAGTGGAGATCCTGAGGCTGGGGTCCCCACCCGCCACCCATGTCTGAGCTCCCCACTGACCCAATGCACACAGGGAGGTCCCTGGGACAGCCTGTGCTGGGGAGCCCAGAGTCCAGTATTGGCGTAAGGGATTCCAGGGGCCTTCCTCAAGGTCATTGAGGTTTCTCAGCTGCCTTCTCATTCATCAACAAGAGATTCCTTGTACTTGCGTGCCTGGGACACCGTGATGGCTCAAGGTGCAGGACCTCCAAGATCCCTACTCTGCCCAACCCCCTCCTGTTTCCCCTTCCAACTTTTATCCCCAGTGCTGGTGGGGCAGGAGCTCATCTCAAACTGGCTTTCACGAGAACAAACAATGGAAATTGCTCCCGAACATGACTCCGGGGTGCTCAGACAATGCCCTCTTGGTGCTGCCTATCCTGTCTCTCAGTCAGATGTTTAGGGGGGGTCTCCAGGCTCAGGCAGGTGCTCTGCCGCCTGCCCAGGTGACTAGGGCCGCACAACGAGCACCTGTGGTGAGATGAGAGGCGTGAATGTGCTTCCCCAGGGCTGGGCCTGTCCTGGGGCTGGGGTTGGGAGGTGAGCCTGCAGTGCAAGGTGAACAGGAGGGTCCCATGGAGGAAGGAGGAGGCTGCTAGGGAGCCCAGGACACAGCATCCACTGCACTCCCTCAATCTGACTGCCTTGATGCTGAGGGTCACTTGAGTTGATCCCAGTGGTATGAAATTGGGAGGAAAAAAGAACCCTTAAAATGAAAAAGAGACTTATTGGTTGACACACTGAAACTGTTAGGGAGGGTGCAGGTACAGCTGGATCCAGGTGCTCAGCTAGTGAAGACGCCTGCTGTTTCGGGCTCTCAGGTCTGCTTGTGTCTGTGCTGGCTTCAGGTCAGCTTTCTTTTTCTTTTTTTCTTTTTTCTTTCTTTTTTTTTTTTTTTTTTGACAGGCAGAGTGGATAGTGAGAGAGAGAGACAGAGAGAAAGGTCTTCCTTTGCCATTGGTTCACCCTCCAATGGCCGCCACACTGATCCGATGGCAGGAGCCAGGTGCTTCTCCTGGTCTCCCATGGGGTGCAGGGCCCAAGCACTTGGACCATCCTCCACTGCACTCCCTGGCCACAGCAGAGAGCTGGCCTGGAAGAGGGGCAACCGGGACAGAATCCGGTGCCCCGACCGGGACTAGAACCCAGTGTGCCAGCGCCGCAAGGCAGAGGATTAGCCTAGTGAGCCACGGCGCCGGCCCAAGGTCAGCTTTCTTTGCCTGGTGCCTCCTGGCAGCTCCAGGCGTACATCCTGCTGATTCAACATTCCGCAAGAGACAGGGAGTATCCGTACCACCGTTTCCATAGAAATTCTGGACTTTCCTCGGGTTGTCCAGGGAATCATGCACCCCAGAGCCCATCGCTGTGTCTGACATCATCGGTTGGGGTGAGGGTGAGTGACTCCCAATCTGAGGTGTGGTTACCACACAAAGGGCGTGACTGCAAAAGCAAAACAGCAGAAGTGGTTGTAAAAGCCTTTGGGACATCTTACGCAGGTTGGAGTTTGCCTGGCAGGGTGGGGGAGACACCTGGACAAGCAGATCCAGGAGGAAGAGAGAGGAGGTGGGGGCAGCTTAACCAGTACGAGAATCTTAGAGTGGCCTAGGGTCAGAGCACGGGGGCTCCCGGGTGGGGACCAGAGTCATGGTAGGCTGCAGGGTCCTGGGGACAGTCTGTAAGCCGAAGCCAGCTGCGGGATGTGCATGCCAAGGAGCTCTCTGGGAAGGTGGGAGGCAGAAGGCTGGCTTGGTGCAGCGTGGGGTAGGAGGAAAGGTGCATGGAAGGGAGTCCAGGGAGGGTGGCACAGACAAGGATCCAGGCCGTGGGGGCCGCGGAAAGGAAGACACGCCTGGCCCCAGGCTGCACGCATGCAGCGCAGGGCACCAGGAGAGCCACCTGCTGGCGCTGGAACATGAGAAGGCAGCAGGCTGAGCAGGGCTACCTGGGCCCCATTGAACCTGAGGTGCCAGTGGAGATCTGCAGGCTGCTGGACACAGTCTGAGGCTCACACAGGGAACTATGCTAGAAACAGGGGACCTGGCTTCAAGCAGATGGCTCTGGAGGGCAGGGGTGGTGGGAGGCCTGGTCTGAGTTCTGGGGCCTACTCTTGCTGGCGTGTGACCCTGGGCAAGACTCTTTTCATCTCCCAGAGCCTGGGTTTTCTCCTCTTGGAGGGGCACTGAGAAAGCTGAGCGATCAGAAAGTTTTGAGGACAGATGGGTGGGTGCTTAGTGGACAGCAGGGAGGAGGGTGGAGGCGCTGGGGTGAGGCCAGAGAGGGCCCCGGGGAGCTGCAGCCAGGAGGCACTGGGCTGTGTGGAGAGGACACAGCTGCCTCTGGGGCCCCAGGAGCTGACCGCCAGTGGCTCTGGCACAGACCTTGGGTGGGGCTCCAGCCAGGGGAAGGGAGCCTGGTCAGTGGGGGCTCTTCTGCAGGGGTCATTGCCAAGGACAGCCGCAGAGCCACCCTGTTGGCAGCATCCAGAGCCTTAATTATTTTCTCTTAAAAACACAGCTGGGAAATGGATGGTGACCAGCCACAAGGGCGGGTGTTGGCCAGATGGCCTTTCTGTCACCCCTCCCAGCTGAAAGGGCTCTTTGCAGATTGTCTTGTCGTCGACAGAGCGTGTGTGTTCTGGAGTTGCTGAGGGTGGGGCTGCAGGGACCTCTGCACCAGTCGGCCCACCACAAGGCCGGGAGAAGTGCCTGAAGCGCTTGGGCTGTCGTGGGGGTAGGGGGTCAGGTGGGCCTTCCCTGTGCAGCTGTGCTCCTGGGTTAGGCACTTACTCTGTCACAGCCCACCTGTGTCCAGTTCACCCTCAGAGGAGCCCAGAACACTCCGTGTGCGCTCTGTGTGAGCTCTGAACACAGGGCGAGTCTCAGGCCAAGGACAGACATGAAAGACCTCAGCCTGGGAGCACAGTTCTCCAACACAGAGTGGGTGACATCATTGTTCCTCTCCAAGGCCATGGCCCTCACAATGGTTTCAGCCTGGAAGGATTTTTACTTTCCCAATTGGCTCTTGTCACCTCCTCAGAGAAGCCTCCCCTGATTGCCCTTATTGGAGGGGGCACCTCATGGTCCTGCCTGCCTGCTTGACCCCACTACCCTTTCCAGTAGTCCTGGGGGTGTTCTCTTTATGGGCCAGGCACTCACACCTACCCTCACCCCCCAACTTCCTCAATCAAGCCTCCACTCTGTTTGCAGCTCCTGCTGTGTGCCCTTGCTCTGCTCACTCAGCTGCACTGGAGGGGGAGGCTCAGGCAGTGGGGCCCCAGCTGTTTCTGGGCACCAGCGGTCAGGGAACTTCTCAGGCCCGAGAGGGTGCTGCACAGCCATGGCTGCTTCGTCTACTGTCACCTGCTGAGAAGATGCAAAGCTGGGGCCTAGAGTCCCGAGCACCTGCCCAGCAGCTCTCCCTGCAGCGGGTGAGGTCGTCCTCTCTGTTGGGCTCCCAGGCTCAGCCTTTGAGGCACCCTGACTGCTCCCCGGCAGGGAGGCAGCATGGCTTCAACAGCCCTAATCACTGAGCCCTTCTGTGCCTCAGTTGTCTCAGCTGTGGAGTGGGAATGATACCTCGGATCAATGATCTGTGATCATTAAACCAAAGGAACATTCATAAAGTTGCATGATGGATTCAAACATTTCCAAACTCAGAAGCTATGCAAGAATGCCGCTCTGGTTACAGGAAGAGGACGACTTAAGACATCTCCTGGAACATGAAAAGCAGAATCCTTTTCTTTCCTAAGAATTATTTTTTATTTATTTGAAAGACAGAGTTATAGAGAAAGGTAGAACCAGAGAGAGAGAAGTCTTCCATTCTGCTAGTTCACTCCCCAAATGACCACAATGGCCAGAGCTAAGCTGATTTGAAGCCGGGAGCCAGGAGCCAGGAGCTTCCTCCGGGTCTCCCATGTGGGCGCAGGGGGCCAAGCACTTGGACCATCTTCCACGGCTTTCCCAAGCCACAGCAGAGAGCTGGATCAGAAGTGGAGCAGCTGAGACTCGAACCAGCGCCCATATGGGATGATGGCACTGCAGGCTGGGGCTTTAACCAGCTGTGCCACAATGCTGGTCCTCAGAATCCTTTTAAGTGACATGATTTAACAGAAGAGGACATTGGAACTGAAACTGTGTTAGAATGTGCCTGCTAAACTGCAAGGCATAAAAATGGTATTCAGAGGTAAGTCGACAGCTTTAAAAATCTCTTTCAGCTGGCTCTGTGGCTCGGCGGGTTAACACCCTGGCCTGAAGTGCCAGCATCCCATATGGGCACCGGTACAAGCCCCAGCTGCTCCACTTCTGATCCAGTTCTCTGCTATGGCCCGGGAAAGCAGTGGAAGATAGTCCAAGTCCTTAGGCTCCTGCACCCATGTGGGAGACCTGGAAGAAGTTGTTGGCTCCTGGCTTCAGATCGACGCAGCTCCTGCCACTGCAGCCAACTGGGGAGTGAACCATCGGATGGAAGACCTCTCTCACTCTGCCTCTCCTCCCTCTGTGTAACTCTGACTTTCAAATAAAACCTCTTTGAAAATCTTAATGGGGCTCCCCCCACCCCGATAATATTCCACCAGCCTAGAACCAAGGAAGAAGATGCTGAAAGAAGGACAGAACAGGGCAGGTGCCATGGTCAGGCGTGAGGAAGAAGCTCCTGGTACTTTAAGGGTGGAAGTCTTGGGGCCAGACTAGATAAGGGCCATGTGGCTGATGCCGGCCATGTAACATGGACAAAGAGCAAGGCTGGCTTGACAGACAGTCCTGGTAGCTGGTAGGCAGGGTCGCCATGAAACTTGCCGTGTGAACTAGAGACTTGTGAGGTGAGGTGGGGCACTGGTGATGACTGTGCCAAGGCCACAGAGCCAGACAGGGCATGGCCCCCACTCTATTCACACAAGCCCAGAGAAAACAGGGGCAGGGGTGTGTGTGTGTGTGAAGCCTAAATGAATGCCGACTATGCAAAATCTCCTAAAATGGAACCCAATCCCTGTAGCATAGGGCTCAAAATTCCAGCTAAATTTCAAAATTAAGCTATTTAAAAAAAAAGATTTATTTATTTGAAAGGCAGAGAGTTACAGAGAGGCAGAGAGAGAGAGAGAGAATTCTTTCATCACTGGCGCACTCCCCAAATGGCTGCAATGGCTAGAGCTGGGCCAAGAGCCAGGAGCCTCTTCCCGGTCTCCCATGCAGGTGCAGGGGCCTAAGGACTTGGCCATCTTCCACTGTTTTCCCCGGCCACAGCAGAGAGCTGGATCAGAAGTGGAGCAGCTGAGACTTGGAGCAGGCAAGACTCCAACTGGTGCCCATATGGGATGCTGGGACTGTAGGTGGTGGCTTTACCCTCTATACCACAGCATCAGCTCAAAATTAAGCTAAACTATTAAGAAAAAGTCAGTGAAGGCCGGTGCCGTGGCTCACTAGGCTAATCCTCCGTCTGCGGTGCCAGCACTCCGGGTTCTAGTCCCGGTTGCTCCTCTTCCAGTCCAGCTCTCTACTGTGGCCCGGGAAGGCAATGGAGGATGGCCCAAGTCCTTGGGCCCTGCACCCTCATGGGAGACCAGGAGGAAGCACTTGGTTCCTGGCTTCGGATCGGCGCAGCGTGCCAGCCATAGCGGCCATTGGAGGGTGAACCAACAGAAGGAAGACCTTTATTTCTGTCTCTCTCACTAACTCTGCCTGTCAAAAAACAAAGAAAGAAAGAAAGAAAGAAAGAAAGAAAGAAAGAAAGAAAGAAAGAAAGAAAGAAAGAAAGAAAGAAAGAAAGAAAGAAAGAAAGTGAAGACATGTTCACCACCAACCAAATCCCTAAAGGATAGAGGTGGCACCCTCAAATGGGACAGCTTGGGACAATTGGGGGGTTACAGACAAGGAGCTGGGAAACCACAGTCCTCCATCCTGGTGGTGCCAATAACAGCATGGGGCCACTACTGCTCCTGGACTTCAAGGGGAGAGGGAAGAGAGAAACTTTCGGAACTCTGAGACTGAAAGGGCTGCGTGGGTGTTGTATGATAGTGGCTGGGACCTTTGATTATGGGATGGAGATGGCCCTACAAGAAGCCTCTTACTCGCCTCTCTCCCTTCAGTCTTCTGCTCTATACCGCCCACCACATGGACCCAGCTGGAAGTGTGAGGAAAGAGCTGAGCCTCTGGGCAGCCAGGACAGCTGAAGGGTGGGGAGTCCGGTCAGAGTGGCAAACACAAGACAAGGAAACAGCCTCTCCTCCCACATTTTTTTTTTAAAATTTTTGACAGGCAGAGTTAGTGAGAGAGAGACAGAAAGAAAGGTCTTCCTTCTGTTGGTTCACCCTCCAATGGCCTCTACGGCCGGCGCACTGCGCTGATCCGATGGCAGGAGCCAGGTACTTATCCTGGTCTCCCATGGGGTGCAGGGCCCAAGCACTTGGGCCATCCTCCACTGCACTCCCTGGGCACAGCAGAGAGCTGGCCTGGAAGAGGGGCAACCAGGTCAGAATCCGGTGCCCTGACCGGGACTAGAACCCGGTGTGCCGGTGCCGCAAGGCAGAGGATTAGCCTAGTGAGCCGTGGCGCCGGCCCTCCTCCCACATTTTTAAACTTTGTAAGTTATAGTATCTTTGTTGCAACTCACTCTGCCTGTGCAGCATTAGAAATAGATAAGCCATCTCAGTTGACTGTGCCCCAGGGAAATTTTGTTTCCAAAAACAGCTAACGGGGCAGTTTCAGTGCAGGGGCAACCCTGAGCTATGGTGTGGTTGTGAGTGAGTTTATTATTATTATTATTATTATTATTATTATTTTTATTTGAAAGTTAGAGTTATACACAGAGAGAAGGAGAAGCAGAGAGAGAGAAAGAGAGGTATTCCATCCCCTGGTTCACTCCCCAATTGGCTGCAACGGCTGGAGCTGCGCAGATCTGGAGCCAGGAACCAGGAGCTTCTTCCAGGTCTCCCACATGGATGCAGGGGCCCAAAGACTTGAGCCATCTTCTACTGCTTTCCCAGCCCACAGCAGAGAGCTGAATCAGAAGTGGAGCAGCTGGAACATGAACTGGCGCCCATATGGGATGCAGGCACTGCAGGCAGCGGCTTTACCCGCTATGCCACAGCACCGGCCCCATGAGTGGGTTTGTTTCCTTGGTTTGGTCTCACTGGACTGAGCCCCAGAGCTCTAGGACCCCACCCATCTGGATGGTCGGGAGCCTGCAGAGGGGAGAGAGAGGGTACAGGCCGAGGGAGGGCACGTTCCAAAGCATTTGACAAGGAGGTGAAATAGAAGCTTCAGTGCACACGTGTCACCTGCCATGCATGGAGTCTGGTGACCTTGAAGTCCTGGCAGCTTTTTTAATGTGCTGACTTGAGTCTGGGGGAGGCGCCCTGTGGGTTCTCAGGGTGGCCAACTCTGAAGGACCCTGGCCGCAGCCTGCAGGCTTACAAGAGTGGCTGTATACAGCATGCCTTCTGCTGCGGGTGTCCCTGGCGGGTGTGCACGGGGGCTGAAGATGCCACCACCACATTGTATGTCCTGATCATGTGACCTGCTCCCCAAGTTTCCAACCTTGTTCTTCCAGGTCCTTCCTGCCCAGACCACCACCCTGTTAGCCATCGTGCTGAGCTTGTTGTCTTTACCCAATTTTGGTTGCTGTAACAGAATACTTGAGACTAGGTAATTTATAAAGAAAAGAGGCTTAATTGGCTCAGGTTCTAGAGGTCCAAGAACATGATGCCAGAATCTGCTCAGCTTCTGTTGAGAGCCTCATGATGGAAAACAGAGGAAAAGACATGAAGGCTCAATTATTTGGGTTCCTGCCACTCATGTGGGAGACCTGGATGAAGTTCCTGGCTCCTGGCTTTGGCCTGGCCTGGCCCACCCTGGCTGTTGCAGGGTTTTGGGAAGCAAAACAATGGATGGAAGATCTCTCTCTGTTTCTCTCTCTCTCTCTCTCGTCTCTGTTTCTCGCCTTTCAAATAAATAATTTTGAAAAGACCAACCTTAAAAACTTTACATTAGTAACATGACTAATAGTCCTGGATATATGTGACAAGGACAACTTGCTCTGTGCAAATGCGGTTGTGGGTTTAATGATGCCCAGACAGGTATTATGCAATAAGACAAAAACACTGGTCATGCTCTCAGATGCACTTGGATCTCAAAGCTATACCGGGATGTTATGAAGGTTTCCAAGCATGCTCAGTTTGTGAACTTAGCTCATCTCTGACCAGCGCCAAGTAGTTAGTGGACAGCAGTTCTCTACAGGTGGGGACCACATTTAGAAAGCCGATGTTCTAGTGTGTCATTGCTATCCTCTAGGCCATGGTTGCTATAGCAGTTGAGTGCCTCAGCTGCTAATGCTTTCACACCTTGCCCTCCACCTGCACTTATGTGATGCCAGCACCTGCTGTGCTTGTGTGAGAAGTCAGATGGGTTAACAGATAGTCAGGGGATCCCCCAGGATTTGGGGTATAAACAGGCCTCCCTCTTTCCTTCAGAATCTCCAAATTTACCATAGGAATAGCAAGGGAGCTCTTCCTGAGCTCACAGCTTCTAGTGAAAATAAGTTACCTATCCTACCCTTAGCAGGCCAGACAGGATGGAGAACTGTAAATGAGGTCTTTTGATGTTTTTTTTCCCTCCTACTAACTGAATGACAATCAAATTGTCAAGTCAGATTGTCAAGTTTTTTTTTTTTTTCCTTCGAAATTGTACTTAAAGCCAACTGCCACCAGTCCCTTTGGGTTTTCCTCTCTTGGAAACCCCCCTCCATGCTGATCTGGCTGGAGGTCCTTGATTCTAATAAATACTTTTAAATCTCTTTGCCGTCTGCATGGAAATTCTTCTTCCATGTGAGACAAGGACCGAGGTAACAATAATTTCTCCATCACTGTTTTCCTGTAACTCTTGGTGATTACAATGCCACTTGGGGCCAGGCATCCTACATCCCAGGCCTGATGTCCCACATCCCATTCCTCCCTGGCCATGTGTGACCTGTGTACTCCTCAAATGTATGAGCGACCAGACCCCAGAGGCCATTAGGCTCCTGGGGTACAGGCAAACATGGCAAATTGAGGAGAAGTTTTTTGGGGAATGGGTCAAAACTTCATTAAGGCATAATTGATACACAAAAATTACCCACACACAATTAACACATCTTTTTATTTGAGAGGCAGAGTTACAGAGGGAGAAGATGAGAAAAGAGAGAGAGAGGAATAAAGAGAAAAAGAGAGAGAGAGAGAGAGAGAGAGAGAGAGAGAGAGATCTTCCATCCACTGGTTCTCTCCCCAAATGGCCACAAGGACCAGGGCTGGGCCAAGCCACAGCCAGGAGTCAGAATGCCATCCAGGTTTCCTATATGGGTGCAGAGGCCCAAGCACTTGGGCCATCTTCTGCTACTTTCCCAGGCCCATCAGCAGAGAGCTGGATTGGAAGTGGAGCAGCCAGGCACTGCATTGCAGGCAGCAGCTTAGTTCATTCTTCTGCAATGCTGGGCCCCTGATGTATATATCTTGGTGAGTTTGTACATATTCCTACCCCTGTGATACCACCACAGCCAGGTGATAAACGTGTCCATCCCCTCCCCAAATGTCTTTGGATGATTCTTCTTCTTCTTTTTCTTTTTCTTCTTCTTCTTCTTTTAAGATGCATTTGTTTATTTTAAAGTTGGAGTTACAGAGAGAGAGAGAGGGAAAGACAGAGAAAGATTTTCCATCTACTGATTCACTCCCCAAGTGGCCACAATGGCCAGGGCTGAGCTAGGCCAAAGCCAGGAACCAGGAGCTTTATCTGGGTCTCCTATGTGGGTAGCAGGGGCCCAAGCACTTGGCCCATTTCCACTGCTGCTTTTCCCAGGCCGCCAGCAGGGAGCTGGACCAGAAGTGGAGCAGCCGGGACATAGACCAGCACCCACATTGTAGGGTGGTACCTGCTGTGCCAAAACTCCAGCTCTCTTGGATTCTTCTGTGTGTGCTGTAAGGATGCTCACAGTGAGAAAGATCCTTCTAACATATTTTGTTTTAATATTTTTATTTATTTATTTGAAAGGCAGAGTTACAGAGAGGCAGAGGCAGAGAGAGAGAGAGAGAAAGAGAGAAAGAGAGAGACAGAGAGACAGAGGAAGACAAAGAGGTTGCTGGTTCACTCCCCAAATGGCCACAATGGCCTGAGGTGAGCTGATCAGGAGCCAGGAGCTTCTTGCAGGTCTCCCACAAGGATCAGGGCCCAAGGACTTGGGCCATCTTCTACTACTTTCCCAGGCCATAGCAGAGAGCTGGATCAGAAGTGGAGCAGAAGGGTCTTGAACTGGTGCCCATACGGGATGCTGGCACTGCAGGCAGCGGCTTTACCTGCTATGCCACAGTGCTGGTCCCCTCCTAACATATTTTAAAGGGCACAGTTCTGTGTTGCTCTCTGTAGGCACCATGTGGTACATCTGATCTCCAGAACCTTCTCATCCTGCATGACAGAAGTGACTCCCCATTTGCCCTGACCCAAGTCCCTGAAACCACCATTTTGTCCTCTGCCCCTGTGAGTTTGACGCTGTTTTCGTGATCAGCTGTCAATGGAATCTCTCAGTGCTCCTCCTCCTGTGTGTGGCTTCCCGCACCTAACACCATGGCCTCTAGCTTCATCCATGTGGCTACAGGTGGAAGGATTTCCTCTTTGCAGATGAGCTGAATAGGAGACTCCACCGAGGTGTGGGCAGGGTTAGGAAAGCTCCAAGGGAGAGGGCAAGTCTCTCCTTCAGCAGGGACAGGAGCAACGGGTATGGCCAGGGACCAGGGATGCAGGTGGGCTGTGTGGCAGAGGAACACAGGCATCCCGAGGTGATCCTGCAGGGTGGGGACCTGGGGAATAAACACCCGGCACGCCTTGGAGAGGACAGGGAGCAAAGTAGCTCTCCAGCACCAAGTGAAGCCACCGATGCCCATTTATTGTAGTTTTGAGCTCCTAGATTGATGTCAGGTCTCCTGCAACTTCACACTGTGTGGATGTAAGGAAAGTTGCTCTCAAACCAGGAGAATATTCAAACCGTGCCCAGGGAATTGCTCGCTTGCATGTCCCCTTGGGGACCAGTCCCAGGAATCTGTGTGAGGCACAGGCCGGCTGCCCCTGAGTATGCACGGGGAATGGCTCCAGGCCCTGCAGATACCAAAGGCTGTGGAGGCTCAGGTCCTGGACATAAAGCAGTGAAGCAAATTTCCGGGAGCCACGCACATCCTCCCACAGGCTTCCACCCACTGTGATGTAAATGCTGCGTAAACAGTTGTCACTCTGTTATTTAGGGAATACCAACAAGAACAATTATTTTTGAACATTTTGCATCCATGGTGACTTAAATCCATGGATGTGGATCCCAGAGATATAGAGGCTGACTGTAACTTTCTAAAAATAGTTTCCTTCATTTATTTTTTATTTATAATAAAAAGGCAGAGAGGCAGACACACACACACACAAACACACACACACACAGATCTTCCATCAAATTCTCACAACTGCCAGGCTATGCTAGGCCAGGCCAAAGCCAGGAAACCAAAACTCCACCCAGGTCTCCCCCTAGGGAGCCATGACCTGGTGTCTCCTCGGGTGCAAATTAGCAGGAAGCTGGCCTGGAGAACAGAGCCAGGTCTCAAACCAATGCACTCTGCCTTGGGAGGAGGGTGTCTCCAGGGGTGGCTTACCTGCTAAACCCCAACACCAGCCCCTACCTGTTGTTCTATATGGGTTGAAAAATTCAAGTCAGAGTCACAGGTGCATGTGGTTTAAAACCATCCGGAGCAAAATCAACTGCAACTAGACATCTGTGCACTTCACTCTCTCCCTCAACACTGAACCCCCAGTAAGACTGGGCTCATGGCAGGACTGTTTCCACTGCTGCTGGAGACCTCACCCCACTTCAGACCATTCAGTCATGGCCCCCTCTATGGGAGGCCTGGGACCCTGCTGTGAGATGCGTGGGGTCTGGCCTGACTTCTGTGCACCCCCTCCCTGTGTGCCCCCACGAGATGGCCTCTCTCTTCCAGCCTTCTTAGGATCCTGTCTCCCACCCAACTCCGTCATGAAAACCCTCTTCCCAACTCAGCAGGTGTGGGATGCTGGCACCACCCTGGGCTGGCCTTGTGTGAGCCACTGTGTCTGGGCCAGCCAGGGTCTGGGACATGAGCACGAGGGGACTACAAGGAGGGAGCAACGCCAATCTTAGGGGTGCAGGGCCTTGGACTCACATGGTAGAACTGACCCACACCTGCTGCCCCTCTGGCTCCAGTCCTGTTTTTATATCTTTTTTTAAAAAAAAGATTTACTTATTTATTTGAAAGTCAGTTACATGGTTGGGGAGGGGGTTTTCTATCTGCTGGTTCACTCCCCAATTGGCTGCAAAGGCCAGAGCTGCACTGATCCGAAGCAAGGAGCCAGGAGCTTCCTCTGGGTCTCCCACATGGGTGCAAGGGCCCAAGGACTTGGGCCATCTTCTACTGCTTTCCCAGGCCATAGCAGAGAGCTGGGTTGAAAGTGTAGCAGATGGGACTCGAACTGGCGCCCATATAGGATGCCAGCACTGCAGGAGGCGGCTTTACCCGCTATGCCACAGCGCCAGCCCCTGTTTCATATTTTAGACAGAACAGGAGAGCACAGACTCGGAGACCGTGGCAGTGGTGGGACACGTCATTAGAACACAAGCACTGTTTTGTTTGCACTGAATTAGTTTTCATAACTACCTTCTATTTATGGAAAATGAATCTAGTTTTATATTTGACTTTGAGATGTAATATTGCACTTAAAAATAAGGTTATGTAAGTGAAAACAGGGATAGACTTCTTTTTCTTTTCTTTTTATTTTTACAAATCCAGGTGGCTGAATAAACATGAGAGACACTGGGTGGCTGTGTCTTGGGGTCCCCCCATCCCTGCTGCTGGTCTCTCACTGGTCTTCTGCAGTGGTGCGTGGGTCTCCTGCAGTGGCTGTAACTACACAGCAGGTGACTGCACACAATGCACATTTCTTCTCCTGGTTCTGGAGGTCAGAAGCTGAAACGCAGCAGTCAGCAGGGCTGTGCTCCCTATCTGTAGGCCTGGGGTGATCTCTCCTCGCTTCTTCCATTTTCTGGAGGCTCTGGGCATTCCTCAGCTTGTGCCTACATCACCTCCATCTCTGCCTCTGCCTTACATTGAACCTTCCTCTTCTCCCTGTTCTACTTTTCTGCCTGTCTCTTAAAGGATGTGTGATTTTTCCTGGAGAAACTACAGGCTCTCATTACGAGGGTCTTGCATTAATTACACCTGCAAGGAATTGCTTTCCAAATAAGTGCATATTCACAGATTCAGGTGGACAGATGGTTTTCAGAGAGTGGCTTAGTCCTCCCTCTGTAGCTACAGCTACGGATGGCTTCATTCATCAAGAAAAAAAGATGCTGGGGATGATGCCACAACGGGTAAACGCCCTGGCCTGAAGCAATGGCATCCCATATAGGCGCCACTTCGAGACCCGGCTGCTGCACTTCCAATCCAGCTCTCTGCTATGGCCTGGGAAAGCAGTAGGAGATGGCCCAAGTCCTTGGACCCCTGCACCTGTATGGGAGACCTGGAAAAAGCTCCTGGCTCCTGGCTTCGGATTGGCGCAGCTCTGGCAGTTGCAGCTAACTGGGGAGTGAACCAGCAGATGGAAGATTCTCTCTCTCTCTCTGCCTCTCCTTTCTCTGTGTATCTCTGACTTCCAAATAAATAAATAAATCTTAAAAAAAAAAAAAAAAAGGTGTTCAGTTCATGATTCTGAAGGCTAGGAGATCCAGGACTGAGTGGCTGTGGTTGGTGCAGTCCTTGCTGGGTCACGACATGGGGGAGGCAGAATGTTCCAGTTCAGGTCTCCTGTTCTTGTAAGGCCCCTATTGCTTTGGAGTAGGGTCCTATCATTATAGCCTCCTGAACTAAACCGTACTTAACCTTAATTACTGCCTCATGAGCCCCCCTCCAAGTATCAGCATTGGATGAAGTTTCCAATCTCTTAAAACCTCACAGTGGGGATCAAATGTCAAAATGGGGGCTGGTGTTGTGACGTAGCTGATAAAGCTGTGGCCTGCAACTCCCTCATTCCATATGGACACAGGTTCAAGTCCCAGCTGCTCTACTTCTAAACCAGCTCTCTGCTAATGCTCCTGGGAGAACAAAAGATGGCCAGAGTCCCTGGGTCCCCGCCACCCACATAGGAGACCAAGAGGAGGCTCCTGTATCCTGGTTCCTGCCTTCAGCTTGGCCCAGCTCCAGCCATTGTGGCCATTTGGGGTGTGAACCAACAAATGGAAGATCTCTCTCTGTCTCTCCCTCTCTCTGTGTAACTCTGCCTTTCAAATAAGTAAATAAACCTTAAAAAGAAAAAAAAAAAAGAAAAGAAATGTCAAGAGGGGCTTTGGTGGTGATGGCCATATCGTATCAGGGGTCCTCATTCAACTACCATGTATACTGCCTGAGACTTCAAGGTCTTGTCCATCTCTACCCATCCCCGTTGTCCTGCTACCCAACTGAGTCACTTCACTCCAGCCACACAGAAGGGAACAAGTCGCGCCCTTCCCCCCACGTGGAGCTCCACCTTCACTCCTCAGGTCTTCTTTCCTGGGCCTTCTTTCCAGCTATGGGAGACCTGTGCTGGCACGTGCAGCCTCATCCCACCTCCATGCTCCCACTGTCTTCAGTACTGTATATTGGCCCTGGGCATGTGCCTCTCCCTCACTAGAACATCAACTCCATAAGGATAAGGATTTCTGATGCTCAGATTCTAGAAGGGTGCCTAACATATAATAGGTGCTCAATAAACGAATGTCGGGCAGGCATTTAGCCTGGCAGCCAAGGCACCAGCTGAGGTGCCCCGTGCCACATTGGAGCACCCATGTTCAAGTCCTAGCTCCTGATTCCAGCTTCCTACTGGTGTGTATCCTAGGAGGCAGCAGGGAACGGCTCAAGTAGTCGGGTCTCTGCCATCTGTATGGGAGACCTGAATGGAGTTTCTGGCTCTCAGCCTCAATCTCAACCCAGCCACAGTTATTGTGGGCATTTAGGAAGTGAATCAGAGGATGGGGAACTCTCTATCTCTGCCTCTCAAATAAATGCATTTTTTTATAATGTCAACTGAAGAGAGTGGGGTTGGGATGGAAGGTAGCATCACTGGGAGGAGGGGGATGACCCTGGGGCCCACCCAAACCTAATGAATAGACGTGTACCATGGCAGCCTGTTTCCTTTTTTGTTTTTAAGATTTATTTATTTATTTGAAAGTCAGAGATAACACAGAGAGAAAAAGAGAGGCAGAGAGAGAAAGAGGTCTTCTATCCGCTGGTTCACTCCCCAATTGGCTGCAGTGGCAGGAGCTGCGCCAATCCAAAGCCAGGAGCCAGGAGCTTCTTCCAGGTCTTCCATGAGAGTGCAGGGGTCCAAGCACTTGGGCCATCTCCTACTACTTTCCCAGGCCGCAGCAGAGAGCTGGATCAGAAGTGGAGCAGACGGGACTCGAATCAGTACCCATATAGGATGCTGACACTACAGGAAGCGGCTTAACCCACTATGCCACAGCCCTGGCCTGAGACTTATCTTTTTGTTTGTTTGTTTGTTTGTTTGACAGGTAGAGTTATAGACAATGAGAGAAAGAGACAGAGAGAAAGGTCTTCCTTCCATTGGTTCACTCCCTAATGACCGCTATGGCCGATGCTGCTCCTGAAGCCAGGAGCCAGGTGCTTCTTCCTGGTCTCCTATGCGGGTGCAGGAGCCCAAGCACTTGAACCATCCTCCATTGCCTTCCCGGGCCACAGTAGAGAGCTGGACTGGAAGGGGAGCAACTGGAACAGAACCTGGTGCCCACAGGGGATGCCAGTGCCGCAGGCAGAGGAATAACCAAGTGAGTTACAGCGCCAGCCCCTGGACACTTATCTTTTAAAATGACTTTCTGTTTTATATTTTAAAAATGAAGCTGTGATTCACTGCAACTAATCAAAACAATACAGAAAGACTGCAGCGAGTAGGTTCAAAAGGCTCTTTGCAGAGAGCATGCTGTGGGCAGCTGCTTCCCTCTCTATTCCTGTGTGCAGGGTGCTACCTGGAGCAAGAGCTCCCAGAAGCCTAAAGCTGACTTGGTGGCATGTGGGAGGCCTCCGGAAGCCAGTCATTGCCAAAAATCTAGAGAGGAACACAGAGACTAGTTTAAAAGTTGGAACCTGGAGTCCCTGAAATGGAGGAGGCGCCTGTCTGAGAGCTGTGTGCTCTTTTTTTCCCTGGTGGAGCGGTCCTCCGGGCCAAGCTCCTCCCCTCTGGCCCTTGCTCTTCTCCTTAAGGAAGAAAAGAGGTTTTGTTCGGCCAAGTTTGAGCACCTGGTCTTTTCAACTGTGGACTACATCCCGTGCCCGTGAATTTGAACAGGAAAGCACTGGGAAAGGGCTGCCTCGGGGGTGGGGTGGGGTGGGGTGGGAGGGTGGGAACCCAGCATTGCCAGGAATGCACTGGGGACAGGGTGGCTGGGAGTGGGAATTGCTATGGAGTCAGGGTGTCCACTTTGCCTAGCACTGGGCTGGCCTCACTCTTCCCGTCTTCAGGGACATACCTGGGCCACTGAAGGCTCCCCATTTGTCCCAGGACCTGGGGGAACCCAGGCAGCAGCAGTTCTCAGCTTGTGACTTTGCACAAAGGACCTTGTTTCTGAGCCATAGCTTCCCATCTGTGCAGTGGGCTGACAGTAGCCCAGGCCTTCATGAGCAGACTGTAGGAGCCTCTGTTTTCGGCACCCAGCTGGGAAAGCAAACAGAGCTGTGGGGGAGGGGCTTGAAATGGTCCCCAGTCCCTGCCCTAGGGGCCAGGCCTGGAAGCGATGCCCCATTGGACATGGGGGTGGGTAGAGGTGGAAGTGCATCCCAGAGTGTCTTCCTGCTCAGAGAGATGCACTGTTCTGGCTCTTTTGCCCTAGAAATCTGAGTGTTCTGGCTGCCGAGCTGAGCTTGCGTTTAAGGGAGGAGCTGAGAAGGGAAGGCAAGAGCTCAGACCTCGCTGGAGGGTGGCGTTTTCACACGTGGCCTCCTGATGGTCACACCCTCTAAGGGTTTGAGATGTATACCCCCAACCCCTGGTCCCCCAGGGGCCCCACTCCTGCAGCCAACTCTCAGTGGCTCCCTCCCCCAAAGCCTCAGTGTCACCATGATGGCCAAGGAGAGTTCCAGAGAGAACTGTGCCATTCCCTCTGGGGTGCCCTTCAACCCCTCTGAGCCTCTGTGTCCTCCACAGAGCTGTGGCCAAGGTGACCCAAGGCTCCCCTGTCACAGCTGCCTGTCCCGCTGGCCCCTGCTGGAGCTGGGGCAGGCCCCCTCCTCCACTGCAGAGATACGGGCACCCCACCCCCACCCCAGGATCTGCTTGTCCTCTCAGCTTCCTGTCCTCGCTCTCACATTTCATATCCCACCTCATACTCCCAGCTGGCTCCTTCCTGGGGCCAGGACTGGGGGACCCTTTCAAGCCCCTCCCAGCTGTTTGCTTTCTCTGCTGGGTGCAGACGGCAGAGGCTTCTGCTGTCAGCCAAGGACTTCCAGATGTGGCCTGAAGCCCAGCTGAGCAGCCAAGCAAGCAGGGGTGAGGAGAGCCAGGGCCGCTGGGGAGGGAGAATCTGTGGACAGGCTGGGTAGACAGGATGCGGTTTCCCCTGAGGGGAACCCAGAGGCATGCTCTCAAGCTGGAGGGCTGTCCACTGCTCCCTGCACCTGGGGACAGGCCCTGCACTCTGCAGCTGCCTGGCAGCTGGGTCTCTGCACCTGCACCTTCTGCCTCACCCTTCCTGCCTTTGTTCGGGCTATCCCTCACCCACACTTCCAGGCCTCCTCTGCGGAGCCTTGTGTCTATCACCGATCCAGGCCACCAGGGCCTTCTCCCTGTGGTGCCTTCTGCAGGCTGCTGGACACGGCCCAGGACTTCTGCAGGTGCATGTTGGTCTCAGGCTGGGACCTGTGAATGCAGCTCTCACTCCTGCGTGTTTTTAGCCCTGCTTGAACCACAGGAGGAAGATAGCTCTGCAGAGAAGAACCAGGATGACTTTCACCCGAGGAACCTGGAGTCGCCAGAGCCCCTGAGACTTGGGGAGTGTCTGCTGAGACTTCCTGGAGTCTGGCCTCCCTCTCTGCACGGTGGGAGCTCCAGGAGAGGCTTCTGTGGGGGAAGCGCATGAGCTGATCCTACGGCTGGGAGCGGAGCCTGAAGGCACGACAGCCACCAGAGAATGGCGAGCAGAGGGAAGAGCTAGGGTCTGGGTGATGTGGTCTGAGTGGCTGCAACAAGCCTTACCTGAAGTCCCTTCCTGGACTTTGCAGGTATGTGACTGAATGCATTCCCTTCACTATTTTCATCAATATAAACGTTCCTCACTGAGAGGATCTTGGTCTCCGAACTAGGAGACAAATGGAGTCTGCAGTGGAAGGGCGGAGAGAGGAGGGGTGCAGGCAGGGCAATGTCTCCATGCGGGTGCAGAATGCAGCCCACTCCTGGCCAGTCGTGTCTGGGGGTGGGGTCTGAGGCTGAGCAAGGCTCTTTTTTTTTTTTGACAGGCAGAGTGGACAGTGAGAGAGAGACAGAGAGAAAGGTCTTCCTTTTCCGTTGGTTCACCCCTCAATGGTCGCCACGCTGCGGCCGGCACACCGAGCTGATCCGGCGCCCCGAATGGGACTAGAACCCGGTGTGCCGGTGCCGCAGGTGGAAGATTAGCCTTGTGAGCCATGGCGCCGGCACAGCAAGGCTCTTGAACACCAGACACAAGACACAGGAAACCTGAAGACCTCACATGAGGCAGCCCTTGTTCGTATGTGTGCTGAGCTTCCTGGGCTTGTCAGCTCTGGCTGCCCACGGCCAAGATCCGGGCCTCTGATCGTGCCAGCCGCTTTGACAGGAGGCTGGGCTTTGCAGAGCTAGTGGCACAGGGCCCAGCTGGTTGGGACCTGAGCACTGGGAGGTTGGGTCTTGATTTGAAGACATCAGAATCCTTTAGGGCCCAGGAAGGCCTGGATTCAAGTCTAGGGGAAGCCTGTGAAGATGACCAGGTGCAGTGGACAGCAGGTCTCCAGGACAGCATGGGTGACACCACAAGCGTCCTCATGGGGCTGCAGGGTTGGGTCGCAGACGTTGGCCCCGTTCCTCAGGGTTGGCCTCGAGCGGAACGCAGTGGCTGGCAATCTGTAGGACTCCACAGTGGGGTGCGCTGGCTCCCTCGATACTTTTCTTAGTTAGGAATTATATTCAGGAAGTGTCAATGGCTTCAAACAAAACAGAAGTGAGTTTCTATCTCACACTGATGCAGCCTGGGCCAGGCAGACGTCAGCCAGGGCAGTGGCTTTGTGTCAATCACAATGATGCTTGTGTATGTGTGTGTGTGTACATGCATGCATGCATGTGTGTATGAGTGAGCATGCATCTGTGTGCACATGCAGACACCCTAGCACCATATTTTCTTTTTTTTCTTTTTTTCTTTTTTATTTTTTTGACAGGCAGAGTGGACAGTAAGAGAGAGAGACAGAGAGAAAGGTCTTCCTTTTGCCGTTGGTTCACCCTCCAATGGCCGCTGCGGCCGGTGCGCTGCGGCCAGCGCACCACGCTGATCCGATGGCAGGAGCCAGGAGCCAGGTGCTTTTCCTGGTCTCCCATGGGGTGCAGGGCCCAAGCACCTGGGCCATCCTCCACTGCACTCCCTGGCCACAGCAGAGAGCTGGCCTGGAAGAGGGGCAACCGGGACAGAATCCGGCGCCCTGACCGGGACTAGAACCCAGTGTGCCGGCGTCGCTAGGCGGAGGATTAGCCTAGTGAGCCGCGGCGCCGGCCCTAGCACCATATTTTCAACATGAAAACTCCAGGATCTCCTAGCTCCCCCTCCTCCCTCATGCTGACCCCTGCTGACAGACCCTTGCCCCCAACAGGGGATGTAGCACTGCTGCCCAGTGCACCTGCTGCCCTGCACCTGGGCTCATGGCTCCCCACCAACCACCTAGTTCCCACCTGGCACTGCTTACTTAGGACCCCTTCATTGGGCCTCTGAGAAGGGAGGGCAGGATGGGGCCACCAGGGCTGAACTTCCCCCTTCTGGAAGTTCCTGTGACTGGGCTTTCCAGGGTCTGTCCCCATCCCACAGAGAGGCCGAGTGGCATTTGGGGTGCCCACAGCCACGCTGCACCAGACTTGAGCTAGACAGCCACTGGGAGGTTCTTCATCCTGAGGCCAAAGTGCTTTCCTGATATCCTTTTTATCCCAAATTGTAGACAAACAGCTCTGACCTACAGTCTCCGCTGATACAGCCACGAGAGGGGCAGCAGTGATGCCAGCCCTTACGTCAGAGGCTGGCTGAACAGGGGAGGAGAGCTGTTTGTCCCAGCAGGGAGGAAATGACGGGTGTCACAACAGGCATGACCTCATGCTCATCCCAGCACACGCCCCTCTGAAGTCAGGCAGACCCCTCCCCGTCCCCTGGGCCTGCCGGCCATGGGCTCTGACACTGCAGGGCTGTGTACTGCTGGGGGTGGACCATGGCCTGCACGCAGGCTGATCAGGGAGGACACGTCAGTTCTACTCTAGGGACCACGAGTGAGATGCACTGGACACCTCTGAGTGCCAGGCCTTGGCCTGGGGACTGGGAACACGGGGGTGACCCCTGCCCCTGGGATCTCAGATTCAGTCAAGTGAATATTTGACCCGGGTGTAGGGAGGCCGGTCAGCAGGATAATGGGGGCAGGAGGGAGGGTGGGTGTCCAGGGTGCCCAACAGAAAGATCTCTTCTGCCTGGGGATCAGAGGAAAGTTCTGGAAGGAGGAAACGGTCCTGCTGTGTCTTTTTTTAAAAAATATTTATTTATTTGAAGTTAGAGTTACACAGAGAAGGAGAGGCAGAGAGAGAAAGAAAGAGAGGTCTTCTATCCACTGTTTCACTCCCCAGTTGACCACAACGGCCAGAGCTGCACTGATCCAAAGCCAGGAGCCGGGAGATTCTTCCAGGTCTTCCATGAGGGTGCAGGGGCCCAAGGACTTGGGCCATCTTGTATTGCTTTCCCAGGCCATAGCAGAGAGCTGGATGGGAAGTGGAGCAGCTTGGACTTGAACCGTTGGCCATATGGGATGTGGGCACTGCAGGCAGCAGCTTTACCCGCAATGCCCCAGTGCCGGCCCCTCCCGCTGTGTCTTAAAGGAAGGGAAGGGTAGGAGCTGCAGGCAGGAAGGACAGGAAGTCGAGGGGAAAGCCAAGGGCAAGGGCCATAGGACAGGAGCCTGGGCCATTTTGGCCCAGCTGCCTCTAGGTTCTTCCATTTCTCCTCCCAGAGGGACCCTGGGAGTCAGATTCCATGCAGCTGAGCACTCCTAGTTCCACATCCCCCATGAGTAAGGGTGACGGGGAGGCCCCACCCCACGAGCTTCCTGCGGTGGGACCCTTCCCTCCCCACCCCAGGCTCTGTCAGCGAGGAAGGCCTACCTGCTGCCCAGCCCCCTCTGCCAGAGCAGCAGTCACAGAATCCCCGCCCCCAACATCCCTCAGGACTCCCACCACCACCGTCCCTCTCCCCGCTCTGTTCCTCACTCTGGCTGCTAACTCGAGGCCAAGCTACTCACCACTGTCATCTCTTGGGTTGCCTAGGTCAGGCCAGCAGGTGGGGTTCGGGTCCCCCACCTGAGCGTGAAGCAAGTGGGGTGAGGATAGAGCAGTGTGGGCCCCACCCTTCTCCCTGTGCCCCCCTCATTCTGCTCATGCCCACAGCAGATGCAGGGAGAGCAACTGGTGTGACACGTGCTGGGACGTGGCCCAGTCTTGCCTGAAGCTAGAGAAGCCCTGTCTGACCCGACAGCCTGGCCCTGTGGGCAGCATCACTGGGGTGGCCAGCACTGTGAGGCTGGCAGGGCCCGGGCATGGCCACTGCTGGAGGGACGAGGAGTTGGCTAGGACTCTGGCCAAAATGGTCCTGGTGGGCGAAGAAGGCTCCTGGCTCCAGCCTCCTGGGCTTTGTGGGACTGCAGGTTGTAGGTGGCCAGACCACAGCCCCACCCATTTGAAAAGAGAAGCTGGAAATCCAGAGGTTAGGTAAACATCTTTGTAAAATGGGAAAACGCTCTGTGTCGACCAGATGACATGAATTGCTGACTGGCATGGCTGCCAGTGGCCACGCGCATCTCTGCTTTTCACCAAAACAGATCAGGTGAGTGAGTGTACCTCAGCATATGGCTGTCACCATATTCCTGCCGGCCCGTATTCATGCACACTCACAGCAAGCCGCATCCTGTGCTAAGCGCCTCCGTGCACCAGCCGTGCGCTCCTAGCAGCACATCTCAGAGTCACTCGCGCTTTTATTTTCATTACATAGAGATGGACTTCAATTGCCCACAGCAGTACTGGGACTGAGCGGCAGCACCAACCCTTGGGCCCAGCCTGGCAAGGAGCCTCTGCTGCTCATTGCTGTGTGGACTCTGTTCCTCACAGTCCTGAGTTCAAGTCCCTGCCCCACCTGTCACGTTTCAGCCCTGAGCATCGATTTCCTCCGCTTGGGAGGGGAGAGTGACTGGGTGCTCAGCTCCTGGGTGTTTCCAGGGGAGCCCTGGGGAATCCTGGGAATGTGGCTTCTGGAATCTTCCCTTTGCTACTGACTGATGATGGCTTTGTGGATGTCCAAATCAGTGGGACGTGACCAAGAAGTACCAGTCTCTGCACTTGACAGGATTGTTCTGTGCAAGCATCAAGGTGGCTGATGTAGCTGGTCTCACCATGGAGCCCTGAGTCCCAGCTCCTGTGACAGGATGAGCCTGTGGGACCAGCCCTCCGTGAGAGCCTTGAGCAGGCTTTTCTGAACAGATGAGTGCCTGTGCTGTTTCCTGATGCAGCCAAGTGTGCCGCGGGTCACTCCGGGGGTGACTGACTGTTCTGCACTTCACTCCATGCGTGTTTTCCCTCCTGCTTTTGTTCTATGTCCTGTTCTGTGATGGAGCCATGACTACAATCTGGTGCTGAGTCTTTTGAGCTCTTCACCATCAGACTCAAGGGTGGTCTTGAGACCCCACCCAAAAAAAAAGCAGCTGAGGGGAAGTTGTGTAAAGCACCTGCCCTTGGCTGGCACACAGAGTATAGGCATCGGCTGGAAATGTCACTCCTGGGGCTGCAGCCAGTCCCTGGCTTCCACACTGGCTCATCCTCTCCTGTGACCAGTAGTAGATTTTGACCTTGATCCTTGGTTCTGCCCTCTGTCTTCCTAAATGACCTTAGCATCCATTCCCCTTGGCCTCTCCAGAGCTGATCTTCCTCCACAGCAGCCCTGATTGGGGCTGGGCCCTGTCCTGGCTGGGACACTACACGACAACTTGACCCATGATCTGACTAGTAAGGTCAGTTGCTTTGCCCAGCCTGCCCCCGGGAGATGACAGGGTACACTCCTCACACAGGGTAGGAGACCTGCCAGGGGAGAGAAGGGCTGGAAGCTGCAAGGTATGATCAGATGCTCCTGCTAGATGCTGGCCCTCTGGCCAATGCTAAGACAGTGCTCCCAGACATCAGAAGGGGCCAGTGTCACTAGGCTAGTCTTAACGGCTGCATGGCTAGAATTGGGATCGGGCCCTGGGAGGTGGAACAGGCCTGAGCCTTGGGGAGGAAAGAGGCCATGTGATCAACTGTGAATAGTGTTGACTAAAGAATAAATGGACCGGTGTTGCCACAGCTCCTGGGAGCACACTCACAGTCAGGGATGGGCTACAGTGAGGGACAGCACACACGTGGGACTGGGAGTAGAGTTTTAGGGTGTGTCTCATGCTGGGTGAGTCCAATGAGGGCCTGAAGGGACATGGGTCAGCTCTGGAGTGGGCACTTCCAGGAAGAGGAGACACTTAATGGTTCTTGACAGCTGTCACCTTGGAGATGAGAGGAAGTTGCCATTGGTAACGAAGCCACGGCGGCTCGGGCGGCCAGCAGAGTGCTTGGTGTCTCTGCGGTTGTATCTTCCCATTTTGCCATTTTACCGGCAGCCTGGCATCAATACCCTGTCTGCAAACTGGAAGCTGGGCGGCATCCCTGGGAGCTGATGGCGTCTCCTGGGATGGTCCTGCCCGATGACTGCTGTAGTGGGCTAATGTTGTTTCTGTTCATTTGGGAGCATTGCTCACTTTTCAATGTGTCATTCAAGTGGCTCCATGTTTTCCTGTTCTCTGTGATCACCTCTCCTCTCCCTTTAATTTCCAAGTGACATAACCTGGGACGCCCTGTGTTGGGAGATGGCCAAGTGTTCTCGGATGTGTAGACACATATTGTGACACTGGTGACTGTCAATGAATCATGCCTCCCAGGATTTGTGATCTTGGTAGACCTTTCCCTTAGAATGTGAGCTGAACTGGTGACTTGTTTTAACCAAAGGAGATGAATCAAAGTTACTGGTACATTCTCCTTCCTGAGGTTGCCTGAGCTCATGTCTGAGTGCCTACTATCCCCTTGATTTTCTTTTCTTTTCTTTTTTTTTTTTTTTTTTGAGATTTATTTGAAAGACAGAGTTACAGAGAGAGGTAGAGACAGAGAGAGAAGTCTTCCATCCACTGGTTCACTCCCCAGATGGCCACAACAGCCAGAGTTGAGCCAATCTGAAGCCAGGAGCCAGGAGCCCCTTCCAGGTCTCCCATGTGGGTGCAGGGACCCAAGGACTTGGGCCATCTTCTACTGCTTTCCCAGGCCATAGCAGAAAGCTGGATCAGAAGAGGAATAGCTGGGATTAGAACTGGCGCCCATATGGGATGCCAGCACTGCAGGCAGCAGCTTTACCTACTGCACCACAGCACTGGCCCTGTATCTCCTTGCTTTTCAATAAATCATGCTTTTATTCTCACCTCTAAAAAAATCTTACTGGGCCAGTTCCAGTCCTAGGCCATAGGACTCATGAGTTACTGTGTTGGAAGTTAGGTGCAAGAAGTCCCCCTCCCTGCTGGAATGACCACCCAGAAGGGCCACATGGAGAGGAGAGACCCTGTGATGACAAGAAGGGGAACTGGGGGACTCAGTACATGGCTTTGGAAGGATGATTGCCCTGAGTCACTCTGGTGAGTATCAAACACATGAATCCAGACCTCCAACATTCCAGCCTCAGCCAACTCTGCAAGGACCAGAGGGAAACCATCCCACTGTGCTGCAATGGAACTCAAGACTCTTGGGGTCCTTATTTTCTGTTGACCAAGATGTTGGAATGGGGCTGGTGCTGTGGCACAGTGCATTAAGCCACTGCTTGAGACGTTGTCATTGCATATCAGAGCACCAGTTTGAGTCCTGGAAACTCTGCTTCCCATGCAGCTTCCTGCTTATGCTCCTAGGAAAAGCAGCTGATGATCACCTAAGCACTTGGGTCCCCATTACCCATGTGGAAGATCAGGACTGAGTTCCAGGTTCCTGGCTTTGGCCTGGCCCAGACTTGGCTATTGTAGTCACTGGGGGAGTGAACCAGCAGATGAAAGATTCTCTCTCTCTCTCTCTCTCTCTCTCTCTTTCTTCTCTCTGTCACTCTGGCTTTTGAATAAATAAATAATTAAATCTTAAAAAAAAATACATGGAAACAGTGTTTTGCTGATGGCTCATGTTCTTGTAACTCTACCATAAGAAATGGTGAGAATACAATGCTAAATTGCAGCTGACAGTAAGAGTTGGGAACAATGAGAAATAGCACCTTCTATGACAGACAAGAAGAGGATGTGTCCTAATTAAGCCCAGTGCTCTCCAGCCTTCCTTCCAGTGCCAGGCAGGAATGAGGACCACGCTGCCCAGCTTCCAGTTTGCAGAGACAGCAGTGATGCCAGGGTGCTGGTGAAGTCTCCCAAGCATTAGCGGCTGGTGCCACCCCACTTTCAAAGGGAAAAAAACGCAAATGGAAGGCAATTTTGGATTGTGACTGGTTGTTTTGGAGCAATACTCTTCAATACTTTAAATATAAAAAAGAATTTTTGGGGCCAATGCTGTGGCTAAGCAGGTAAAGCTGTGGTCCCTGGTGTTGGCATCCCATACAAGCACCGGTTCATTTCCTGGCTGTTCTGCTTCCAATCCAGCTCCCTACTGATATGCCTGGAAAAGAAGCAGAAGACAGAAGATGGCTTCAGTGCTTGGCCCCTGCACCCACATGGGAGACCTGGAAGAAGCTCCTGGCTGCTGGCTTTAGCCTGGCCCAGCCCCAGCCATTGAGGCCATTCGGGGAATGAACCAGTGAATGGAAGATCTCTCTATCGCTCCCTCTTTCTCTTTGTTATCTCTGCCTTTCAAATACATAAAATAAATCTTTTTAAAAATAATTTTTACTTGAAAATAACAAGCATTTCCCTTAGTGGGAGCTCTTTTTTCATGATCTGAGCTGAGCAATGGATGTTCTCAGAGCTTAGCATTTTCAAACAACGCACACTTATTAGCTCACAGTTCCTAAGGGGTGCAAATTTGGTTTGGCCTGGCTGGTGCCTCTGCAGCAGGGTGTCTTGCTAGGCTGCCACTGAGTGTCTGAAGGCCACACTGGGGAACAGTCTGTTCCCCAAGTCTTGGGGGATGTAGACTGAGGGCTGCCACTGGTTGAGATCACTCTTGGAGTGGTGCTATGGAGTAGTAGGCTGAGCCTCCACCTGCAGTGCTGGCATCCCATATGGGCACCAGTTTGCGTCCCGACTGCTCCTCTTCTTCCTATCTAGCTCCCTGATGATGGCATGGGATAGTAGTGGAAGATGGCCCAAGGGCTTTGGCCCCTGCACCCATGTAGGAGAAGCTCCTGGCTCCTAGCTTTAAATCAGCTCAGCTACGGCAGTTGTGGCCATTTGGGGAATGAACCAGCGGATGCAAGTCCTTTCTGTCTCTCCTCTCTGTCTGTAACTCTGCCTCTCAAATGAATAAATAAAATTAAAAAAAGAAAGGAAAAAAAGCTACTACCATATTGGCCTCCGCACAGGACAACTCAGAGCAGGGCAGCTGTCATAGCACACCAACTAGCCCTATCAAAGTGAGCACGTGAGGCGTGACTCTTTGGCACAGATGTTAAGTCATTGCTTAGAATGCCCTCATCCTGCACTGGAGCATCTGGCTTGAGCCCTGACTAATCTGCTTCAGATCCAGCTTCCTGCTAGTGTGTACCCCCAGAGGCATAGGTGGTGGACAAAGTGCTTGGGTCCCTGCCACCCATGTGGGAGACCCAGATTGTGTTCTGGACTCCTGGTTTTGGTCTGACCCAGCTCCAGCTGAGTGAATCAGTGAATGGACGATCTTTTTCTGTTTCTCTGTCTTTCAAATAAAATTTAAAAATAATCTTTTTTAATGAGTAAGTGACAGACAGCCAGCAACACAGAGTGTGCGAGTGAGATGGAATGATGTTCTTTCAGGTCTTTCACAGCCTTATCTCAGAAGTGTCAGCCAATACTGTTAATTTAGTATTTAGATGATTTTATTATTTGAGAGACAGAGATAGAGAGATCTCCCTCTAGCTGGATCACTCCCCAAAATGCCTACAATGGGCCAGGTAGAAGCTGGGAGGCAGGAATTCAATTCTGATCCCCCACATGAGTTACAGGGATCCAACTATTTGAGTCATCAACACTGCCTCCCAGGGTTTGCACTAACAGGAAGTTGGAATCCAGAGACAAAGTCTGGTATTGAATTCAGGTATTCTACTATGGGAAACAGGCATCTCAACCAGTGTCTAAACTGGCCAAACACCCATCCTACATCTAGTTTTTAAAAATATTTATTTATTTATTTGAAAGGCAGAGTAATGGGAGGGAGGGGAGAGATAAAGATGAGAGGGAGAGGGAGAGGGAGAGGGAGAGGGAGAGGGAGAGGGAGAGGGAGAGGGAGAGGGAGAACGATCTGGTGGTTCACTTTCCAAATGGCCTCAATAGCCAGAGCTGGCCAGGTTGGAGCCAGGAGCCAGAAGCTCCATCTTGGTCCTGGTGCTGCAAGCTGTGGTTTAACCCACTGTACCACCATGCTGGCCCCAGTATTCTACTTCTTAAGTGTATAATTCTGTTCCCAAACATTTTTTTCTCCAACTTATGCATATAAAGATACGGGGATGGGCATTGTGGTGTAGCAGTTTAAGCAGCTTCTTGGATTATCCACAGTCCATATAAGAGTGCCAGTTCAAGTCCTGACTGCTCCACTTCCAATCCAGCTCCCTGCTAATGCATCTGGGAAGCAGTGGATGATGGCTCAAGTATTTGAGTTCCTTCTGACCACATGGGAGACCTGGATGGAGTTCCTGGCCCCTGGCTTTAGCCCTGGCTGTTGCAGCCATTTGGGGAGTGAACCAGCAGGTGGAAGATTATCTCTCTCTGTCTCTCTCTCTATCACTTTGCATTTCAAACAAACAAATCTGTATAAAAATCTGTGAATCCTCTTAACCATTTTCAAGGGTAAGCAGTGGTAATGACACTCACATTGCTGGGCAGAACACAATGCACCTTGTAAAACTGAAACTCTGTACCCATTCCCCCATCCTCTGACAACGGTGGCTGTACTCTGTGATCTGTGAATCTTCCAACTCTAAATACCTCATGTAGGTGAACTCACGGAGCATTCGTTGTTTTGTGACTGGCTGGCTTTCCTTGCCATCGTGTCCCGAAGGCTCATCCACAATGCAGCAGGTGTCAGGACTTCCTCCCCTTGAAAAGCTGAAAGACATTCCGCTGTGTATGTACACCACATTGTGCTGCTGATCCATGCATCCATGGAGGGTTGCTTCTGCCTCTTAGCTGTTGGGAATAACACTGCACTTGACTTGGTGTACTCATACCTTACTGAGACACCACTTTTCATTCTTTTGGGAATACATCCAGAAGTGGAGATGATGGGTTGTGTAGTAGTTCTAGCTTCAGTTTTTGGAGGAATCCCCATGCTGTTTTCCATAGTAGCTGTACCATTGTACCTTCCCACCAACCGTTCACTGCCTCCCAGGGTGCACATTAGCATTTCCACATCCTTGCCAACGCTTTTTTCTTTATTTATGGCAGCCATCCTGGTGGGTGTGAGATGCTATCTTATTGTGGTTTTGGTTTATGTTTCCCTAGTGAGTAGTGATGTTGAATATTATGTCATAAGCTGGTTGACCATTTATCTCCTCTTCAGAAAATTGTCTATTTAAGCCCTTTGCTCATTTCTGAGTCACGTTTTCATTGTTGCTGATTTGTAGTTTTATTACATATTCTGGATATGAACCCTTTACTAGATATGATTGGCAAACGTTTGCTCCCATTCTGTGATCCGCCTTTTTACTCTGTTGATAGTGTCTTTTGAGGCATAATTATATTCTAACTTTTAGAAGCAAATCATTATGTGCAGCTCTCCAAAAGAGACGTGGACCATCACACATCCACATCCTCAAGGCAGAGACAAGAGTCAGTGGTGGGTATGGGTGTTTGGCACAGTCGTGAAGACACACACGTCCCAGATCAGAGTGCCTAGAGTCTCAACTCTGATCCTGACTCCAGCTTCCTGTTGAGGTGCACCCTGATAGGTGGTGGTGATGGCTCAAGCGTTAGAGTTCCTGCCACCACCATGGAGATCTGGCTTGAGTTCTTGGCTCTCAGTTCAGTCCTGGCTGTTGTGGCCATTTGGGGAAGTGAAACAGTAGATGAGAGGGCCCTCTTTCTTGCTCCCATTCTCCCTCCCTCTTTCTTTTTCTGTTGCTCAAATAAATAAATAAACAGACAGTTAAATAATTTTAAAACAGGAAGGTAGCAGTGACCAGTATCCACTGCATGTCCAGAGAAAGGAACGTGGGCCATGGTTGGGTACCAGAGTGACATCAATCACCGTGGTGACATAGATGCTGACATGGCTACAGCATCCTTGGGAGCTAGACTACCACAAGATACACGCCCACTTACGATGATACTGGCATGTAAGCCAAAATATCTACTAACAAGATGGAGGCAAGTGGTGCTCACCGCTCAGTGAACACAATGCTGGGGTGGGGATTTGGGGGGTGTGTGGAGGAGCACAGCACAAAAGGCAGAGGAAGTGCACTTCTTGTAACATTTTGGCGAAATGTATCAAGAGCCTTACAGGTAGCCATGACTTTGTCCTATTAGTTCTTGTCTATGCATTTCAAGATCAAAGGAAATCAGAAAATCACCCAGGTTGTATTTTTTTCTTTTCTTTCTTTCTTTCTTTCTTTCTTTCTTTCTTTCTTTCTTTCTTTCTTTCTTTCTTTCTTTCTTTCTTTCTTTCTTTCTTTCCTTCCTTCCTTCCTTCCTTCCTTCCTTCCTTCCTTCCTTCCTTCCTTCCTTCCTTCTTTCTTTCTTTCTTCTTTCTTTCTTGACAGAGTTAGACAGTGAGAGAGAGAGACAGAGAGAAAGGTCTTCCTTTTCTGTTGATTCACCCCCCAAAGTGGCCACTGCGACTAGCATGCTGCGCCGATCCAAAGCCAGGAGCCAGGTGCGTCCTCCTGGTCTCCCATGCGGGTGCAGGGCCCAAGCACTTGGGCCATCCTCCACTGCCTTCCCTGGCCACAGCAGAGAGCTGGACTGGAAGAGGAGCAACTGGGACAGAATCCGGCGCCCCAACCGGGACTAGAACCCAGGGTGCCGGCGCCACAGGCAGAGGATTAGCCAAGTGAGCTGCGGTGCCTGCCAGGATGTATTTTTTCTTAAGATTTTATTTGTTTTACTTGAAAGTCGGAGATACAGAGAGGCAGAGGGAGAGAAAGAGAGAGAGAGAGAGAGAGAGAGAGAGAGAGAGGTCTTCCATCCACTGGCTCACTCCCCCAGATGGTTGCAATGGCTGCAACTGTGCTGATCTTGGAGTCAGGAGCTTCTTCCAGGTCTCCCACATGGGTGCAGGGGCCCAAGGACTTGGATCATCTTCTGCTGCTTTCCCAGGCCATAGCAGAGAGCTGGATCAGAAGTGGAGCAGCTGGGACTTGAACCCGCGCCCATATGGGATGCCGGTACTGCAGGCGGTGGCTTTACCCGCTATGCCACAACGCCAGCCGCAGGATGTATTTTTGAATGACCTAATTTTTCTAAATGCGTGTGTATTTAACTTAGCCCTGTGAGTATCTCTAGAAGGCAGGAGTACAAGCACACTTGACTTTCTTTTTCTGCCATCTATTTGCATTTTCTAGATGAAAATAAGTTACTTTTATAAGGAGAAAGAAATTGAAAAAGAAATTCTTGTACAAACCTATGTAGATGATAGCAGTAGTTGTTTGTTTGAAAGCCCACAAAACAGAAGCATTAAAAATGTTCTCTGCCATCAGCTAAGCTGATAGGTTGCTTTCTTTGGGGAAGGTGCTGTGCAGTGGCTGCAAGCAGCAGCTTCCTTGGGGTGCACCAGCCTGTTGCTCCCATAGATTGCCCTAAGGGACCTTGGAGACAAGAGCTTTCCAAGACCTCTTGTCTGACCTGATGCTATACCAAGTCTAGGCTCCAGACAGGAATGTGCGGGCCTTTGGAAAACCCCTGAGCATGGTAGTCAGGGTTCACATTGGCCAAGTCATTATGTCCACCTGTTCCAAGCTACAGAACAAGAAACATGTGATTGAAGCCCTATGAAGGGCCAAAGTCAAGTTCCTTGGGTGCCCGATGACCCACATCTCAAAGAAGTGAAGTTTTCCTAAATGCAGTGCAAATGAATTTGAAGACCTGCTGGCTGTGGGGTCTAACACATCCCCAATTGTGGTCCCCTGGTCTGGGGGCTTCCTGCACTCACGAAGCTTCCACCATGCTGCTCCCTCCTTCCTCATGCTCACCAATAAATCCTACTTCCTGTCTGCAAACAGGTTCGACACTAGAGACTTGGGTTATGTACTGACTATACTATAAAATAAGCCCTTGCAAGGTCATTAAAATTATGCTTATGAAGTTTGTAGTAATGCAGAAAAACTCTCCTTATAAAATAAGTCAAGAAATAGAAATTGGATATAATTGAGGGAGTAATATATTCTTACCGATGAGGGTCAGATGTTGGGTTCAATTTATGTAATCGGATCAACACAATGAAGCCAACAAATACCAATGCCTGGCACAAACAGGCACCTGGCAAGTGCTGAGACAATTAGTCTGCTTCTCTAGCCAAATCAGGGAACTGCTCTGGGCAACTGTTTTGGAGGCTCTGAGTTGGCTGGGGTGGCTGATGGAGTCATCTGAGGTTTGTCTCTGCTCACTGCTTAGATTGCCGGAGTTTGATGGCCTTGGTTTGAGTATGTTTTGATCGATTCATGCTAAGTCTTGATTAGATAAAAACTTTCGTTTACACATGCCCGGAAAAATATTCTGCAAGAAAATCACCAAGAGATTAACTGTAGTTGTCGCTGGGAAATGGGGTGGTGATTATGATATTTTATTTTTTATTCTGTTTTGCCCAAAATTTTTTTTCCTCTCCCCTTCCCTGTGAGAGGCCCCCGCTCGCTGCCTGTGAGTCTGCACTGCCGCCCCCAGGAGCAGCTGAATAACTCTTATCAGTGACATCAGACTGAGCTGTGTGTCTTGCTTTAGTCAATGGAATGTGAGCAGAAGTGACTCAGACAACGTCAGAGCAGAAGCTTTGAAGCCGTCACGCGGTTTGGCTGTGCCTGCTTTCCTTGCCGGGAGAACAATGTCCCAGCGGGACCAACTCTTCAGCCTGCATCCTGGAGCGGAACAGGTAGAAAGGAGTCTGCCTGGCCCTTCCTGCCCTGAGATGGGAGGGCAGCACAAGCCTTTGCCGCCAAAAGCTGCTGACACGTTGGGGGGGTGTGTGGGGGGGTGTCACTTAAAATACCGGCTGGATATTCCTTGTCTGAAATGCTTGGGCCAGGCTGTTTTGTTGAAGTTTGGATGTTTCGTGATTTGGTAGTATTTGCAAATATATAATAAGCTATCTTGGAGATGGGACCTAGGTCTAAATGCAAAATTCATTTATACGTCACATATCCCTATACACATGGCCTGAAGGTAATTTTATGCATTATTTTTAGTGCACTTGTGTTTTTTTAAACTTTTATTTAATAAATATAAATTTTGAAGGTACAACTTTTGGATTATAGTGGCTTTTCCCCCCATAATCTCCCTCTCACCCACAACCATCTCATCTCCCATTCCCTCTCCCATCCCATTCTTCATCAAGATTCATTTTCAATTATCTTTATATACAGAATATCAACTTAGTATATACTAAGTAAAGATTTCAACAGTTTGCACCCACACAGAAACACAAAGTGTAAAGTACTGTTTGAGTACTAGTTATACCATTAATTTGCATAGTACAATACATTAAGGACAGAGATCCAACATGGAGAGTAAGTGCACAGTGACTCCTGTTGTTGATTTAACAATTGACACTCTTATTTATGATGTCAGTAATCACCCGAGGCTCTTGTCATGAGCTGCCAAGGCTATGGAAGCCTCTTGAGTTTGCCAACTCTGATCTTATTTAGACAAGGCCATAATCAAAGTGGAAATTCTCTCCTCCCTTCAGAGAAAGTTACCTCCTTTTTTTTTTTTTTTTTTTGATAGGCAGAGTTAGCCAGTGAGAGAGCGAGAGAGGCAGAGAGAAAGGTCTTTCTTCCATTGGTTCACCCCCCAAATGGCCACTGTGGCTGGCGCTGCGCTGATCTGAAGCCAGGAGCCAGGTGCTTCCTCCTGGTCTCCCATGTGGGTACAGGCGCCCAAGGACTTGGGCCATCCTCCACTGCCTTCCCGGGCCACAGCAGAGAGCTGGACTGGAAGAGGAGCAACCAGGACAGAATCCAGCGCCCCAACTGGGACTAAAACCTGGGGTGCTGGCGCCGCAGGCGGAAGATTAGCCTAGTGAGCCATGGCACCGGCCAGGCACCTCCTTCTTTGATGGCGCATTCTTTCCGCTGGGATCTCACTTACAGAGATCTTTCATTTAGGTGTTTGTCTGTCTGTTTGTTTGTTTGTTTGTTTGTTTTTCCCCACAGTGTCTTGGCTTTCCATGCCTGAAATACTCTCATGGGCTTTTTAGCTGGATCCGAATGCCTTAAGGGCTGATTCTGAGGCCAGAGTGCTGTTTAGGACATCCGCCATTCTCTGAGTCTGCTGTGTATCCTGCTTCCCATGTTGGATCATTCTCTCCTTTTTAATTCTATCAGTTAGTATTAGCAGACACTAGTCTTGTTTATGTGACCCCTTTGACAGTTAATCCTATCATGATCAATTATGAACTGAAACTGATCACTTCAACTGGTAAGATGGCATTGGTACATGCCACCTTAATGTGATTGATTTGGAATACTCTGGCATGTTTCTAGCTCTACCCTTTAGGGGTAAGTCTGAGTGAGCATGTGCCAAACTGTACATCTTCTCCCTCTCTTATTCCCACTCTTATATTTAACAGGGATCACTTTTCAGTTAAATTTAAACACCTAAGAATAACTTTGTATTAATTAAAGAGTTCAACCAATAGTATTAAATAGAACAAAAAAAAATACTAAAAGGAATAAAATAGTAAGTTGTTCCTCGACAGTCAGGACAGGAGCTGATCAAGTCACTGTTTCTCATAGTGTCTGTTTCACTTCTACAGGTTTTTAGGTGCTCAGTTGTCACAGATCAGGGAGAACATGTGATATTTGTCCCTTTGGGACTGGCTTATTTCACTCAGCATGATGTTTTCCAGATTCCTCCATTTTGTTGCAAATGACCGGATTTCATTTTTTTATTCTGTATAGTATTCTATAGAGTACATATTCCATAATTTCTTTATCCAGTCTCCTGTTGATGGGCATTTAGGTTGATTCCACATCTTAGCTATTGTGAATTGAGCTGAAATAAACATTGAGGTGCAGACAGCTCTTTTATTTGCTAGTTTAATTTCCCTTGGGTAAATTCCAAGGAGGAGGATGGCTGAGTCACGTGGTAGGGTTATACTCAGGTTTATGAGGAATCTCCAAACTGTCTTCCATAGTGGCTTTACCAGTTTGCATTCCCACCAACATAATCCACCAACAGTGGATTAGTGAGTGCACTTGTGTTTTGACACTGATCTATCCCAGGAGGTCAAATGTGGAATTTTCCACTCAAGGTATCATGTCAGCATTCACAAAGTTGGGGATTTGGAAGTATCTTGAAAGGTAGGGTTACAGAGAGGCAGAGAGAGAGAGAGAGAGAGAGAGAGAGAGAGAGAGAGAGGTCTTCCATCCACTGGTTCACTCACCAAGTGGCTGCAACAGTCAGAGCTGGACTGATCTGAAGCCAGGATCCAGGAGCTTACTCTGTGTCCCCATGTGGGTGCAGGGGCCTAAGGATTTGGGCCATCTTCTACTGCTTTCCCAGGCCATAGCAGAGAGCTGAATTGGAAATGGAGCAGCCAGGATTTGAACCCACACCCATATGAGATGCTGGCACTGTAGGCAGCAGCTTTACCCACTACACCACAGTGCCAGCCCTGGGGATTAGAGGTATTTTGAATTTTGGACTTTCAGATGCACAGGGATGCACAGCCTGTATCTGTCACTCCAAGGGCATTTGGCACTTGACTCTGTCTCTTTCATCAGCCTAGGATATGTGTTAAGAAAGTAAGCCTTGAATGTTCTTATGAAACTCAATTTCGATAGCCCACAAGAGCCTGAAAGTTATTTGGGAATATTTATTTATTTATCTGAAAGGTAGAAAAAGCAAGATCTCCCACCCACTGGCTTACTCCACAAATACTCCCAGTGGCTGGGCCAGGGCCAGGTCAAAGCCAGGAGCTGAAAACTTAATCTAGGCCTCTCATATGGGTGGCAGGGACCCAAGTAGTGGACTCATCAACCTTGACCCCTGAGGGTGCCTATTAGTGAGAAGTTAGAATCCAGAGCGGAGCAAGGACTGAGTCCCAGGCACTCCAATAATGCATGCAGCATCCCAAAGAGCATCTTAACCACTGCATCCAAGGCTTGTCCCAATTTGGGAATAATTTAAGCAGAGCCAAAGTCATCTGGGCCCTTCTGTGAGGCTAAGCCTGCTGAGAATGCTTAGAAAGTGTCTGCTGAGGCTGGGGCTGTGGCACAGCAGGTTACGCCTCTGCCTGCGATGCCGGCGTCTCATATGAGCACCAGTTTGAGTCCCAGCTACTCCACTTATGATCCAACTCCCTGCTAATGCACCTGGGAAGACAGCAAAGGATGGCCCAAATGCCTGGGTTCCTGAACCCACGTGGGAGACCCAGATGGAGTTCCCAACTTGGCTATGACCTGGCCCGGCCCTGGCTGTTGTAGCCATGTGGAGAGTGGATCAGCAAATAGAAGATCTCTCTCTTTTTCTGTCTGTCTCTCCACCCCTCCCTCTGTAACTCTGCCTTTTGAGTAAAATAACAACAACAACAACAAAAACTGTATGTATGTCTGCTGCCTGGAGTGGTACAGAGGAGAACAGGAGTGACACCCTGGATGAGAGGTTTGGCACCCAACACCATCTCCACTTCTGGAAGCAGCACCTTGATTTTCCCACACAGAAGCAGCCCTCCTTCTCCACAGCCAGCCCAGGATGTTTGATGAGGTTTACTCACTGCCCAGACTTTGCAAAGGTGAGCATGAAACCCAGGCCTGGTCAACCAGAGCGGTGAGACCTCTGTGCCTTAGTGACTGGGTCAGGGAGAGTCACAGGGCCTGCAGCAAGACACAAGCTGTGTTCACCAAACCACTGCATTCTCCAGCTCAGGCCAACAGGGCAAGGGCCAGAGTGATGGATGCCACTCGCAGGCCGGCCTCTCAAAATACCTCCCACTCTCTTTTGCTTTCTGCAGTAGCCTAGAGGCCGCACATGAAGGTGGTGAGGTGCCTGGGCAACTCAGTGGTTACTTATCCTCCAAGCGTATTGAACTGTGGCAGCAGTAGGTGGTACAGTGTAGGACTTCAGGATCCATGTGATAGCACAGCAAGTCTAGGCTGCTTGGACAAACCCATGACCCAAACCCAAGTCGGAACAATTGGAGTCAGCCCTAAGGACTCTGGTTTGGAAAGAGTTACTCCTTTTCCCTCTGGACTTGCTAAGCTGATGGGATGTAAAGCTGCACTCCCTGGGCTGTGCTGTGTTCCTGGCACTGGCTTAGCGTCTGGGGCAGGCTGCAAAGTGAGGGAGGGCCAGCCTGAGAATGAGGTAACATGGAGGAAAGTCAAAATGAGAAGCAGAGGACGCCTGGATCCAACCACATCTGAAGCCAACCACACTCTTTAGTAAACCATTCTCAGTGTGGTTTCTAACGCTTGAATGTAGTAGTGACAACTAACTCAAAACACAAGATCAAATTAAAATCAAGGGGATAGGCCTGTGTTATCCTGCAGAGGTGCCGGGCAGGGGCAGGGTACAGACATCTGCTCAGCTGGAGCCGGCCAGAGCAGAGGACACTGGGACCCAGCTGCACAGGGCCTGGGCCTGAACCAAGGGCAGGAGAAGGGAGAGTAGCCCTGGCCCCGAGCCAAGCACTGAGGTTTACTGTGACGCTCAGCCCTGAATGTGACCACACGTGCTAACGCTGCTCAGGTTAGCTGCACAAGGACCAGCCGCGCTCCTGACCCCAGGCTCTGCAGGCTTGACGAAAAGCTGCAGGTGAGAATCAGAAGAGACAGTTCAGAAGCCACCAGCACATGTGTGTAGTGATCCTGCTGTGTTCCATTTTCAGTGCTGGTTTGGTAAAAGCTGCCAGCAGTTCCTACAGATCAGGAACTAACTTCCTCTCTCCCTCCCTTCTACCCTTTTTTCCTCAACACTAAGTGACCTTGACCTCTGACCTTAGCTAGACAGTGACCACAGAAAGACCACTGGGATGCTGGAACTTCGGGTCCATCAGAAGCACACTGTCTGAGTTTGCCGTTTTCGCTCCCCACCTTCTTGGGCACATGATGGGGTCACACTTCCTGGCCTCCTTGTTTGGGTGGGGTTGGGTGAATAATGAGTCAAACGAGTTGCAGCATTTAATTACTTAAGCAGGATCTGCAATGCTGCCTTTCTCTCTGCTGCAGTAACTATCCAAACGATTGTCATGCTGAAATGAGGCTCTTCAGAATAAGTTCTAGAGAAAGAAGCACATAGCAAGAGGAAGAAATAAACCTTTGTTGCTATAATTCACTGAGTTTAGGGTTCTTTGTTGCTGCAGCATGGCTTCACCTGCCCTGACTGATGCACAAAGTTGCCAAAGGATGTCAAGTTCACAGTAGAGCTGCCTCCATAGAGTAGCCCCCAAGTCTCTCAAGGACTCCTGCTTCTCCCAGCCAGAGGCCTTGTCTCCTGCTGGAGCCCTGACTGCACACCTCTACTATCTCTACTTGGACTGGAGCTGGCTGTCCATGCACCTGCCTGGGGTCTGACTCTGACTGCGAACCTGGCCAGGAAAACCTCCCAAGTCTCTTCTCTTTGAAACTGTATCTGTTTCATGTTGCTGCTGTAACAGATTGCCACCAACATGGCAGGTTGAACAGTGAAAATGTTCCCCCACACTTCTGGAGGCCAGAAGTCCGAAATCAAGGTGTCAATAGGCTGTGCTCCCTCCCACCGTTCCCAGGGAGGATCTGTTTTTTACCGTTTCTAACTCTTGGAGGCAGTGGCTTCCTTGGCTTGTGGCCACATCACTCCAGTGTCTGCCTCGTCTTCACATCACTTTCCCATCATCTTCTCCTGCATGTCCATTAGAAGGGTACCTAATACTGGACTTAGGGCCCACCCAGACAACCCAGGACAGCCTCTTCATCTCATCACCCTGAACTTACTTGCATCAGCAAAGAGGCTTCTCCCATATAAGGCGAATGCACAAATGCACAGGCTCCCGGGGTCAGGACATATCTTTTTTGGAGGCTACCACTCAGCTACTATGTATGTCCTCCCTCCAGCCCTACCGCTTCCTGCTTGCCGACTACTGGGGTGGACAGGACCCCCTGTAAGAGCCCATTACAATGAATCCTTTGTTCTGGCATTTACAATTTTTTTAATGGACTAATTACATAACATAAAATAGACAGTGAAAAGCAAAAGAAACAAAGCTGCAGGGTGCACTGCTTTTGAGAACAGGGACCAGCAAGTATGTTGTCTCTCTTCCCCTGAGCAGGCAGGTGGCCAGGGCTGGAAAGGGAAGAGTCACGTCTTTGGGGTGCCTTTTCCCTTTCAAAGCACTTCGTGTGGCCACTTTGTGCAGTCTACACTCATGCTCCAGACATGTTTTATGATCACAGAATGTGAGTTTAGCATGCCTGGTTTATGACAGTTTAGTAATTGTTTTTTCTAACTGTAAGTAATAAGGTTCATCAGAGAAAAGCTACCAATTACCAAAGAAACAAGTAAGAAACTTCCCTAAGTCCCACTACCCAGAAATAGCAGGGGATATGTTGCCAAATGTCCTCTCAATATTTCTGCTATGCGTGCATGAGTATGTCTTGCATTTTGTCCCCAAACCAAGCTGGGATAAAGGTTGTGGTGAAAAAGGAATAAAATACCCTCTAGCCTTCCTCTCCCGGTAAATCCAATTAAAATGCCTGCACACACTTGCAAGGCAGTCTCTAAATAATGGAGGAGACTTCTTGTTTCCCATCCAGCAGGAAGAGCTTGGAAGTTATCACTTTACCCTGATAATGGGAGAGCCAGGAATGCACCTCTCAGAACAGGCTGGGTGCTGGCTTGGTGATTTCACCGGGAAACCGTCGACAGAGGAACCTGAGAGGGTCGAATCTTCTGTCTCTCGCAGGAAGCCAAGGGCTCCTCTGGGAGGGATGGCCTTCCCACATCGAGGCACAAACCGCCCAGACCAACAACCCAGCTGCCCCCAGCTCCAGATGCCTTGTGCCTGTATGCCTCAGCGCTGCTCCAGGGAGCCAGCGTATTGTCCCTGCAGTGTGTATCTCTTGCACAGGGTATTATTCTTTGTGTATAGAGTCCAAGAGCGCTGGGCCTCACTCTCTAGGTAAGATACCCCTGTATGTGTAAATTAAAATTTTTTTAAGATTTATTTTATTTATTTGAAAGGCAGAGTGACAGAAAGAGGGAGAGACAGAGAGAGAAAGAGATCTTCTATCCATTACTTCACTCCTCAAATGACCACAATGGTCTGGGCTGGGCCAGACTGAAGCCAGGAACCAGGAGCTCGATTTGAGTCTCCCCTGTGGGTGGCAGGGACCCAAGCACTTGGGCTATCTTCCCCTGCTTTCCCAAACACATTAGCAGTGAGCTGGATTGGAAGCAGCGTAGCCAGGACTTGAACCAGTGCTACAAATGGGATGTCGGTGTTGTAGGTGGTGGCTTAACCCTTTGTACCACAAAGCCAGCCTCTGTATGTGTAAATTTAATAAGGCTTATATGTGTTTCTCTTGCTAATCAGCTTTTGTATTAACTGTGCTCCTAGATCCAGCCAAAGAACCCACCTAAGAGCTAAACTGGGCGGTCCAGGGCATCTTTCCCTCCCCAGCACAAGGGAGAAGCTGACCAAACTGAATGCTTAGCAAGGCTGGGAGCAGCATGGTGCATTCTGTCAGACACGTGGCCCCCAAGCAGAAGAGATGGGCTGGCAGACTCAGAGACTCACAGCTTGCCAGAGGAGAAGCACAGGAACAGGGACCTGTGCAGGGAGGAAAACTCCTGGTGTCCTGGTGTGGACAGGAGTTAAACACTCCTGGAAGACCTGCTCAGAGAGGAGTCTCCGTGTTTTGTGAATTTTACCTTCAGGAGCTCAACCAGGATCTCACAACGAAAATGTGAAGAAAATCCCCTTGTGAGGTAGGCACTTGGTGTGGCAGTTAAGTTGCCTCTAGAGATGCTTGCCGCCCATTTCAGAGAGTGCCCGCGTTTAAGTCCCAGCTCTGCTTTTGATTCCAGCTTCCTGCTAGTGTGCACCCTGGGGAGCAGCAGGTGATGGCTCAAGTCCTTGGATCTTTGCCACTCACATTGGAGACACAGATTGTTCCAGGCTCCTCCAGCCCCAACTCTTATGAGAATTTGAAGAATGAATCAACAGATGAGAGATTTCTCGGAGTATGTCTCTTTGTTTCATTCAAATAAATTTTTTAAAAAGTTTTTTAATCCCTTTGTGCTTGCAGTACAGTTTGGGCACAGGAACTATTTGAAATACAGCAGAACATTCTGTTCTTAACAAGGAGAACATTCTGTTCTTAACAAGGTCTGTCCTCAAGAGAAACTATTTAACCAGAATCTAATTTGTTAGAGTCTCACCAGAGCCTCCCTGAGCTGGGGGAAAACACCCAGCTGCTTCCCCCTCCAGTCTTCCTGCCCCACCTGAGGGCAAACCAGCTGAGAGGCACATGTGAGGTTCCCAGTGTAGAGGCCCAGGTTTGTGGACTCATCCTGTGAGGCCCACATTGTTGGGATGGTAGGGTGATGGCGTTCTTTGGCAAGAAGCACCGGAGAGAGTTTCAGTGAACATGCCCGTTCATTAACAGTTGGGTATAAGCTTTTATAGGGCAGGCAAAGGAGAGTAGCTAGCTCAGGGTAGCAAGACTAATTCTATAGGATAAAGCAGATACTGGTGCCACTATGCTTCTCCAATCAGCTTGAAGGTCACTTAGCCTACATAGCCTTCCAGGTGGTCTAATGGGACTGGGCCACAACTGGAAGCTGTTTACCTAGTAGACAACTACAAGGCCCTTCAACAGGAAGTGGGGGTGGAGGAAATGTGCCTGGGGTCCCTGCCTCCTGCCGGCAGCCAGGACATGTGTTGGTCTCAGTGTGCTGATCCCTCGACAAGGGTTTTTCCCAGGTGGCATGGTGTGCCATGCCCTCTTAACCTCCTGTGTGGGTTAGGCAGGCAGTCTCCCAGCCAGGCCCAGGATCACCCACACAGGCTTATGAGAAGACTGAGAGCCAATCATAGGACAAGAGAATGCACTCTTCTTCCTATTCCCTCCCAGGACAGTGATTCCTCTTACCTTGTGAATCGTGTCTGACTTTCAATAAAAACAAAGAGGTAGAACAGGCATCAGGCTTACACTCCAGATATGGCAGGGATGTTGGGATTATCAGAATGTGAACTTAAAAGAACTGTAGTAAAAATGTCAAAGACTTTATTTGAGAAAAATAGATCACATGCAAGAACAAATGCATAATGTAAGCAGAGAAATTAAAATTATAAAAAAGAATTTTAAAAAAATTAGAAATAAAAAGAACACCATAAGGGCTGGCATTGTGGCAAAGCCAGAAAACCCCCTGCCTGCAATGCTGGTTTGCATCTGGCTGCTCCACTTCTGATCCATCTCTCTGCCAGTGGCCTGGGAAAAAGGGGAAGGTGGTCCAAGTGTTTGGGCTCCTGCCCCCCACGTAGGAGACTGGATGAAGCTCTTCGCTCCTAGTTTTGGCCTGTCTCAGCCCTAGCAGTTGAAGCCATCTGGGGAGTGAATCAGTGGATTGAAGGTGTCTGTCTCTTTGTCTCTCCCTCTCTCTCTGTAATTCTGACTTTCAAATAAACAAATATTTTTTTAAAAAACAACACTGTAAGAAATGAGGAATACTTTTGATGGGTCTGTTAGTGGCCTGGACATGGCTGAGGAAAAAATCTCTATGCTTGAGGACATTAATAAAAACCTCCCTCTGCAGAAAGAGGAATTAATGTGTTAAATTGTAACGTAATACCCAAGTACCATCATACAACTATAAAAGGAGCAATTCTAACCTTTGCAGGATTACATGAAAGGAGCACCTAGGGAGAACTTCATAGCATATATAATATATACTTATTAAAGTATAATTATACCATATTAGAAAAGAAGAACAATCTAAAATCAATAATCCCAGCTTCTACCTTAAGAGAGTAGAAAAAGAAGAGCAAATTAAATCCAAAGTAAGCAGAAGAAAAGAAACAATAAGAATTAGAATAGAATTGAAGTGGAAATAGAATGAGATAGCAATGAAATGGAAAATGTTAAATTGGTCGACTTTCTGTTCTTGAGAAGATAAAAAAAAATTTATACACATCTATCCAGGCTAATCAGAGAGAGAGAGAGAGAGAGAGAGAGAGAGAGAGAGAGAGAAGACTCAGATCACTAATCCCATAAAGGAAAAAGGGGCCATCACTACAGACCCCAGGGACATGAAAGGAGAATAAAGGAGTATTTTTAAAAAATATTTATTTATTTATTTATTTGAAAGGCAGAGTTACAGAGAGGCAGAGAGAGAGAGAGAGAAAGAGAGAGATCTTCCATCACTGGGTCACTCCTCAAGCGGCTGCAATGACCAGAGCTGGGCCAATCCAAAGCCAGGAACCTGGATCTTCTTCCAGGTCTCCTGTACGTATACAGGGGCCCAAGTACTTAGTCATTTTTCACTGCTTTCCCAGGCCACAGCAGAGAGTTGGATCCAAAGTGAAGCAGCCAGGACTCAAACTGGTGCCCATATAGGATGCTGGTACTACAGGGAGTGGCTTTACCTGCTACACCACAGTGCTGGCCCTAAAAGGAATATTTTTGACAACTCTATGCTCACAGACTTGATAACTTAGATGAAATAGACCAATTCCTTGAAAGACACAATCTGTCAAACTCAGACAAGAAGAAAAAGATAAGTTGAAGAGCCCTATATTGATTAAGTAAACTGAATCAATAATTAGAAAGCTTCTAAAATAGAAAGCACTACGCTTGGCTAGATTCCTTGGTAAATTCTACCAAGCATTCTGGGGAGAAATTATAGCAATTTTCTATAATCTCTTCCAGATGATAGAAGCAAAGGAAATACTTCCTAACTCACTTTATGAGGTCAACATTATTCATGTTAAAACCAGACAAAAACATCACAAAAAAGGAAAACTGCAGACCGTTATCTTTCATGAACAGCAATGTTCAAATTCTCGACAAAACGTTAGTAGATCAGATCCAACAGAGTAAAAGATTTCCACATAGTGACTGAGTGTGCAAGAGTGATTCAACACCTGAAAACCAATTAATCTACCACATCAAAAGACCTAAGAAGAAATACTCACATGATTGTAATATTAGATTTAAAAAAGCATTTGACAAAAACCCAGACACATTCATGATTAAAAAAAAAAACTTTCAGTAAATTTGAATTAGAAGAAAACCTCTTCCATCATGTTTTTTTTTAAAGATTTATTTTATTTATTTGAAAGTCAGAGTTACACAGAGAGAGGAGAAGCAGAGACAGAGAGAGAGAGGTCTTCCATCCTCTGCTTCCCTCCCCCAATTGGCCACAACAGCTGGAGCTGTGCCGATCTGAAGCCAGGAGCCAGGAGATTCTTCCAGGTCTCCCACACGGGTGTAGGGGCCCAAGGAGTTGGGCTGTCTTCTGCTTTCCCAGGGCATAGTAGAGAGCTGGATTGGAAGTGGAGCAGCCGGGAGTCGAACCAGTGCCCATATGGGATGCCAGCGCTGCAGGCAGCAGCTTTACACCACAATGCTGGCCCCTCTGCCCTCATCTTGATGAGGAACACTTATCAACATCCTTTTGTGAACATCATGGTTAATGGTGAGAAGCCTGAAGTTTTCCTACTGACATCAAACAAACAAGGATGTCAGCTCTCAGTGCTTCCTTTCAACATCTGTGAGTGCAACAAGACAATACTAGGAACTAATAAGGGATACAGATTAACAACTTACATGATCATTTTTCAGGAGTCAAGGTTAATATGGGGCTGGAGTTGTGACACAGAAGTTTAAGCTGCTGTCTGCAATACCAGCATCCCATATGAACGCTGGTTCGAGTTTTGGCTGCTCCACTTTCAATCCAGTTCCCTGCTAAGGCATCTGAGAAGGCAGCAGAAAATGACCCAAGTCCTTGGGCCCTTGCCACCCACCTGGGAGACCTGGATGGAATCCTGGCTCCTGGCTTCAGCCTAGACCAGCTTTTGCTATTGCAGCCATTTGGGGAGTGAACCAGTGGATAGAAAATCTCTCTTTCTATCTTTCTCTCTCTCTCACCCCCCCTTCTCTCCCCTGCCCTCTCTCTCTGTGTAAGTATTCCTTCAAATAAATAAAATAAATCTTTTTCACAAAAGGATTAATATGCAAAAGTAAATCACTTTTCTATGTGCTAGCACCTAAGTAGAATTTGAAAGTAAAAACATAACACCATTTACATCAGCACCTGAAAGAATGGAACACTTAGGTATAAATCTAGCAAAATATATAAGGAAAACAACAGAATTCTAATGAGAGAAATCAAAGAAGAATCAACTAAAAAGAGAGATTTCATGTTCATACATAGGAAGATACACTATTGTCAAAATGCTGGTTGTCTTAGTCAGTTTGGGCTGTTATAACAAAATATATTAAACTGAGTACTTTATAAACAACAGCATTTCTTGCTCACAGTTACAGAGGCCAAGAAGTCCAAGGTTAAGATGTGAGTGGGTTTGGTTTCTGGTGAGAGCCTTCTCAGAAATGGAGCCTTTTGCTTGTGTCCTCAGGGGATGTGTTGTGCTAATAAGCTTCATAAAACAGCCCCACTCCTTCTATAAGGGTAATAGTCCCATTCATTTGGGTGGAGCTCTCATGACCTAATCATTTCTCAGATATCTATGTCTCTTAATACTATTGCATCGCGACTAGGTATCAATACATGAATTTCTGAGGCTAGTAGGGAGATGCAACATTCAATTCATAGTACTGGTTATTCCCAAACTGAGCTAAAGATTAAATGTAATCCTAGTCAAAATTATAGCAAGCTATTTTACGGGTATTGACAAACTGATCCTAAAGTTTTTATGGAAAGGCAAAAGACCCACAACGATCAATATAGTATTGAAGAAAAAAGTTGAGGCAGTGATATTGCCTAACTTCCAGAATTCCTATTTAGCTACAATAATCAAGACAGTTTGGTCTGCTCAAAGAACAGACAACTAGACCAATGGAGCAGAATAGAAAACCCAGAAATAGCTCCGCAAAGACACAGTCAAATGATGACTGACAAGGGAACAAAGGCACAGGCAGTCTTTAAGAAATAGTGATGGACATACATGTGGGGGAAGAAAATATAAGCACAATCCCTCTGCCTTTCACAGAAATTCACTCAAAATAGATCACACTTAAATGAAATGCAAAACTGTAAAACTCTTAGAAGATGGCATAGGAAAAAACCTAGGGGGTGGTGTTGGCTTTTCAGCTGCAAAACAAAAGCGTGGCCCATGAAAGAAAGAATTGGATTAGCTGTATTTCATTGAAAATAAAATCTCTGGGAGCCAGCTCTGTGGCATAGTGGGTTAAATCTACTATCTGCAGTGCTGGCTGGCATCTCATATGGGTGCTGTTTCAAGCCTGGGCTGCTCCACCTGTGATCCAACTCCCTGCTAATGCGCCTGGGAAAGCAGCAGAAGATGTCCAAGTGCCTGTGCTCCTGCACCCACACAGGAGACACAGAGGAAGCTCTTGGCTTCTGACTTCTGCCTGGTCCAGCCCTGGCTATTATGGCCATCTTGGGGAGCAAACCAGCAGATCTCTTTCTGTCTTTCCCTCTCTCCTTTATAATTCTGACTTTCAAAAAAGTAAATAAAATCTTAAGAAAAAGAAAAGGAAAACCTCTGTTCTGCAAGGAAAGCTGCCAGGGGGTTGAGAAGATAAGCCACAGACTAGCAAAAAATATTTGCAAAAGAAATGCATGAAAAAGAATTGTTATACAAAATATGCTTAAAACTTAACAGTAATAAAATAAACAAACCCTTTTTTAAAATGAGCGAAGTACATATTAAAATACATTCAAACATTGTATGTCACTAGAGAACTGCCATTAAAACAATGGGACACCACTACACCCCTGTTAGGCCAGCCAAACTCCAAAGCCCTGACAACATCAAATGCTGATGAGGATGTGGAACAATAGGAGCTCTTACTGCTGGCCAGTGGAAGTGCAGGGTGTTACTGCCACTTTGGGAGACAGTTTGACAATTTCATATAAAATGCATTGTGTTCTTACCATGTGATCCAGCAAACACACTCATGGCATCAACCCAAAAGAACTGAAAACTTACATCCACACATACAAGAAACAAATGTTTCTAGTGTATCTTTCATAATTGCCCAAACTTGAAAGCCACTAGGATTCCCTTCAGTAAGGATATGATTGGAGTAAGTGTAATATATCTAGACAATGAAATATCATTCAGCACTTAATAAAATGAGAGAAGTCTATCAGACAAGAAAAGAAGCTTAAATTCCTGCTAAAAGGTGAAAGAAGCCAGCCTGAAAAGGCTACATATACCCTGTATGATTCCTGCTGTACAGAGTTCTAGAAAAGGTAAAACCACAGCGACAGTTAAAAGACTGTCTGGGACCTGTGGTTTCCAGGAATTAGGAAGTGGGAGAGATGCATAGGCCAAGCACAGGCGACTAAGACAGCGAACCCACATAGCGGGACACCACAATGGTGGACACAGCCCTTGGACTGTTGTAAAATCCATAGAACACACAGCACCAAGAGTGGCCCCCACTACAAGCTATGGACTTTGGGTGATAGTGATGTGTTAAGGTCAGTTCACTGATTATCAAGGTCATATCATTCTTTAAATGATAGCAGATGTGTCAGGAAAGAAAACAGATTGCTAAACACTACTGAACCAGTATAAGTCCCCTTTTTCACCTCCCTTTGGTATTACCTAGCCTAGACTCAAAACCTGCACTGGGTGTAAGTAGAAGTGGTCCTCAGAGAAAGTGTGGGAAAGAGGATGGGGAAAACCATCTGTTTCCATTTCTTCCACCCCATGCACCATCAAAACCCATAGAGGGCAGCCACAGTGGCAGCTAGGAAGGTACCTAAAACCCTGAAGGAGGAAAACCCTTTCTGATCAAAGGAACTGCAGTCCCAAGGGTATAGGGACATCCCCAGAGCTTTCTCCGCCCTCAGTCTTCTCACTGCTTGGCTCCAGTTAAAACCCAGGAAGTCAAGAGCTGGGGGAGTGGGATGGGGATGGGGGATGGGAGGGAGGCTGGTGATGGACTGGAGGCAGGAAGGTGCTGGAACAACTCCACAGAGGAAGAAGTTCAAAAAGTCCATCTGAGCCGGCGCCGTGGCTCAATAGGCTAATCCTCCGCCTAGCGGCGCCGGCACACCGGGTTCTAGTCCCGGTCGGGGTGCCGGATTCTGTCCCGGTTGCCCCTCTTCCAGGCCAGCCCTCTGCTGTGGCTAGGGAGTGCAGTGGAGGATGGCCCAGGTGCTTGGGCCCTGCACCCCATGGGAGACCAGGAAAAGCACCTGGCTCCTGGCTCCTGCCATCGGATCAGCGCGGTGCGCCGGCCGCAGCGCGCAGGCCGCGGCGGCCATTGGAGGGTGAACCAACGGCAAAGGAAGACCTTTCTCTCTGTCTCTCTCTCTCACTGTCCACTCTGCCTATCAAAAAATTAAAAAAAAAAAAAGTCCATCTGATCTCCGTCAAATTGGTTGGGAGCTCTTGGACTCGCTGTTAAACAAGAGGTCTGCAACGTGACAGCCCAAATGGCCAGGAGACTACACAAGATTACTCCATATAAGAATGGGGAAACCTCCACAACCACAACAGGCGACCCAGGGATAGCAGAGATGCTGGTAAAAGACCTGGACGCGGCTTCAGCTTTGTGCTACAGGGAATAAGGGCAAACAACTCTTGATGGAAAGACAGACAGCCTCAGGAAAGAAAGATATTGTTGTGAAGAACCGAGCGGAAATTTTAAATCTGAAAAATAAAATAACCAAAATAAGGAAATTCACTAATTGGGACAAGAATCTCCGAGCTCACAAGATACAGCAGCAGCAACTATGCTGAATGAATAACAGAAAAAAGTGAGCAGAGCCTCAGGAGCCCATGGGACAATACTTGAAGGTCTAACGTTGCCGTCCCCAGAGCGCCAAGAGGAAAGGACAGAGAATGAAAACTGTAGAAGAAACATTTGGAAAACAATGGCTGGAAATTCCCCGATTCTGCACCCCTCAAACACCCTTAAACTTACAGATTCAAGAAACTAAGCAAATCCCAACAGTATGAACTCGAAGAAATCTATGCCCAGGCACATTATAATCAAACTTTTGACAACCAAAGCCAAAGACAGATATCTTAAAAATAACCAGAAAAAAGAGAGAGAGACAGAGAAGGAGAGAAAGAGAGAGAGAGAGAGAACATTTATATTGTCAGACTCTGGGTCTGTGGTTTCCGAATCTGCAGATTTAGCCAAGTGCAGATGGAAAATATTTGGGGGAAAATTGCATCTGACTGGACATGTGCAGACTTATTTTGTTGTCCTTATCCCCTGAGCAACACTGCTTAACACCACTGATGTTTTGTTAGGTGTTAGAAGTAAGCTAGAGCTGATATAAAGTATATGGGAGGATTTCTTGGGGTCTATGCAAATGTTGCACTGCCTTTTAGAAAGGACTTGAGCATCCTCGGGTTTGGGGGTTCTGGAATGAATTTCCCGAGGACTCCAAGGGATGCTTTCGCACAGAAATCTGCTCACAGAACTGACTTTTTTTTTAAGATTTATTTATTTATTTGAAAGGCAGAAAGTTACAGAGAGGCAGAGAGAGAGAGAGCGCGCGAGAGCTCTTCCATCTGCTGGTTCACTGCCCAAATGACTGCAAGGGAGCTTCTTTGGAGTCTCCCATGCCAGTGCAGGGGCCCAAGGACTTGAGTAATCCTCTACTGCTTTCTCAGACCATAGCAGGGAGCTGGATTGGAAGTAGAGCAGCTGGGTCTCAAACCAGCACCCAAATGGGATGCCAGCGCCACAGGCGGTGGTTTTACCCACTAGGGGCTGCCCACAGAACTGACTTTTACTATAGCATCTTCCAGCACATGAACAAAGCACACCTCTCCATTTACTTCAGTATTTCATTTCTCAGGAATGCTGTACAGAGCAATATATAGGTCTTTCACATCTCTTGTCAAGCTTAACAATATTTTCAGCATAATTTTAAACGATATTTGTTTTGACTTTTAGTATCTGGTTGTTCTACTCTTGTATGTAGAAATTGATTTTTGTATACCTAGTTTGAATTCTGCAACTTTGCCAAACCCACTTAGGGATTCTGGGTAGTAGGACTGGGACTGCAGTGCAGCAGGTTAAGCTGCCATCAGGAATGCTGACATCTCATAGGAGCACCGGGTTCAAATTCTGGCTGCTCCACCGCTGCTCCAGCTCTCTGCTAATGTGTCTGGGATGGCAGCAGAAGATGGCCCAAGTGCTCAGGCCCCTGCCCCCACGTAGGAGACCTGGTTGGAGTTCCTGGCTCCTGGCTTCAGCCTGGCCCTGCCCCAGCCATTGCTGCCATTTGGGGAATAAACCAGTAATGGAAGATCTCTCTTTTTTCCCCTCTGTTTCTCTGTAACTCTGCTTTTCAAATAAATTTTAAAAATCATTTTTTAAATTTTTTAAAAAAAGAATTCTAGTAGGTTTGTAAGATGGATCTCATCAGAACTTTCCCATAGGAGACCTTTTGTGGATGGAGCCGGTGTTTGCTGTCCTTTCCCAATCTGGAAGCTTTCACCACTTTGCCACACCTTGCTGGCCTGACAGTGGCCCCCGGCACTGTCGGCGAATGCCCTCATCGCTTTCCTGGCTGTCAGCTGGGGGGACATTCAACCTTTCACCCTCCACGTTGTGTTAGCCGGAGGTTTTCCACAATGCTCTCTATCAGGCAGAGGATGTTTCCTTCTATTCCTGATTTGCTGAGATTTTTTTTTAATCAGGAGTGCATGTTGGTTTTGTCAAATGCTTCATCTTCTTTCGCAGAGGTGATCACACACTTTTTCGTTTTCCTTTTGTTAGTGTGGTAAACCAGTACTTTCTAGGACTGCTGTAGCAAATCCTTAAACACACAGGACTTACTGTCCCCCAGGTAAGGAGGCTGGACATGTGTCCTCACAGCGTCAGGCAGAGCCAGGCCCACGATGCAAGCTCTGGGAGAGAGCCCTCCTTGCTTCCTCCAGCTGCCAGCAGCCCCAGGCCCCGGCTATGGCAGCGTTCCTACCATCTCTGCCTACTGCCTCTTCACTTGCCCCTTCTCCAAGTTTGTCTCTTTGACTTCCTCTCTCATCTTGTTATAAGGACACCAGCCACCTTGCATCCAGGACAATTTCTTCTCTAGATATCAAATATTGTAATCGTCATCTCTATAACTTCTGCACCGCTAATTAACTTATGGTAATAGCTGCTTCAATGTCCTTGCCTGCTAATTCTCACCTATTCAGCAGTTCTAGTTAGTCTTGATTGATTCTTCTCACTATGCTTCTTCGCATACCTGGTCATCTCTGGATGCTAGATACCATGGGTTTCACCTTGTTGTGTGCTATTTATTTTTGCGTTCCTTGTTCTGGGATGCAACTAAGCAACTTGGAAGTAGTTTGAGGCTGCAGGCCTTGCTTTGATGATTTTTCATGAAGGTTCAAGGCAGTGTGGTCTAGAGAGGATTACTCCCAAACCTTCCTGAACACTCCGTCTAACATCTCATGATTTATGGATTTCCCCAGTGCGGCTGTTAGGAAGAGGTAGTATTCCCAGCCCTGTGTCCGTCTCAGGCTGTTTATCTTGTAATCTTGTTACAAGGTTCTTTCCCTGGTCCTGTGTGGTATCCTCCCATGCATGCACTGAGCAGGGCTCTGGTGGATGCCGGGAAGGCCTACTCCCAGTCTCCTGGGCTCTCTGTCTATGCAGCTCTCTCCCGTTTTCTCTGTCTTGTGACCTTTAGCTGACCTATTACTTCACTCTTCAGGTCTCCTCAAATAGGGCTTCTAAGGGGCCTGCCCAGTATCGCCTCCTGCACCATACCCTGCAAACAGTCTCAGAGCACGCTGGGTTCACTATAGGATTCATTGTGTTTGTTTCTCATCCTCAGTGAATTACTGTCCTGAATGGACTGATGTCTTGTGTTTGGAAAAGTATTTTCCTGATTTTGTTTCCTGGAAGAGGGTAAACCTGGCTCCGTTCATCTTTCCTGGCCAGAAGTGGGCGTCCACACTGTCTGGTTTGAAGACTTCTTATAAAGTGATAGTGATCAATACAGGGTAGCATTGGAGAAGAACTAGACACATCAATAAATAGAGAGGAATGGAAAAGTCCAGAAACAGACCCTTACAATTACGGCCAACTGAACGTTTACAAAGGTGCATAGGCAATTCCAGGGAGAATGGGTGGTATTTCCAGCAACTTTGTTGGGAAAATTAGCCATCTATGCCCAAACAGGGAATCTGGACCTAAACATCACATGTTATACAAAAATTAAGTCACAGTGGATCAAAGATCTAAGACAAAAACTTTTCAAAGACAACATAAGAGGTAATCTTCATGACCCTGGGTTAGGCAAAGAGTTATTAGATAAAAAAAAAAAACATGATCCCTAAAAGTGAAAGTGGATAAATTCGAATTCATTAAAATGTGACACTTGCTTTGCAAATTAAAACCAACAGATAACACTGCATACCTTTGAGAAGGTATGGAATTAACCAAACAAGCAAACAAACAAAGCAGAACAAAACCAAGTACTGCGTAACAGTGGAATCTCATCCACTGTTGACGAAGGCGAAGGATGGTGCATCTGTTAGCAGACCCAAGGGATCCATCCGCTTGGGGTGTCACCAGATAATCAGCTACAGCAGGACTTGCTCAGAGGGAAGTTTTGTTTACCTGTGGTTGGTGAAGGAGACTGCAGGAAGGTATAGCAAAGTTAGGGAGTGTCCAGGATATAAATAGGGCAGCAAGAGGACCCTTCATAGCAACATTCAATTTCACACATTGTCCAAAACTCCACTCAGATTTCCAGCAGCTTTCCTTGCTTGTAGTGGTCTGGCCCAGCTCTGAGCTCAATGTTGAAAGACAAGTTTTCGGGGCCAGCGCTGTGGCATAGCGGGTAAAAGCCACTGCCTGCAGTGCCAGCTTCCTATATGGGCACAGATTTGAGACCTGGCTGCTCCACTTCTGAACCCAGCTCTCTGCCATGGCCTGGGAAAGCCATAGAAAATGGCCCAAGTCCTTGCCCCTCCCCACCCACATGGGAGACCCAGAAGAAGCTCCTGGCTCCTGGCTTCGGATCCGCGCAGCTCCGGCCATTGTGGCCATTTGGGGAGTGAACCAGCAGATGGAAGACCCCCCCCCCACCCCTGCATCTCCTCTCTCAGTGTAACTTGCATTTTCAAATAAATAAATCTTTTTTTTTAAAGATAAGCTTTCCCAGAACAACCTCTGAAAAACAAGCCCAAGGGAGTAAATTGTTTCAGATTCTCCACCTGTGTTCTTGTGCCCCCTTCTTGACTAAATCTTACAACCTTCCCTAAATCTGTACATCCACGGTGGATAACAGTTTGGCAGTTTTTTATGTGAAGTTAAACATACACTTACATGTGAACTTGTGCTCCCAACTCCTAGGTATTTAAAGAAGTAAAAATATACATCCACACAAGATGTTTATAGCAGCTCAATTCATCCCTGCCACAAGCTGGAAATAACCCAAATGTCCATACACAAGTGAATGGATAAGCAAACTCTGATTCATTACTAGAACAGAAGACTACTTAGTAATAAAAGCAACAAACTCTTGATCCATGCAACAAGACATACAGATCTCAAATGAATGACATTACATAGTGATTCCGTGTATATGACATCCTGGAAAAGGTGAAATTACAGGACACCTTGCAGGTGGGTATCAGGACAGACTGAGGAAGGTTTTGGGGCAGGAGATATGAAAGTATTCTATATTCTAGAAATCTGAATATAGACCTACCATATGACCCAGCCATCCACTCCTGGGAAGTTGCCCAAGAGAAATGAAATCAGCATATGAAAGAGTGATCTGTACCCTCATGTTTATTGCAGCTCAATTCACAATAGCTAAGATATTGAATCAACCCAAGTGCCCATCATCTGAAGACTGGATAAAGAAATTATGGGATATGTACACCATGGACCACTACACAGTGGTAAAAAAAGAAAAAAATTAAGTTGTTTGCAACAAAATGGATGAAACTGGAAGTCATATTTAGTGAAATAAGCCAGTCCCAAAATGACAAATACCATATGTTCTCCCTGAACTGTGATAACTAATAGAGCACCAAAAAGGCAACCTATAGAAGTGAAATTGACACTCTGAATAGCCCTAGTCCTGACTGTTGAGGAACAGTGTTTTGTTTTTTTTTTCATACTATTTGTTGAACTTTTTACTTAACAGAGTTAATCATATGTGTATAAAGGTAATTGAAAATAGATCTTAGTAAAAAAAAATAAGAATGGGAATAGGAGAGGGTGGAGGAAGAGGGGTTGGGGGAATGGTGGGTAGGGTGGGAAGAATCACCGTGTTCTTAAAGTTGTAATTATGAAATGTATGAAGTTTGTAAAGGGTTTCTGGGGTGTGGGGAAAGTGTTCTGTATTACTGTGACCAGCCTACCCCAAAGTTAGAAGCCGGACTCCCTCATCCAACTGTACAGCCAAGAGATATGTGCTTGCTTGGCCCTGGAGTTGCATGGTGTGGGGAACACAAGAGACCCAGATCCTTCCAGCTGCGGGGCTCCCCAGAGATGAGCAGGAGAAGGCAGGACACGAACTCTGCAAGGCACGAACTCTGCAGCACCCAAGTCAGGTGGGCAAGGCTGTGACCCCACTCTCCACTGGCCTTGTTGGTCTCCGCTCCGAGGTCTGTGCCACAGAGCCCTTGTACAGGCACCCTGAGACCAGCTCTGCCCAGTTCTGTAATTCCTCGATTACTCTGTGACTGAGATCAATTCCTGCAGGGCTCTCTCTCTGCCCTTCTGCTAAGGGGCAAACAGGTGATGGGGAGGGATAGAAGGATACCTGCTGAGCGGGCTCTATGGACAGCTCCCCAGCCCCAGTGCCTCCTGAGCTGTGGGGATGTCCACACTTTCCCCAGCCCAGCTTCCCCACTCAGTGCTGCTCCCCATGCTGGGGGCCCCTCAGAGTTGCTTGTCTCTCTCACTCCCAGTCCCCAGCACCAAGCACCCTAGTGGCTGCTCTCACACCTCCCTCCTTAGGTGCCACACTCAAGCTCATCCTCCCAGAAAGGCCCTGGGCCTGGCTGTGCTCTGGCCTGGGACGCTTGACTTGGGCTGCCTGTGGGCTCCTGGCTCCCTGGAATCAGCTGGGAAGTAAGGCCAGGTGCCCCTGACCTGGGTTCCTGGAACCTCTCTAGGCTCTGGTCCTGCCTGGCCTTCTAGGAGTTGGAAAAGTTGAATGTAGGGTCCCTTTGCAGAGGCTCAGAGCAGCCCCAGGGAGTTCCACACCTGCCTGGGGACACCTGGCTCTGGCAACATCACACTCACCAGCACCTCACACTTGACTTTGGCATCCAACTTCCCCTATCTGCTGTACCTAAAAGCCTTTCCCTAGGGTCTGTGGGTAAGCCGAGGCACGGGTTTCAAATGTCTCCCAGCAAGCGCCTGACAGCCCGGTGTGCTCCCCTGACTGTCTCTCCAGGAACCATCTTTCTCAGAGGGCCATAAGGATTAAAAACCGCCTGAACAGGGAGAGACAAGGAGCACAGGGAAGGACATCTTCAGTAATTCTGCAAGACGGCTTTGGGGACAACCAATCAGAAGCAGCTGTGAGGACCTGCGCTGTGGCATAGCAAGTTAAGGCTGCTGTCTGCATCCCACGTGGACACTGGTTCGAGTCTCAGCTGCTTCATTTCTGGTCCAGCTCCCTGCTAATGAGCCTGGGAAAGCAGTAGAGGATGGCCCAGGTCCTTGGGGCCCTGTACCCAAGGGTGAGCCTGGATGAACCTCTTGGTTTTGGCCTGACCCAGCTCCGGCATTGCAGCCATTTTGGGAGCTAACCAGCAGATGTAAGATCTCTCTCCCCAAATCCTCTCTCTGTAGCTCTGTATTTCAGATAAATGAAATAAATACTTTAAAAAGAAGCAGGTGTCGGGGTCAACACTGTGGTGTATCGGGTAAAGCCGCCTCCTGCAGTGCTGGCATCTCATATGGGCCCCGGTTTAAGTCCCAGCTGCTCCACTTGTGATCCAGCTCTCTGTTATGGCCTGGGAAGGCAGTGGAGGATGGTCCAAATGCTTGGGCCCCTGCACCAGTGTGGAAGACCCGGAGGAAGCCCCTGGCTCCGGCTTCAGATCGGTGCAGCTCTGGCCATTGCAGCCAATTGGGGAGTGAACCAGTGGATGGAAGACCTCTCTCTCTCTCTGCCTCTCCATCTCTCTCTGTGTAACTCTGACTTTCTAATAAATAAATAAATACATCTTTAAAAAAAAAGAAAAGAAAAGAAAGAAAGAGCTGTGAACAAATAATACCTTACTCACTTCCCGCATGACCTCAGTCACTTCCAGGACCTCAGCCACTGTTTCTTGGCTGTGAACAGGGAAGGGAGCAAGGCAGGCTCCAGGGGCTGCTGTGAGGGGCCAGGAATGGTGGGAGTGGCATACAGAGGGAGCAGTACGGTGGCAATTGTGAATGGTAGGGGCCTCAATGGGGACACACTGTAGGAGTCTGGAGGGGTCAGCAAGCACCTTGGAAGCAAGCCCAGCGCCAGGTCCCCCAGGCACTGAGCCTGAGCCTGAGTGGGCTCTGTCTTAGAGGGGGAGCCACTGGGTGTGGCTAGAACCTCAGCTGCTGCTGCTGCTCCTGGCGGAGAGGAGGCTCTGCCCTATATGCTGCCCACAGCCAGACACTGCTCTAGTGCACCCTAAGGCAGCATCTTGCCCCAAACCACCCCCCACCAGGAGGCCCTCAGTTCTTGTCTTGGTGCCCCTGAAAGACTAACAGATGAGCAGTAGAACATTAGCAGGGCCAGTCTGCAACAAAGGACAGCAGACTGGGACCGTGGGTCATCCCGGTGCAGCAGACAAGGACTCTGTATCCAAGGGACTTCCCAGCACTATAGGTCTGTGGGGTCAGAGCTCCTGCCATGGAGCCATGTCACACTGGAAAAGATCCAGTCTCTAAGGTGAGCCTCAATGTATTAGTCTTGAATGGGGCAATAACAAGACAACACACACAGGGTCACTGTGCAGATCAACAGAGACCAGCCGATCAGAATGCATCTAAGCAGCCTCATTATTAATTCTGCCCTGGTGATGTCAAAGATGACAGTGATGACGATGGTGGTGGTGGTGGTGATGACACTGTTGCTGCTGCTATGGTAGCAGTGGTGGTGGTGATGGTGGTGGTGGTGATGACGGTGGTGATGATGAAGGTGGTGATGACAATGGTGATTGTGGTGGTGATGGCAATGACAGACAGGGAAAACCCCCCGACCCAACTGGTTCATTCCTTAAATGCTCACAATTGGCTGGGGCTGGACCAAACCAAAGCCAACCACCAGAAACTCAATCCAGATCTCCCACGTGACTGGCAGGGACTCAATTTCTTGAGCTCTCACTACTGCCTCTCAGAGTGTGCATTAGCAGGAAGCTGGAATCAAGAGTGGAGCTAAGACTCAAACCCAAAGCACTCCAATATGGGATCCTAACCAATAGGTGAAACCCCTGCCTCCCGATGCATTTTTACTTAGGATATTTGCAGCTTGTGATAGTAGGGGGCAGCCTCACTGTAAGTCCAGGACCACCTGTAATCACACATCACCCACAGGCTGTTGTTGTTTATTTGATTTGCTTGCCTGGAAAAAATAATATAGCTACTTCTCTCCATCCTGCTTAGAAATTTACCCTAGAATCCTTCCAATTAAGTAGGCTTGAATTGCATCCATAGTTCCAACCTGCCTAATCTTCCATTAACACTTGTGCCAAAGATTGAATCTCTTCCCAATGGAGCAATCTCTTTTTACCTCTACCTTTTCTCCCACTGCTGTGAAACAAGGAAATTAAAGCAGAGCAGCACTGAGTTGGGGTACTCAAAACAGAGTCAGGGAGCCCTTGCCCTAGAGGGCCTCAGGTGTGTCTACAACTGGGCTGCTGAACAGGGCTGTTTTGCACATCCCTGCCTGGGTCCACGCAGACCTTGTGACTGGGGTGAATAACAGGCTGTGATGGTGGCATCCTTGTTTCTTGAGACTGCATCCTGTCTCCTCCTTATAAGACAGTCAGGAGATGTAGTTAAACAACCCCCCTGGTAGTTCTCAGGCTATAAAACGAGTTCCGTTTTGGAAAACCTTGGAGCACATTTTTTTTTTTTATTTATTTATTTTTTTTTTTATTTTTGACAGGCAGAGTGGACAGTGAGAGAGAGAGACAGAGAGAAAGGTCTTCCTTTTGCCGTTGGTTCACCCTCCAATGGCCGCCGCGGCCGGCGCGCTGCGGCCGGCGCACCGCGCTGATCCGATGGCAGGAGCCAGGAGCCAGGTGCTTTTCCTGGTCTCCCATGGGGTGCAGGGCCCAAGCACCTGGGCCATCCTCCACTGCACTCCCTAGCCACAGCAGAGGGCTGGCCTGGAAGAGGGGCAACCGGGACAGAATCCGGCGCCCCGACCGGGACTAGAACCCGGTGTGCCGGCGCCGCTAGGCGGAGGATTAGCCTAGTGAGCCGCGGCGCCGGCCTGGAGCACATTTTTTAATGTGCTTGGACTTTATGTCTCCTGGGTTGCAATCCTAATAAACTCTCAAATAAATGGTATTCTCTTTGTTCTCAGTGAGGCTGATTCTCTCTTGGTCAACATTGTTCATGGTGTATTAATTAGCAGTTGGTGGGGGAGACCCCTGGTGGTGGTGGAGGAGCTCCAGGGAGGAGGAAGGACTGATGGAGACTAGGCGGTCGATGGCAGTTATGTTTCCAGCAATCTCCAAGTGCCAGGCGCTCTGTGGAAACAATCTTACATCTGGGGAGTCTTCGGAATGTGTCTGAACTAGGAACCAGAGCACAGTTGTCAGCTGTTCTGGGTCAGTGACTTCCTTGCACGGATCTCTGTCCTGTTTGCAATTATTGGGGTTGCTGTGAAGACAGAACCTTGGAATGGGAGAAGGCTAAAGGCACAGGAAGTGGAGGATGCAGAAGGCCCAGTTCCGGGAACCCAACTTGGACTCATTTCCAAGGAGAGACAAAGCTAAGTGAGGCAGGGCAGGAATTGAGACAGGGGGTCTGGACCAGCAGAACCTGCCACCAGTAGAGGACCAGGATGTCCCAGCCCCTGAAGGAGACTCAGAGGATCCGGGGTCTATCTCAACACAGGGAAGATGCAACTAAAGATCCCCCAAAATGCAGAGGGCTGGGGAAGACAAGCAGGGGCCAGGGACTGGCTTGTTCAGGCAGGGTGGTAGGAAGGCTAAGGAGCAACTAAGGGAAAGGGCAGAACAGGGTCCAGGCCTCCGCACACACCCAGCTGGAGCCCTCAGCCTGCAGCTTGTCCCTGGAAGAGAACGCTGGGGATGATGGCCCCAACCACCATGCATGAGGGCCTGCTGCAGGCCTGGCCGATGATGGGAGACATACATGTGTCCCCTCCTTTACTCATCAGTTATTGGGATGGGGCCATGAGCTGGGTCCTGGAGGCCATGCATCCCACTTCCTTTTGGGCCTGGGTTGTCCCTCCCTTTGGCAGTCTCCAGGTGGAGATGACAGCAGCTTGCTGTTTGTATTGTTCAATTAAGTTCAAGTGCTCAAATTACACGTGGATACTTCTCTGTACAAAGTCATGTCAGTAAAGCTGAGGACCCCTGATTTCTCTCCGTCCCTAAATCGCAGGTGCCAGGCAGCACCTGCTTGTTTGCTGTCTCTCCTTGCAGACCGCTTCTACACATTGAGGCCCCCTAGCAGGTGAGAAGAGTTCCTACATATGCAGAGGCTGCAGCTCACCCTTTCCCATCCGCCTGTCTCACTGAGTGTGTGGTCCCCCTGCTGGCTCTTTAAGAGGGGTTGTGTTTCCCAAGGTAAAAAGACCAGTGTAGTCTCTCCTGCTAGGAGGCATACCTGTGGCTTCTGGGTAAGATTTTGCATTCCCTGCTGCTGTGCTCCGAATGCTTTGTTCCCCTCAAAATGCACACCTTGAGGGGCCGGTCCTGTGGCATAGTGAGTAAAGCCACCGCCTGCAGTATGGGCGCCAGTTCAAGTTCCAGCTGCTCCGCTTCCTATCCAGCTCTCTGCTATGGCCTGGGATAGCAGTAGAAGATGGCCTAAGCCCTTGGGCAACTGCACCCATGTAGGATACCCTGGTTCTTGGTTCCTGGCTTCCAATCGGTGCAACTCCGGCCCTTGTGGCCAATTGGGGGTGAAACAGTGGATGGAAGACCTCTCTCTCTCTCTCTCTGCCTCTCCTTCTCTCTTTGTGTAACTCTGACTTACAAGCAAAATAAATAAATCTTTTTTTAAAAAAAGCCACTGCCTGCAAACACACACACACACACACACACCCTTGAAACAATCTGCAGGCGGCTGGCGTAGAAGGTTGTGGAGCCTCTGCGGGTTGATGAGGTCAGGAACGGGATGAGTGCCCTTACCCAAGAGGCCCCCAGAGCTCCCTCACCTCTCCTGCTGCATGGACCAGGTCATAGGCCTCACCAGACCTGGAACCTGCCAGTGCCTGAATTCAGGCTCCCAGGCCCACATTCCTGCTGTTTGCTGTCAGTCACCCAGTCTATGACATTATGTTGTCACAGCTTGGATGGCCATCTCAGATTCCCTCACTGCCTGTCCCCGTATGGATGTGGTTTGTCCCCCAAAAGTTCATGGGCAAGAAGTTTGGTATCCAGTGGACCAATGTGAGATGCCATGGGTCCTTTGGGTGGTGGGATAGATCACTGGGGGAGCTGCCCTTGGTGGGGATTAACTCTGACCTTGGGGAACCAGTCAGTTCTCAAGGGTAGGCTGTTTAAGGGGAGGTTGCTTCTCATGCTTGACCCCTTCTGCATGCAGCCAGTTCCCTCCCCTCTTCTCCACAAGATTGTGATTCAGCCAAGGAGATCCTGGCCAGAAGCTGAACAGGTGGAGCTGCCTGGTCTTAGACTTTCAGCCTCCAAAGCTGTGCACTAAATAAGGTTATTTTCTTTCATTTTTAAAAAGACCAATAGAGAGAGAGGAAGAGACAGAGAGAGAAACCTTCCATTCACTGGTTCACTCTCCAAATGGCTGCAACAGCCAGGACTGGGCCAAACTGAAGCCAAGGAGCCAGGAACTCCAGGAACTGAGTGCCCCCACACAGATAGCCCGACTACTTGGGCAATCACCTGCTGCCTTCCCAGGCACATTAGTAGGAAACTGGACTGGAAGTGGAGCAGCCAAGACCCCAACCAGCTGCTTAACCTGCTGTGCCACAATGCCAGCCCCTAAACTTCTTCTTCTTAATGTACCTGTCCTCAGGTATTTTGTTTAGCAGTGAAAAGTGGAATGGTGCTTTCCATGCAGCCTGGCCACCTCCAGTATCTGCCTCAGCTCCTCCCTCTGTGCCAGTGAGCCCACACCTCTGGCTCCTGTGTGACCCTCACCTGCCACCAGAACTGAATGCTCTGGCACCAACAGATTGGTGTCTGTGTCTCACAAGAACAGGGAGAGTAGCCAGTGGCCATTCATTGAGCCAAACATTTGGCTCATTTTGTCAGTCCTGCCTGTATGTATCTTTCTAGAAGAAAACTTCTAAAGGCAGCTGTGGGTGCTGGCTACTGACCCTTGACAGACCAGAAAGAACAGCACTGCAGAAGGCAAGAAACCCATGTCCACATCCTGCCTTGCCTCTCCCTGGGCCTGCACCCTTGGGAGAGTCAGGACCGTATCTGAGCCAATTCTCTCCCTGGTGAGTTAAGAATAATAGTATAGAGCCTACCACAAGGGTAGGATCCCAATTCTCGCTGACTGGTAATCCTACCCGGATCATATCAGTCTTCTCTTTTACCATGTTGTTGTAGAGATCAAATACAGCCCTGTGTCACTTAGCATGGGGACACATTCTGAGAAATGTGTCACTGTGGAAATGTCACAGAGTGTGTTCACGCAAGCCTGGATGGTGCGGCAGGCTACCCACCTAGACTCAGCAGTCTACATATATGGTCTACACTAGTGCTCCCAGGCCACAATGAACAAGACACGAGATGAAATTAGGTAATAAAGAGATGCAACCCATGCAGCATATGTGAAGCCACTGCTGGCCTTACAGGACACACTGTCTAAAGGAAGTGTGTTTATAAGTGGAAGTTCACCGTGAAAGAACAGCATAGAATATAAGGAATAGAACAGAAATCCATAAGCCAGTAACATAGTTATTTATTATCATTATCAACTGCTGTGCCCCATTCCTGCTTGCGGATGCTACACCTCTCTGTGACCAGCAGCCCAGTAGATGCCTTTACATCAGTGTTGCAACACACACGAGGAATGTGTTGTGCTGTGATGTCACAAGGACTGCAATGTCCCTGGCGACAGGAGTTCTTCAGGTCATGATCATCTCGCCACCACATGCAAAGTCCCTTGTTGACCACAACATCATCATGCAGCGCACGACTCAGCAACAGAGGACAGCCAAGCATCAGAATTTTGCTGACGCATTAGTAGCTACTCAATAAGTGCTGGCTTCCCTCCTATTTACAATTTATCTTCAACAGGAAAGATGAATGAGTGAGTGAGTGACTGAATCATGGTACCCAGCAGCCTCAAGCTGATGAGCGCACCCTTGTTGGTTGCTAAGCAATGGGCACCAGCCAATACCTGAACTGTTGATGTGTACATTTACCTGAAGTGGTCAACATGGGTTCCATCCAGAGAGATGCTTTGGAATTTCATGTGCCCAAATAGCAGGGGATGGGAACTCCCAGACCTAATGTTTTTAGCTGAAATGTTGAGTCAAAATCCAAAGAATTAACTTTAGAAGCGACTTTCAATTCTTTCAATTTCAAGGAGGAAGGGGAGATGGCAGGTGCAGTTACACTATGTTGGAAGGAGGTGCATTGGGTGGGACAACTGACCTGACTCATGCAACTGCCTGGATCCTGGTGAAGCAAAATGAGAAAGGACTTCATTGTTTAGCAATGGGGAAATGTGCATATGGATTGGGCATTAGAGGACTCTGAAGATGTCTTGATCACCCAGGGTCGTGAAGGCATTGCCACCCTCTGGGAAAATGTCCTCACAAAGTTTGGAAGGGCAAAAAAGGATTTGCTTTTGATAAAGAGCTGTGACAGCATGCCAAACACTTAGCTGTTTTGGGTGTCTGTTTACCACTGGCCTCTTTGTCCATAATAAAAGAATATTTTGACAAGAAATTTTTCTTTCCAAAACATGAAAGAATAGAGCTATTTGGCAGAAATTTTGAAAAGTTAGGAAGAATCAATGCCAATAACGTAGCAAAACCCGTATATTCATTTACTAATAGCAGAAGTACAACAAACACGTGGAGAAATAATTTGACCAAAAGCAGTCAGAATCACAAAAATATTCATGTTTTCTAGCTCAAGAATCTGACTGCTGGGAATTTGCTTTGAAGAAATAATCCCAGAGAAGGGGAAAACCTTTCGCAGCAAGGGTGTGGCCCTGTGAGTTATGAGCTCTGGATTCGTGGCCTTGGAGAGCCCAGTTCCAGGGACTGTGTCGCAACCCAGGAGCCAGAGCCAGAGGCTGGGAGGTGCTGTGTGATGGTGACAGCACAAAGAGGATGCGTGCCAGCAGCCAGCAAACAGCCAGGACAGGGGTGGCCCGCTGCTCATGACTGGAAGTCAGGGCAAGGGTGGGAGTGAGGGTGTGTTTCAGGCAGGTACCAAGCTGGCATGGCCATGAGCATAACTTCCCTGGAACTAGACAGTGAGTCTGGAGCAGCTGCGAACAAGCCTTCCTGCAGTGAGAGCTGAGCCACCTCACAACGGGGCCGAGCCGGACTTTCAGGGGTCCCGGGGAGGCCCATCCTCAGCAAATCCCTCTCTGCCCACTGTGAGGCCCTGTGCTGGCACACAGACCCGCTTCTCCCAACAGGAGACCCTTCCCTGGACATGAGACAGCGTAGAAGCAGAGTTCAAAAAATTGAATCCCTCCCGATCCAGCCATGTATCCACCTCCTACCCCAGGTCTTCCACCTAACTCCAAGCCAACCAGGAGCAGTGAGCATCCAGACCCTAACCACAAAACACCCCCTACTGCCCTGTTAGGGCCTTTACCAACCAAGCATATCACCTGAGTAGCCCAATACAATGCTATATGACCTTCCAGGGGAGGCAGTCATGAGCAACACAGCCAAATTGAGCATGCAACTGCGCCTGTGCAGAACATTGAGCTGAGTGCAAACATAAGTGCCATGTGCCGAGGGGGACAAGTCAGAGACGAGGCGGGCAAGGCCGTGCCTCTGCAGCCAGTTAAAAGCTCTGTTTAGCTTCTTTGGTGAGCCAGTCGGAAGCAGAACCTCTTCCTGCTGTGCTGTCTCCCTTTGTGCTCCAGTGGAAGCTCCCAGCAAACGTTGTCCAGGCTAAACCTTGGCCACTTGCAACTCTGTTATGAGTGAGTCGAGAAGTTTGAGTTGGTGGCAATATCTTGAGTGGGAAGCAGCGAGCTCACAACGGGAGAGTGGGAGGAATCACGCTCAGAAGACTTACTGCTGGGGCCAACGCTGTGGCATAGCAGGTAAAGCTGCCACCTGCAGTGCTGGCATCGCATATGGGCGCCAGTTCAAGTCCTGGCTGCTCCACTTCCAATCAAGCTCTCCGCTGTGGCCTGGGAAAGCAGTGGATGACGGCCCAAGTCCTTGGGCCCCTGCGCCTGTGTGGGAGACCTGGAAGAAGCTCCTGGCTCCTGGCTTCGGATCATGGTGGCTCTGGCCATTGCGGCCAACTGCAGAGTAAACCATCGGATGGAAGACCTCTTTCTCTCTCTGCCTATCCTTCTCTGTGTAACTCTGGCTTTCAAATAAATAAAAAAATCTAAAAGAAAAAAAAAAAAAGAAGAAGAAGACTTACTGCTGCTGTGTCCTTCACACCAATTAACACGCTGTCTTGAAACTCTTTTGGAATGAGACCTGATATAAAACCTTTCTTTGCCATAGTCTACAGTAGACATTATCACCCCTATTTTACAGATGAGGAAACCAAGGCTCCAAGAGATTGGCAATTTTATGACAGAGTGTAGGTGTAGAACTAAGATACAGTGGTTCCCCTCCCGCACTTACCCAGCTCACTTTCTCTGGTTTCAGTCACCTGTGCCCAATGTGATCAGAATATACTACATGGAAAATTCTACAAGTGAACAGTTGATAAATTTTAAGTTATAGATCATTCTGAATAACATGAGGAAATCTCAAGCCTTCCTGATCCATCCTCCCCCAACCAGGATGTGGCTCCTCCCTCTGTGCAGCATATCCACGCTGTATATGCTACCTGCCCTTTGTCACCAGAGATCCACTGTGCTTGTGTTCAAATAACCCTTATTTTACTCAATAATGGCCTCAAAGCACAAGTCTGGCAATGCTGCCAACTCAAATACACCAAAGAGAAGCCCTAGCGTGATTCCTTTCACTAGAAAGGGGAAATTTCTTAGTGAGGGAAGGAAAGCATCATCTGTGGGTGTCGCTAAGACCAACAGTAAGAACAAATTTTCTGGGGCCAGTGCTGTGGTGCAAGGGTTAATTCCCTGGCCTGAAGTGCCGGCATCCCATATGAGCATGGGTTCGAGACCCGGATGCTCCACTTCCAATCCAGCTCTCTGTTATGGCCTGGGAAAGCAATCGAAGGTGGCCCAAGTCCTTGGGTCCCTGCACCCGAGTGGGAGACCAGCAAGAAGCTCCTGGCTTCTGTCTTTGGGTGGGTGCAGCTCCGGCCATTGTGGCCACTTGGTGAGTGAACCATTGGATGGCAGACCTCTCTCTCTCTCTCTCTCTCTCTCTCTCTCTCTGCCTCTCCTTCTCTGTGTAATTATGACTTTCAAATAAATAAATAAATATTTAAAAATGAAAAAAAGAACGAATCTTCTATCTGTGAAATTGTAAGGAAGCAAAAAGCAATTTGTGCTAGTTTTGTTGTTACACTTCCTAACTGTAAGTACTACAGCCACAGTGCTAAGATGAGAAAGCTGTTAGATTTGAGTGTGTATGTGTAGAGAAACACAGTATATATAAGGTTCACATGATCTGCAGTTCCAGGCATGCGCTGGGGTGTTTTGGAACACCCTCTCCACCATGGATAGAGGGGGACAGCTGTGTCGGCTGTATCCTCTGTGTAGCCACAGCTCTACCCTCCCAGAGCTCCAAGTTGGCAAAACAGAGCCAAGCTCCCTGTGTCAATCCTTCAGGCACCTCTAGTTAGGCCAAAGAGGCAAAGACAAATCCCGGGGAATAAGGATCCATCTGCCCCGGGTCCCCACACTGGGAGTGTGGATGTCTGGCTCCAGATTGGCCACCTCCTCAAAGAGGGCCTGGGCCAGTGTCAGGGCCTCGGCCACCAAGTGCCTCTGTGCTCCCGTCCTGCATGGCAGCTATGCCTCAGGGTGCTGTACATCTCTGACCACCGTCCAGAGTGCTGAGAAGTTGCTTCCAGCAGGTTTTACACCTGCACTTGAAAATGGTGTGTGACTTGAAGCTGTTGGATAGAGTGTTCAGTATCCATTGGCTGAGAATATTGTTGAAGGCACCCACCCACTGCTCACTGATTTTTGGTTCACTTTGGTTTTCATCAGTTCTCAGGGGAGAGTGTAGAACGCCCCAGCTCTAACTGTGAATTTGTCTAATTAATCCTCCATTAGACCACTCAGATTTTGCCTCATAAATTGTTCTTAAAGATTTATTTGTGTATTTGAAAGGCAGAGTTACAGAGAGGCAGAGGCAGAGAGAGAGGTCTTCCATTTGCTGGTTCACTCCTCAAATGGCTGCAACAGCCAGAGTTGAACTGATCCAAAGCCAAGAGCCAGGAGCTTCTTCTGGGTTTCCCACATGGGTGCAGGAGCCCAAGGACTTGGGCCATCTTCTACTGCCTTCCCAGGCCATAGCAGAGAGCTGGATCAGACATGGAGGAGTGGGGACTTGAACCCATGCCCAGATGGAATGCCGGCACTGCAGGCAGTGGCTTTATCTGCTATGCCACAGCTCTGGCCCCTTGCCACATGAATTTTTAAAGTCCTCTATCAAATGCATGAACATTTATAATTACAGTATGTTCCTGATGAATACAGCCTTTTAATCTTATGAAAAGTCATTATTTGTCTTTGGTTTCAGTTGTGGTCCTGAAATTTAATTTGTCTCATATGAGCCACGCCAGGTTTCTAATGGTTGATCTTTGCTTGGTATATATATATATATATTTTTAAGATTTATTTATTTATTTGAAAGTCAGAGTTAGAGAGAGAAGGAGAGGCAGAGAGAGAGAGAGAGAGAGAGAGAGAGGTCTTCCATCTACTGATTTACTTCCCAATTGGCCATGTAGGTTGGAGCTGTGCCATTCCGAAGCCAGGAGCCAGGAGCTTCTTCCAGGTCTCCCATGCGGGTGCAGAGGCCCAAGCACTTGGGCCATCTTCTACTGCTTTCCCAGGCTATAGCAGAGAGCTGGGTCAGAAGTGGAGCAGCTGAGACTCAAACCAGCACCCATATGGGATGCCGGCACTGCAGGCGGAGGCTTTACCCACTACACCACAGTGCCGATCCCTGCTTGGTATATTTTAAAACAACACAATTCTTTACAGAGTGCATGTTTGTAAAGTGGATAGCTGGATCTTGATTTTTTTTTAAAGATTTATTTATTTATTTGAAAGTCAGAGTTACACACACACACACACACACACACACACAGAGAGAGAGAGAGAGAGAGAGAGAGAGATCTTCCATCTGCTGGTTCACTCCCCAAATGGCCGCAAGGGCCGGAGCTGCACTGATCCAAAGCCAGGAGCCAGGAGCTTCTTTCAGGTCGCCCACAAGGGTTCAAGGGCCCAAGTACTTGGGCCATCTTCAACAGCTCATAACAGAGAGCTGGATTGGAAGTAGAGCAGCCGAGACTTGAACTGGTACCCATATGGGATACCAGCACTGCATATTTTAAACCCACTCTTGGGGCCAGCATTGTGGTGTAATGAGTTAAGCTGCTGTTTGCAATGCTGGCATCCCATATGGGCACTGGTTTAAGTCCCAGCTGCTCCACTTTCGATCCAGCTCCCTAGTAACACACCTGGGAAAGCAACAGAGGATGGCTCAAGTCCTTGGGCCCCTGCACCCACATGGGAGACCTGGATAAAGCTCCTGGGTTCAGCAGCCATTTGAGGAGTGAACGTGGATGGAAGATTTCTCTCTCTCTCTCTCTCTCTCTCTCTCTGCCCCTTAACTCCGTAACTTACCTTTCAAAATAAATAATTAAAAAAAAACTCTTGTATTTTTTTGTATTGTAGGTCTGCTATTAATTAAGTTTTTTGGCTTTTGTTTGTTTGAAAATGCCTTCTATTTCACCTTCATTTCAAAGGGTATTTCCAGTGGTTGCATAATTCTGCATCCATTTCTCTTTCGTAATTTAAAGGAGCCACCCCATTTTCTTGGTGTTCTGTCGTTTCTGGTGAAAGCTCCAAGGTCATCTTGATGGCTGTATACAGTGTACACTTTTTTTTTTAAGATTTATTTATTTTACTTGAAAGTCAGAGTTACACAGAGAGGAAAGGCAGAGAGAGAGAGAGAGAGAGAGAGAGAGAGAGAGTCTTCCACCTGCTGGCTCACTCCTCAATTGGCTGCAACGGCCGGAGCTGCACCGATCTGAATCCAGGAGCCAAGAGCCTGCTCCAGGTCCTCCCATGCAGGTGCAGGGGCCTCTACTTCTTTACCAGTCCATAGCAGAGAGCTGGATAGGAAGTGGAGCAGCTGGGACGTGAATTGTCACCCATATGGGATGCTGGCACTGCAGGCAGCAGTTTTACCCGCTATGCCACAGTGCGGGCTCCTGTGTATACTTTTATACTGTGCCTTTTTTCTGACTTTTTAAAGAATTGGCTCTTTATCTTTCACCTACAGCAGTTCTACTGCAATGTGACGTTAGGGTGTGCGTCTTTACACTTCCTGGGGTTCCTTGAGCTTCACAGATATATATGAATCATATTTGCCATCAAAATTAAAAAAAATTTGACCATTCTTTGAGTATTGTTCCTGCTGCCCCAGGTTGCTCCTGTCCTTCTGAGGCCCTCATCACATGTACCTCATGGTGCTGTAAGTGTTCTTAGCACAGATCACTGAGGCTCCAGTCCTTTTGCTTTGCTCTGATTCAGCTTGGCAAGCTTTTAATGATTTTCTTTCAAGTTTACTAAGCCCTTCTGCATGGCTTATTTTGCGGTTAAGCCTGTTTCAGATTTTAAATTTCAGACATTGTATTTTCAGCTCTAGCATTTCTGGTTTTTTCCTTTACATGCTTTCATTTCTATGCTGCGTTCCCATTAGTTCACTCTTTATTTCCATGTTTTCCTTTAACTCCTCAACTCTCTGTGATAGCTGGTTTTTTTTTTTTTTGTTTTTTGTTTTTTGTTTTTTGTTTTTTGGACAGGCAGAGTTAGACAGTGAGAGAGACAGAGACAGAGACAGAGACAGAGAGAAAGGTCTTCCTTCCATTGGTTCACTCCCCAAATGGCCGGTAAGGCCGGCGCACTGCGCTGATCTGAAGCCAGGAGCCAGGTGCTTCTTCCTGGTCTCCCATGTGGGTACAGGGCCCAAGCACTTGGGCCATCCTCCACTGCCTTCCCGGGCCACAGCAGAGAGCTGGACTGAAGAGGAGCAACCGGGACAGAACCGGCGCCCCAACCAGGACTAGAACCCGGTGTGCCGGCACCGCTAGGTAGAGGATTAGCCTAGTGAGCCGCAGTGCCGGCCTGTGATAGCTGTTCTAGGAGCCAATTCCAACACATTCGGCATCTGCAGCATTCTACTGAGCTTTCTTTTTTATTTTTATGGGCTTCCTGATACTTCTAATGTTTAATAATTTCTGGTGGTATGCTGAGCATCATTGTGCTGCACTACTGGGGGCCTAGACTCTGTAAGGAGTAGTATGATTTGGTTACCTTTAGGCTATCTGATCTGAATGCTTGCATTCAGCAAGTCCTTCAAATATTACTACAGTTGTATTGCTGCTTAAGGCAGGAGGGTGAATCCAGTACTTGTTTCTCTACATGGATGAAACTCTTTTCCCTTTCTCCATTTAATGTAAACAGATAATCAAGGATACCACACTCTTCAGCAGAATTTCTTATTTTAAGTCTAGAGGCCAAAACTAATAAGCAAACAGACAAATAATCTCAAGGAGGTAGAAACAAGGAAGGAAAGAAAACCTTTAAAAAAAAAGTGTTATTAACATCCCTAGGGAAATATTGCACCCATGACCCAAGGGCAAGATTTTGCATTTTTAAAAGAGCAGAAAATTATTCAAACAAAACAAATTGCTTTAGGAAATAAAAATAGGATCTCAGAAATATGAAGTTCAATGAAGAAAGAGAAAACATGAGGGGAAGAATATTTTAAAATGTCTGTGCTAGTCCAGGAAGACTAACAACTGAGTAACAGGGGTTTCAGAGATGACAGGAACAAACACAACAGCAGAAAGCAGAAATACTGAAGAAATAATCCAATAAATTTCCCAGAAACACGGATCTCTAGAATGAAAAGGACACTCCCCTCCAACACACACACATAGTGAGGGCTGTGCACGCTGAGGAAAACACACCAACACAAAGCCCAGCACTATAGCATTTTCGCAAACTGGAAAAAAGCACACTTTCACAAGCTTCCAGATAGAAAAACAAATGCAGGATCCATAAAAGGCGGTCATCAATAAAGATGATCCATTTGTCTCAATAGCAGCTCTGGAAGGGAGCAGACGTCTTTAGAATAATGGGAAAAAGCACATTTCCAGCCCCTGAAGCCCATGAAGTTGCCAGGGATGATGTGGGCAGGGGATGAATTAGCAACATTTCATATGTGCAAGTTCTCTGAAGTCCTTATCTCCCATGCTTCTGGATTCTAAAAGTTGTTATAGAGTCTACTTAAAATACCCTGCAGAAGATGGCCCAAGTCCTTGGGCCCTGCACCCACATGGGAGACCAGGAAAAGCACCTGGCTCCTGGCTCTGGATCAGCGCGCCGGCCGTGGCAGCCATTGGAGGGTGAACCAACGGCAAAGGAAGACCTTTCTCTCTGTCTCTCTCTCTCACTGTCCACTCTGCCTGTAAAAAAAAAAAAAAAAAAAAAAAAAAAAAAAAAAAAAAAAAAAAAAAAACACCAACCCTGCAGAAAATCGGGACAGAGGACTAGAAAGGACCCTTGAAAGAGAGGTTCCAGCTCAGGAGAGGCCCTGGATGGTGGTACAGGGGGTTCTTGGGGGACACAGAAGCCCTGGGAGAGAGTTCCTTAAGGTGTTAAAGCTGCAGGGACATCTAATGTTTTTATGCAATAGGAAGTAGATTTGCCTGAGGAAGAGTGTGAGGATAAAGTTAGTGGTGAGTTCGTAGGGAAATAGATGACAGTCATTACCACTGGTGCAAAAAAAAAGCTGTTCTAGGGAAGGAAAACCAATTATGGCCCCAGCCCCGGCCCTACATTGTTCAGCCACAGATAGCACCTACACAGTCACAGCGAAGTTACTCCTGGATAGCAATCCCCCGGAACGCTGACCAAACTGCAGATAACAGAAACACAAGCAGCTAGAAGAGATGGAGGAGGGGAGGCAGGGACCCGGGGGAAGGGAAGAGAGCTCATTTTTCTTCTCACATTATGGAAACACAAGAAATGGAACACAAGAAATGGAACCATCAAAAAGTAGCAATGTAGGGCACCATGGCTCACTTGGCTCATTCTCCACCTGCAGCGCCAGCATCCTGTATGGGCACTGGGTTCTAGTCCCAGTTGCTCCTCTTCCAGTCCAGCTCTCTGCTGTGGCCTGGGAAGGCAGTGGAGGATGGCCCAAGTGCCTGGCCCTGCACCCGGATGGGAGACCAGGATGAAGCACCTGGGTCCTGGCTTCGGATCGGCGCAGCACTGGCCGTAGCGGCCATTTTGGGGGTGAACCAATGGAAGGAAGACCTTTCTCACTGTCTATCTCTATTTGTAAAAAAAAAAAAAAAAAAAAAAAAGGTAGCAATGTTACTTATGCATTGGAAGATAATGCCCAAAGGATTGACTAGAAGAGCTGAACCGGAAATGGAGGAACTGCTGCTCTTGGTGGGACTCCTGCACATCATATGTGTGTGTAAGTGTGATGGTCAATACCAGATTTAAAGCAAGGAAGACTGCGATAAGCACCTCTACAGGGAAAGTTGCTTTGACATGGCTTTTGGTTTTGAGGAATTAATTTCAGGGGCTGATGCTTGTGAGGCCAGCATCCCATACTGGACGGAGCACCTGTTTAAGTCCCAGCTACTCCACTTTCAATCCAGCTTCCTACCTATGCACCTGGGAAAACAGCTGGCTCAAGTACTTGGGCCCCTGCCACTCATATGGGAAACCCTGATGAACTTCTTGGCTCTTAGTTTCAGTCTTGCCAGCTCTGGCTGTGTGGCCATCTGGAGAGTGAACCAGCAGGTGGAGGATCTCTCTCTCTCTCTCTCTCTCTCTCTCTCTCATTTGGTATTTCAAATAAATAAGTTAATCAATTTTTAAAAAGACTTTCAAAGGGTAGATTCCCAGAGGTGAAGGCATGGGGCCAATGACTTGCCACTGTCAAAGTTTTTGCATTAGCTTCAATCTGTGGGCTGACCTACACTTGCCTCTGCTTCCTGAACTTTGTGCTGGACTCTGGTGACACAGGCATTGGACATTTCCATCTAAGTTTGCTTCACTGGGTTGCAGGACCCCCAGAGGATAGAGGGAACCCTGGCAGAGGCCCCTGGGGTAGGCTTTGTGGAGGTGACATCCAAACTGATCTTAAGAAGCAGGAAGAGGTTTGGTTTTTTTGTTTTTGTTTTTTTATTATTATTCGACAGGTAGAGTTACAGACAGTGAGAGAGACAGAGAGAAAGGTCTTCCTTCCGTTGGTTCACTCCCCAAATGGCTGCTAGGGCTGGCGCTGCGCTGTGCTGATCTGAATCCAGGAGCCAGGTGCTTCTTCCTGGTTTCCCATCTGGGTGCAGAGGCCCAAGCACCTGGGCGATCTTCCACTGCCCTTCCGGGCCACAGCAGAGAGCTGGACTGGAAGAGGAGCAACCAGGACTAGAACCCGGCGCCCATATGGGGTGCTAGCGCAACAGGTGGAGGATGAGCCAAGTGAGCCACAGCACCGGCCCCTGCAGGAAGAGTTTTACATGTGAGAAAGGCAGGAAGCAAGCTTTCTGGTAGGACGTGAGGGAACCGTGTTGCTTGTTGTTCTAATGTGATGACCAGTGAGGCGTGGCCACAAGGAGAGGCACAGGTGGTCTGAGAGCCAGGAGTAGGTGTTTGGTACAGCAGTTGACAGGCCGCTTGGGACACCTGCACCCTGTCAGAGTACCTGAGTTTGAGCCCCAGCTCCTGATTCCGGATTCCTGCTAATATACATCCTAGGAGGCAGCAGGTGATGGCTAAGGTACTTAGGTCCCTGCCACCCAGGTGGGAGACCTGGTTTCAGCCTGGCACAGCTATGGCTGTTTGCAGGCATTTGAAGAGTGAAACAAGTCTTATGTGTCTGTCCCTTCTGTTTTTATCTCTGCCTTGCAAATAGAAAATAAATAGGGCCCGATGTTGTGGCAAAGCAGGCTAAGTTGCCCTTGTGATGCCAGCATCCAGTCTCACAGTGCCAGTCTGAGTCCTGCTACTCTGCTTCTGATCCAGCTCCCTGTTAATATACCTGGGAAAGCACCAGAAGATGGCTCAAGAACTTGGGCTACTACCATCCATGTGAGAGACCAGGAGGAAGTTCCTGGTTCCTGGCTTCAGTTTGGACCGGTCTCAGCCATGGCGGCCATTTGGGGAGTGACTCAGTGGACAGAAGATGGATGTCTCTCTCTCTCTCTTTCTCTCTCTTTCTCTCTCTCTCCCTCTGTGTGTGTGTCACCCTGCCTTTCAAATAAATAAATAATTTTTAAAAATAAAATAAATAGGCCAGTTCCGCGGCTCACTAGGCTAATCCTCTACCTAGCGGTGCCGGCACACCGGGTTCTAGTCCTGGTCGGGGCACCGGATTCTTTCCCGATTGCCCCTCTTCCAGGCCAGCTCTCTGCTGTGGCCCGGGAAGGCAGTGGAGGATGGCCCAAGTGCTTGGGCCCTGCACCCCATGGGAGACCAGGAGAAGCACCTGGCTCCTGGCTTCGGATCAGCGCGGTGCACTGGCTGCAGCGCGCCAGCCGTGGCGGCCATTGGAGGGTGAACCAACGGCAAAAAAGGAAGACCTTTCTCTCTGTCTCTCTCTCTCACTATCCACTCTGCCTGTCAAAAAAAATAAAATAAAATAAAATAAAATAAATAACTTTTTAAAAGAGGCAGAGAGAGGCCGTTGCTGTGGCATAGGAGGTTAATCCTCCTGCAGTGCCAGCATCCCATATAGTCTCTGGTTCTAGTCCCAGCTGTTCCTCTTCCAATCCAGCTCTCTTCCATGGCCTGGAAAAGCAGCAGAAGATGGCCCAGTGCTTGAGCCCCTGCACCCACATGGGAGACCAGGATGAAGCACCTGGCTCCTGGCTTCGGATCAGCGCAGCACCGGCCGTAGCGGCCATTTGGGGGGTGAACCAACGGAAGGAAGACCTTTCTCTCTGTCTCTTTCTCTCACTGTCTAAATCTATCTGTCAAAAAAAAAAAAAAAGAATCTAAAAAAATGAGACTGAGGACAGGCATAAGGTAAAGTCTAGGCTAGAATCTTTACTGGGATTTCCACAGGAAAGGTGGGGCAGGGGGTGGGAAGTTGACAGTTTAGGATCGGCTAGTTTGACTCTGAACTTCAGAGGTATGTGGGATGATGAAGGCAAAAAATGTTGCTTCCCAGAGTGCACAGACAGGTAGGGGAGGTCTGGCCCCAATTGTTGCCAGTCAAGCTTCTGCGGTCTCTAAGAACTGGCTAACCAGGGGCTGGCTTTTAAGCTGCATCCTGCATGGATGCCAGTTTGAGTCCCCACTGCTCCTCTTCTGATCCAGCTCCCTGCTAATGCACTTGGGAAAGCAGCAGAGGGTGGTCCAAGTGCTTGGACCCCTGAACCCATGTGGGAGTCCTGACCCTGGCCATTGTAGCATTTTGGAGGGAACTGTCGCTCCCCGTCTTCGTGGAGGAACGACATAGGACCCTGCACTGTTCTTTTGTCTGCTCGGCCCTCCCCGGGTTTGCTGCTGGTTCTTCCCGGGTTGGCCACTATCCCTTCCACCTCCGTGGAAGGGCAGTTCCCCCTGGCCACATTCCCCACTTCCGCAGGGGAGCGGCACACCGCCGGCCGGCTCTCTGGGGGGCTGCACAGGCGTTCCTTCAGATGTTCCCCTTAGATGTTCCCGGTGCATGCCGTCTCTCTTCTCCTTTATAGTCCTCCTCTGCCAATCCCAACTCGGCTGCCCACACGCCGAGTACGCTGCTCTCCTCCAATCAGGAGCAAGTCCTACAGTTTATTGGTTGAACTGGAGGCAGCTGTATAAAAGCTGTTTTCTTCTCTCCCAGCGCCATATTGTGGGAGAGCAGATGCATAGAATAAGTCTTAATTCCAGTAACTCAGTCTAGTCCGGGTTGCTCCCCACAGGAACCAATACATGGAAGATCTCTCTCCGTCTAGGTCCATAACTCTGCCTTTCAAATAAATAAAGTAAATCAAAAAGAAGAAGAGGAGGAGGAGGAGGAGGAAGAAGGAGAAGGAGAAGGAGGAGGAAGAAGGAGAAGGAGAAGGAGAAGGAGAAGGAGAAGGAGAAGGAGAAGGAGAAGGAGAACTGGCTAACCCCAGGAGGAACATTCTATCCCCAGAAAAAAGGTGTTTTTTTGTTGTTGTTTTTCAAAAAAGAAAGAAGGTAAATATAATAAATATGTAGAAAACCTGAGTGACACTGAGTTGGAGAACATGCCTTGGACCAGGTTGTGGCCCCCAGATCAGCAGCTCCTGGCCGGATTCTCCTGTGCAACTCTCTTCCCCTATTCAATAGTTTTCAGTGAGACACATCCTGGTGCACAAAAGGCCACTGGCAGAGGACACCCTGGAGCCAGGAGCTGAGGCGAAGCCAGGGACCAGTGCAGATGAGGCTGAGGCTTCCTGGGTGCAGTACCTCCCTTGGTAGGCAACTCTCACCCTCTCAGGGCACCCTCTTATAAAAGCTCCATGGGGGAAGGACCCCACACTGCAGAGTCCCCCTCGCCCACCCTGCTGTGCCCGTTTCCCCTGCAGGACTGGGACAGGCAGCACCTGCCTTTGCTTCCACGGCTAACAAGCCCCCACTCAAGCATCCACCTTCGGCATTCTGGGCCTAATCCACTCCCCAGGGAGCAGAACTGGAGGGCAGAGGTCAATGTGGTTGCTCCTGCATGTGTCTGGTCCTGTCCAAGGCCTGCCCTGTGGGGAGCAAACCGGACTAGACTGAGTTACTGGAATTAAGACTTATTCTATGCATCTGCTCTCCCACAATATGGCGCTGGGAGAGAAGTAAACAGCTTCCGCACAGCTGCCTCCAGTTCAACCAATAAACTGTAGGACTTGCTCCTGATTGGAGAGCAGCGTACTCGGCGTGTGGGCAGCCGAGTTGGGATTGGCGGAGGAGGACTATAAAGGAGGAGAGAGACGGCATGCATCGGGAACATCTATGGGGAACATCTAAGGGAACCCGTGCAGCCCCCGAGAAAGCCGGCCGGCGGTGTGCCGCTCCCCTGCGGAAGTGGGGAATGCGGCCAGGGGGAACTGCCCTTCCACGGAGGTGGAAGGGATAGTAGCCAACCCAGGAAGAACCAGCAGCAAACCCGGGGAGGGCCGAACAGACGAAAGAACAGCGCAGGGTCCTGTGTCGTTCCTCCACGAAGAGGGGGAGCGACATAATGGTGCCGTGACTCGGATATGAAGCCTAGGCAGGGTTCAGTGTTGCTCCTCCACGAAGAGGGGGAGCGACACTGCCCCAGGGTTTCCCAGAGCTCAACTGGCCTCACCAGTCTGTGTGTACACAGAGGGTTGCAAGCAGCCCCCAGGCCCTGGCACACAGGGGATACCTTTGCTCCATAAAGCAATGAATAAACAGATGCCATTCTGTTATCTCTGCCTTCCCAGGGTTGTGTTACCCAGCTCCTCACAGGAAGACAAATTCCTAGGGGCTGATGGATTGGATGGCAGAAGAGGGTGGTCTGGCCAGGCTGCAGGGGGATAGGGGAGGCAGGGTACAGTGGCATGGGCTGACCCCAGCAAAGGAGGTTGGTGTTCCCCGGGCCTTCCCAGAAGCCAGGGAGCCAGGTGGAGTGGGTTTTCCCTCCTTCCCTGTCCTCCTTCACTGCCAAGCCATCACCAGGGTGTTGAGTGGTTGCTCCTGGGTACCTGGCACATTCTGCCCTTGGCAGAGAACTGAAGTGAGCTGAGAGGACTGGTGGGAGGGAGGCTTCGGGGTGAGGCTGTGCTCCGCATAGAAGTCCAGGGAGCTGGCGGGAGAGGGTGAGGAGCTGCCCTGTCCAGCTGTGGTGCCAGGGAAAAGGCACATCTGGGGTCGTTTCAGGGCCACCAGGAATGCAGCACAGCTCAGGTGATCTGGACACAGGAGCTCAACCCTTAGCTGTGGATTCAAGTTGAGCTCTCTCAGCCTTGTTCAAGTTCAACCCAGCCCCTTCTTGCACTTTCTCCCTTGCACGCCCCTTCCCTGCTCCCCCGCCCCTACCTCTGCCACAGCTGACACAGCAAGAAGACCCTGTCCAGCCTCCAGAACAGAGAGATCCATCAGTTCCTGTAGACTACCCCGTCCATCGGTGGTGCTCTGCTACGGTGCAGCTGGGCCCATGCAGGAGGAGCCAGGCTGGGAGGGGCTGGGGCAGGAGCCAGGAGCAGGGATTCCAGCCTGAACACCTGGATGGCCCCGCCAGGAGGTACCCGAGGCCTCCTGTGTTCACATCCTGACCTCTGAGTATTCCCAGGCCCTCCCTGCACAGGCCAGTCTCACGTTTCCACCTCAGCTCTCACACTTGACCCTGACTGAGACCGTCTGCATGAACCAAGGACCCTCGGATGCTTTTCCTGAGCACTCTAGCCCCCTGGGCCCGGATGTCTCTGGATGCTGCCCTGCGGCGACCGCTCACTCGGCACCCACAGAAGAAGGTGAGAGGCAGTCACTCAGTATGCAAGGGCGTGGTGCCCTGCACCAAGAGAGCCAAGAGTTGTGAGGGGGAGACCCGCACAGCTGCGGACTGAGTACCGCGGTGACACAAGGCATCTTCAGTGCCACCTGCTGGCCTGCATGAGGGAACTCCTCAGTGTGCTGACAGCAGAGGCAATGGAAAGCCTCAATGAGCTGGGGGTGGGTGGGTGGGTGGGGCTGAGGCCTGCCTTGGAGTCTGCACTGTGGGTCCTGAGACTGAGAAGAGCCAGCCTGCCCAAGGTGTAGGAGGCAGGCTGAGGGGACTGGAGCCATGGCCATGGGGGCAGAGTTGCAGAGGTTGCTGGGCCCTGGAGACAGCTGAGCTTTGTTCTACAAGCCAGGGGGTACCACCTGCTCCCCACCCTGCATGGAAGTAGGCAGTGACAGCCCTGAGTTTGGGGAGGGCAAGACCAGGAGGCCCTTTGCAGGATTCTAGATGATGCTCTTGGATGGGTGTGGGGGCCTGAGTGAGGGTGAGCAGCAGGGACCTGGGGATTTGAGGGGGTAACGCCCAGGGTTCTGGCAGAAGTGACCCCTGCTATGCGCAGTCCAGTGAGGGAACCTCAGGCAGGGGAGACTCTGGCCACTCTGTGAGAAGCCCATGACAGACTAGGGGAGAGGGCAGTGGCCACACTGTCACAAGGGTCTGGCATCTCTAAGGAGGGAGCTGGGCAGAAGCTCTCCCACCAGCAATTTCTTTCTCTCAGCACAGAACCAGAGGAACTGAGTCTGCCCCCTGCACCCGGGCCAGTAGGTCACCCTGTCCCTTTCCATGCCATCCACTCTCCCAAAGGATTCACCTGCACTGGGGACTCCCAGCTCCCCACCACCCCCGCCACCACCACAACTTCAGACACACATGCTGTTCTGGGTAATTCTCCAGGCGAATGCCATAGACCCTAATGGAACTCATCTGTGTCCCCTCAGCCCCACGCACCTGCTCCCGATCCTCCATCCTGCATCATGGGTGATGTCACTGTCACCCACCCACTGCAGCCACAGTGCTACTCATCACGACAGACCTGGGCTCCATGGACTTCGATGCAGGCACAGATCCCTGGGCTGCTGGAGGCCTGGACTCCCTGGCAGGATGCACCCAGCTGGTGAGTCTTTCCATAAAGGGGACTAAAACCACTTGTTAAATATGAGGGGTCCTCATGAAAAATGCATATGGTGAAAAAACTGTGCACCGATTCCCAAAATGTTTGTACTAGCATCTTCCAGTTCCTTTTCCATGAACTTTTTGAAGTACTCGCAAATGTATGCCCTACTGCACAGAATGGTGCTTTTTATAAGTGATGACGCAGTGCCTACATCTAAATTGCTAAGAGTAGATTTCGGTGTTTTCACCACAAGGGGATCAATTTGTCAATTAGCCCAACTCCACACTGGGCATCACTTTGTACCCCAAACGATACATAACTGTTATTTAGGTAAGAAAGCTACACAAACTGCAGCGCCGGCACCGTGGATACCAATTCTACCTCTCTGGGTAGCCATTATTTTAAAAGAAAAACGCAAACAACCCACTAAATCCTCTCGGAACTGCCTAGCCACGATCTCAGCGAGATTGCTCTTCCTCGCTGATGCCAATGGCTCCACCTAGCGGCCATCGGAGGAGTTGCACCGCACTCCTAATCTGCTCGACAAGTCTGCAGCTGAGATCCTCATTCCTATTTCCCTGCTGGTGAAAATCAGACGCAAAGGGTGGAGGAGACATCTCCAAAGTCACACAACTGGGAAGGGAGGAGAGTCTGAACCCAGCCCTTGCAAACCCTGCTGGCAGTGAGAATCACGTGCGTGCCTTCTTGGGCAGGAGGTGAGACCCCCAGGATCACCCCCGGCACGCAGCTCCCCGCCCTGCCGCTCAAGGGCAACATGCCGAACAGCGGGAGCAGGGAGACTGTGGCCACCCGGGCAGACAGTGGCCCTGGGGCCGGATGGGCTCCAGAAGCCCCTCCCTGCTGGGCTGTGGGGACACTTGGGGCTCAGGGAGGTCCAGTTTACCACAACCAGGTATTTCCTCTTAAGGACAGGGCTGTATGCGTGTGCATACTTGTGTGTAGACCTCAAAAAATTCATGGAAACTATTTCTTAATTCATTTTCTATGAACTTGTTGAAGCCCTTTCATATGTCCAATATATATTTTAAAATGCATTAAATCTATATTTAAATATATGTTATAGCTGTGCATGTATACCTAAGAGCACATAGCTTTCAAGTCCATTTTCTGTGAGCTCTCTGAAGTACCCCAGCAGATTTAAACTGGGGACATCAGTGTATATACTTAGATACAGAATGGTCCTTTGTTTCCAAGGATTCGTTACAGGACATTAAGGGACGCCACTGTCCGTGGAGGTTCAGGTCTCTAACAGAAAATGGGGCAGTGCTTGCACAGAACTTATGCACATCCTCTAGCATCTCTTAAACCATCTCAGATTATTTGTAGCACCTAATATGATGCCTTCACCCCCATTTCATTGGTGTGGATTCTGCATACTTGGTGTGGGACAAATTCAAGGTTTGTGTTTGTAACTTTCTGAATTTTCTTTTCCCAATATTTTGGATCTGCAGTTGGTGGGATCCATAGATGTGGAATCCAGGGACACACACACACATACACACACACAGGTGCATAAGGAGGACTGAAGAAGGGACAGCAGCAATGCTTTGGAAGCCAGATCGCAGGGGCCCCAGAGGCCCGTGGCTTCTAAATGTGATTGGCAGGATGCCTGCTGTCGGATGGGGCTCCGTGAGAGTGGAGGCATGTACTCCCCAAGCTCCCCTAACACAAAGAAAAGGGCAGATTGTAGGTAAAGGTTTCCACAAAGAAACGGGGAGGGGTGGACTCCCTCGGGTCCTCAGAGCTGCACCCCTCTACCTGGCAGGACCTTACCAGGCTAGCCAGGAGAGGAGAAGGGAGTCTGCCACCCACATCCTGGTCTCTAAAGGCAAAGTCAGCCCCACGGTGATAGCTGCCAGTCAACAATTCCTACCCCCAACACCTGGGGAGTTTCTCCCATGTAAATGTGAGCAGAGCATGACAGAGTTGCAGAGCAGCCCCTGGGGAGGGGCCACAAAACCCAGGATGAAACCAAGGACCCTGCTCTCCTCCTGGGGCCAGCCGAGGCTGCCCACTTTGTGGTTTCCCTTGTGGTTAAAGTGTTCTGATAAAATGGGAACTCAGCCAAGCCAGAAAAGTCTAGTTTGTGGCACTTGTGCAGTGAGACCCAGTTTCACATTGGGGTGATCCTGCTTCATTATATGATCATTATAATATAATTAACATATATTTATTTAGGGGTTCCAAGATGATGGGATAGTGACAGGGTGGTCTGATTTAGGCTAAGCGAAATGAACAGAAAAAAGTGGAGGAAGTACAAACTTTCTGAAAAAATTCAGAAAGTTACAAACACAAACCTTGACTTTGTCCCACACCAAGTATGCTGATTCCACACCAATGAAGTGGGGTGAAGGCATCAGGGTAAAGCTGCAGGGGACACTGCAGTGGGAGGTCCTGTGAAAGCAGTGGAAACGGCCTGGACCTGTGTGGAAGATGCAGACATGCAACCACGAGCAAGAAAACAACAAAGGACACAGCAGCTTGGAACCCAAAAAAGAAAAGCACCCGCCCTGGATAACAAGATGATTTCAGACTGCACAGGCCTGCAGCACTGTTGATACAGCTGGAGGCAGAGTCCAGTGGATTGCACATTTTTGAGTCCTGCTCAGATCCCTTAAGGCAGCAGGATGATGGCAGCACGTCTCTCTCTCTCTCCCCACACCCTCAACAGTGACCTGTGGCCAGCTGTGGGAGGGCTGGCACCATTGTCTGCACATAAGCATGTAGCACCTGCTCTGGCTCTTGTGTGTGCACCCAGGAACTCTCGGGAGAGCTCTCCACCCAGCCAGCAAGGGCAACCACAGCAGTTCAAGTGCAATGGGCTGGGACGGCCTTCAGGTCGCCAGCTGCATCCAACGGCAATGGGTGGGGAGGGGGATCCACCCCTACAGAAGGGAAGTCCTGCCTGCCCAGCACAATTGTGAAGCCAGCAGAGCTGCGGCAGGCAGGTATTGTATGTGCCTGTGACCCAGAGATTTTACCGGAGAGAAAAACCTCTGTTCCCCACTGCCCTTAGACCTGGCTGAGAGGATCAGGCTCAATCCAGCGGGGTGGAACACACACAGGCAGTTGCTCTGAAAACACCTCAGTCTCCCTGAGGCCAGGACGGGCTAGCAGGGTAGAGTGGTCCCTCTTGCACTTCCTGACCGTGAGAGCCCTGGGTGCTGAGACTGAGAAAACACTGTGACTGCATGAGAAGAGGCAGGGTCTAGTTGGGTTTCTGGGCAATCACTGAGTGCTGCTGCACATTCTCAGAGCTCCTTGGTTTTGTAGAGCAGCTCACAGCAGAGGGAACAATGCTCACAGGGAGGACTATGCAAATCATACGTGTGGTTCATATGGTGGTGCATGTGAGCATTGAACACGCTGGAGGCTGACACCTGGGCATTCCTTAGCTTGGAGGAGAGAAGGTGAGGTGGTCGCACCAACAGAGGTGACCATTCCACTGCATCCTGTTAACTAGAGGAGGGCTACCACACCCAACTTGGGTGTTACCCTGGATACTCTCCACCCTGGAGCACTGACCAGAGCTACCTGGCCACACCCACCACACACCTCATGGTATCACTGATAGTGCAGGCATTCCACTAAGACACAAAGACATAGCTCGAAGATAAAAGCCATGGTGGGGCGGCGGAGTGGGGGGGGAGACCCAACAATTAATTCTACAAATGCTTAAAAATAAATACAGAAATTTAAGAAACAAGAATAAGGAATACACTATGACACTGTCCCCCAAAGGAACACAACAACACTTCAATATTAGAATGTGAAGATGAAGAGATTGAGGGAATGCCAGAAACAGAATTCAAAAAAATAATCATAGGATTACTCAAAAGCAATCAGAAGCAAATCTACGAACTAAAGAAAACCACATGTGATAGGAATGAAAATTTTTCCTATGAAATTGAGATCTTAAAGAGAAAACAAAATGAAATAGTAGAAATGAAGAATTTAATATGTCAAATAAAAAGTACAGTGGAAAGCCTTAACAACAGACTTGGTGATGCAAAAGAAAGAATATTTGAGCTAGAAAACAAATTGACAGAAATCAATCAGTTAGACCAAGAAAGAAAAAAAAAGGAAGTAATTAAAAAACATAAAAACACTGTTGGAAATCTACAGGATACTATCAAACAACCCAACATATGGGTCCAAGGAGTGGAAAGAGAGAAGGAATTAGAGAACCTATTTAGTGAAATAATTACAGAAAAACTTCCCTAATTTGGAGGGAAAAAGGAAGGTCCAAGTAGAGGAAGCACATAGAACCCCTAACAGACACGACCAGAAAAGATCTTCACCACAATACATTGTAGTCAAACTTTCCAAGCAAAGCATAAAGAAAAGATTCTAAAATGTGCATGGCAGAAACTACTGGTTAGTTTCAGAGGATCTTCAATTATACTTACAACTGACTTCTCATCAGAAGACCTACAGGATAGAAGAAAATGGCAAGCTGTAGTCTAAGTCTTAAGAGAAAAAAAAAAACTGTTAGCACAGAATAATGTACCCTGTAAAGCTCTCATTTACGAATGAAGGTGAAATAAAAACCTTCTATAACAAGCAGAAATTGAAAGAATTTGTCACCACTCATCCAGTCTTACAAAAGATGCTAAAGGATGTGCTACACACAGAAACACAGAAAGAAAGTTATCATTATGAAAGAATGTGAAGGCAAAAAATCCCACAAGAAAAGTACAAAAGAAATTCAAAGTAAACAATAGAAATATTCATGGAAAAATGGCAGGGCCAAGTCATTACTTACCAATAGTTACCTTGAACATAAAGAGCCTAAACTCACCAGTTAAAAGATACATACTGGCCAAGTGAATTAAAAACAACACCCATTTATTTGTTGCCTACAAGAAACATACCTCACCAACAAAGATACATGTAGATTGAAAGTGAAAGGATGAAAAAATATACTCCATGTCAACAGAAAGCATAAAAGGGCAGATGTAGCCATCCTACTATCAGATAAAATAGACTGTAACACAAAAGCTGTTAAAAGAGACAGATAAGGGCACTATGTATTGATGAAGGGATCAATTCAACAGGGAAATTGACTATGATAAATGTATACTCACCTAATTACAGGGTGCCTGGATATTTAAAAGAACTGTTAACAGATCTAAAAGAAGACATAGATTCCAATAAGTTAGAAATGGGGGACTTCTACACCCTACTTTCTTTCTTTCTTTTTTTTTTTTTTTTGACAGGCAGAGTTAGTGGGAGAGAGACACAGAGAGAAAGGTCTTCCTTCCATTGGTTCACCCCCCAAATGGCTGCTACGGCCAGCACGCTGCACCATTCCGAAGCCAGGAGCCAGGTGCTTCCTCCTGGTCTCCCAAGTGGGTGCAGGGCTCAAGCACTTGGGCCATCCTCCACTGCCCTCCCAGGCCACAGCAGAGAGCAGGACTGGAAGAGGAGCAATCAGGACAGAACTGGCGCCCCAACCGGAACTAGAACCCGGAGTGCTGGTGCTGCAGGCAGAGGATTAGCCTAGTGAGCAACAGAGCTGGCCTTCTACACCCTACTTTCATCACTGGATAGATCAACCAGACAGAAAATCAACAAAGAAACAATAGAGCTAATAGACACTATGGAACAAATGGAGCTAACAGATATATACAGAACTTTTCACCCTACAGTTGCAGAATACATATTCTTCTCAGCAGTGCACAGAACTTGATCTAAGATTGACCATCTAGGCCATAAAGCAAGTCTCAGCAAATTCAAAAATATCAAAATCATACTATGCATCTTCTCTGACCACAATGAATTGAAGCTCAAAATTAACAACTCAAGAATCTCTAGGTCATATGCAAATACAAGGAGAATGAACAACATGCTCCTAATAGGAGAAATTAAAAAATTTCTGGAAATGGCCGGCGCCGCGGCTCACTAGGCTGATCCTCCGCCTAGCGGCGCCGGCACACCGGGTTCTGGTCCCGGTTGGGGCACCGGATTCTGTCCCGGTTGCCCCTCTTCCAGGCCAGCTCTCTGCTGTGGCCAGGGAGTGCAGTGGAGGATGGCCCAGGTGCTTGGGCCCTGCACCCCATGGGAGACCAGGAGAGGCACCTGGCTCCTGGCTCCTGCCATCGGATCAGCGCGGTGCGCCGGCCGCAGCGCACTGGCCGCAGCGGTCATTGGAGGGTGAACCAACGGCAAGGGAGGACCTTTCTCTCTGTCTCTCTCTCTCACTGTCCACTCTGCCTGTCAAGAAAAAAAAAATTTCTGGAAATGAATGAAAACAATAATATCTCATATCAAAACTTATGGGATACAGCAAAAGCAGTGTTAAGAGGAAAATTTATAGCAATTGATGCCTACATGAAGAAACAGGAAAGTCACTAAAAAAATGAGTTGTCAATGCATCTCAAGGACCTAGGGAAAAAAAAAACAACAATAACAAATCAAATCCAAAATTAGTAGGAGGAAAGAAATAATTAAAATTAGAGAAGAAACAAACAAAATTGAAACAAAAGATCAAGGAAATTAAGAGCTAGGTTTTTGAAAAACAAACAAAATTGACACACCTTTGGCCCAACTAAACAACAAAAAAAAGAGAGTGAAGACCCAAATCAATAAACTCAGAGATGAAAAAGGAAATGTAACAACAGATATCATGGAAATAAAAAGAATCATCAGGAATTACTGCAAAGAGCTGTATGCCAACAAACTGGGAAATTGAGCAGAAATGGATAGATTTCTGGACACATACGACCTGCCACAATTGAGTGGTGAAGGCATAGAAAACCTAAACAGACCAATAATCAAGACAGAAATTGAATCAGTAATAAAGGCCCTCCCAACAAAGAAAAGCCCAGGACTGGTTGGCTTCACTTCTGAATTCTACCAGACATTTAAAGAAGAACTAACTCCAATTCTTCTCAAACTATTCAAAACAATTAAAAGGAAGGGTATCCTTCCAAACTTCTTCCACGAAGCCAGCATTACCTTAATTCCTAAACCAGAAAAGAAACAACACAAAAAGAGAATTATAGACCAATTTCCCTGATGAACATAGATGGAAAAATCCTAAATAAAATACTAACCAATCAAATCCAACAACACATCAGAAAGATCATTCACCTGGACCAACTGGGATTTATCCCTGCTAAGTGAGGGTGGTTCAACAATTGGAGATCAATAAGTGTGACACATTACATTAACAGACTGAAAAACAAAACCGTATGATTATCTCAATAGATGCAGAGAATGTATTTGATAAGATTCAACATCCTTTTATGATGAAAACCTTAAGCAAATTGGATATAGAAGGAACATTCCTCAATGCAATCAAGGCAATTTATGACAAACCCACAACCAGCATCCTGCTGAATGGGGAAAAATTGTAGGCATTCCCATTAAGATCCAGGACCAGACAAGGATCCCTGCTCTTGGCATTGCTATTTAATGTAGTCCTGAAAGTTTTAACCAGAGCCATCAGGCAAGAAAGAGAAATCAAAGCAATACAAGTTGGGAAGGAGGAAGTCAAACTATCCCTGTTTGCTAATTACATGATTTTATATATAGGGGACCCAAAAGACTCCACAAAGAAAGTGTTGGAACTCATAAAAGTAAAGTAAAGTAGTAGAATTTAAAATCAACACACAAAAAATCAATAGTCTTTGTATTCACAGACAATGCCATAGCTGAGAAAGAAGTTCTAAGATCAATCCCACTCACAATAGCTATAAAAAATATAAATGCCTTGGAATAAATTTAACCAAAGATGTCAAAGATCTCTACGATGAAAATTATAAAGTGTTAAAGAAAGTAGTAGAAGGAACCAGTGCTGTGGCGCAGTAGGTTAAAGTCCTGGCCTGGAGTGCTGGCATCCCATATGGGGGCCGGTTCTGGTCCCGGCTGCTCCTCTTCCGATCCAGCTCTCTGCTGTGGCCTGGGATAGCAGTGGAAGATGGCCCAGGTCCTTGGGCCCCTGCACCTGCGTGGGAGACAAGGAAGAAGCTCCTGGCTTCTGGCTTTGGATCGACGCAGCTCCAGCCATTGCGGCCGGTTGGGGAATGAACCATTGGATGGAAGACCTCTCTTTCTCTTTGCCTCTCCTCTTTCTGTGTAACTCTGACTTTCACATAAATAAATAAATAAATCTTTTTAAAAAATAAAGTAGTAAAAGAAGACATTTAAAAAGTGAAAAAAATCAGGCCGGCGCCGTGGCTCAATAGGCTAATCCTCCACCTTGCGGCGCCGGCACACCGGGTTCTAGTCCCGGTCGGGGCGCCGGATTCTGTCCCGGTTGCCCCTCTTCCAGGCCAGCTCTCTGCTATGGCCAGGGAGTGCAGTGGAGGATGGCCCAGGTGCTTGGGCCCTGCACCCCATGGGAGACCAGGAAAAGCACCTGGATCCTGGCTCCTGCCATCGGATCAGCGCGGTGCGCCGGCTGCAGCGGCGGCCATTGGAGGGTGAACCAACGGCAAAGGAAGACCTTTCTCTCTCTGTCTCTCTCTCACTGTCCACTCTGCCTGTCAAAAAAAATAAAAAATAAAAAAAATAAAAAGTGAAAAAAATCATCCATGTTTATGGATTAGAAGAATCAATATCATCAAAATGTCCATACTACTGAAGGCAATTTATAGATTCAATGTGATCTCAATCAAAATACCAAAACATTCTTCTTAGATCTAGAAAAAATGATGCTAAAATTCATATAGAAACACAAGAGACCCCAAATAGCTAAAGCAATCTTAAACATTTAAAGTAAAGCTGGATGCATCACAATACCAGATCTCAAGACTTTCTATAGAGCAGTTATAATCAAAACATCCTGGTACTGGCACAAATACAGATGTGTAGACCAATGGAACAGAATAGAAACTTCAGAAATCAATCCACACATCTACAACCAACTTACATTTGACATAGGAGCAAAAATGAATCCTTGAAGCCAAGACATTCTCTTCAACAAATGGTGCTGGGAAATCTGTTTCTCCACATGCAGAGGTATGAAACAAGACCACTACCTTACACCTTACACAAAAATCCACTCAAAATGGATCAGAGACCTAAATCTACAATCCTATGCCATCAATCTACTAGAGAACATTGGGGAAACTCTGTAAGACATTGGCATAGGGAAAGATTTCTTGGAAAAGACCCTAGAAGCATCAGCAATCAAAGCAAATATTAACGAATGGGATTACATCAAACTGAGACGCTTCTGTACTGCAAAAGAAACACTCAGCAAAGTGAAGAGGTAACCGACAGAATGGGAGAAAATGTTTGCAAATTATGCAACTGATAAAGGATTAATTTCCAGAAGCTATTCAGAGCTCAATAAACTCAACAACTACAAAACAACAACCTAGTTAAGAAATGAGCAAAGGACCTGAACACACATTTTTCAAGAGAGGAAATCCAAATGGCCAACAAACACATGAAAAAATGCTCAGGATTGCTAGTCATCAGGGAAACGCAAATCAAAACCACAATGAGTTCACCTCACCCCCATTAGAATGGCTTTCATGCAGAAATCAGCAAACAACAAATTCTGGCAAGGATGTGGGGAGAAGGGTGCCCTAATCCACTGTTGGTGGAAATGTAAACTGGTACAGCCACTGTAGAAGACAATATGGAGATACCTCAGAAATCTAAATACAGACCTACCATATGACCCAGCCATACCACTCCTGGGAATTTATCCAAAGGAAATGAAATCAGCATATGAATGAATGATCTGTACCCATATGTTCATTTCAGCTCAATTTACAATAGCTAAGATATGGAATCAACCCATATGTCCATTAACTGAAGACTGGATAAAGAAATTATGCTATATATACACTATGGAAAACTCACAGTGGTAAAAAAAAAAAATGAAATTCTGTCATTTGCAACAAAATGGTTGCAACTGGGAGCCATTACACTTAGTGAAATAAGCCAGTCACAAAAAGACAAATACCATGTGGTTTCTGATCTGTGGCGACTAATAGAGTACTTAAAATGTAATCTATGGGAGTGAAGCTGACACCCTGAGATGTGATGATTTTGAACAGTCCTTGTCTTGACTGTTGAGGAACAATGCTTTTCTTGCTTTTTTTTTTGTTGTTGTTCTTTTTCTTTTTTCTTCATACTGTTAGGTATACTCTCTACTTAGTGTACGGTTAATCTTATGATTATAAAAGTAACTGAAAATTGATCTCTGTAAAAAACAAGAATGAGAAAGGGAGAGGGAGGAGGATGAAGGGTGGGAATATGGGGGGAGGAAAGTGAAGGGGGAAGAATCACCATGTCCCCAAATTTGTATATATTAAATGCATGAAGTTTGTATTTCTTAAATTAAATTTTAAAAAGAAAAGAAAAAATATAATTAGCACTGCAGTTTCACCCCTCCCCGCCAGGGGCATTCCCCATGCATGCTGGGAAGCTACATGTGCAGAAAATTCAAAGTATGTAACTCCCAGATGTCAAGCAAAAATGCCAGTTGTGAGGATCTCGGCTACCTCACTAGTCAATTCCCTTCACACTTCAGGGATAAAGCCAGGGGAAAGCAAGGCCACATTCTTGCTCTGCTGGCCTGTTCCCCTCCTTAATATACAGTAATAAACTTCCTACTTTCATCTCGCTGAGCTGTAACTCATTACTCCACTGACAAAGAAGAATAGGGGCAAGCAGGCCCGGTGGTGATAGACACAAGAAGCTCCAACACCTGCTGGGAGGCAGCTTCCCACAAGGAAAGACCAAGAGGCAGAGCCCGGGCCTCAGCTCCCGTGCACACAGCATCTCTCTGGAAACAGAAAAGGAACTGCAGAAGCGACACTGATCAGAGCCCTCAGAGACATTACAGGGCAGGTTGCATGCTTTATCCTCTCTAAAATGTGTAGGCAACTTGCTTTTTTTTTTTTTTTTTAGACATTCACTTCCTTTTATAATTTATTCTTAAATTTTTTTCTTTTTATTTGAACAGCAGAGTGACAGGGACAGAGCTCTTCCATCCACTGGTTCACTCTCCAAATGGCTGCATGGCCAGGGCTGGGCCAGACCGAAGCAAGGATCCAGGAGCTCCATCCAGGTCTCCCTGTACATGGGTACAGGGGCCCAAGGACTTGGGCCATCTGCTGCTGCCTTCCCAGCAGAGAGCTGGATTGGAAGTGGAACAGTCAGGACTCAAACTGACCCCCTTATGTGTTGCTGGTGCTACACAATTATTACATTACACCACAATGCCAGCACCTTAAATTCATTTTTTGAGTATAGCATAGTTTTAAAGTACAAGAGAAGAAAATTACCTAAAAACGTTTTCTCTGTGGGGGCTGATGTTCCTCTGAAATGAGGAACAGGAAGAGCAGGGCCACTGTCCCTGTTTCTGTCATCACTGCACTAGTGCTCCCCGTCTTTGCACTGCTTCTCCCCGTCACTGTTGTTTTATCCAACTGCACTGTTTTTCTGTATCTCCATCACAGTTTCTCTTCATCAGTCACTACTGGTCAGAACCTGTACATCAAAACCAGAAAAAGATGGACAGAACAAAGCTCACAACTTGCACATGATGTGGAACTAGCTACAGAGAATTCGAGAGTCTACTCGTGTAATTTGATTTGAAATCTTTCTACATTTTTTGAAGCAGGCACTTGCCTCTTATTACTGCTTTTGGTGTTTCCCATAGTTTTACTATGTTGTATTTTTACCTTTATTTGTTTCGAGGCATTTTTGACTCTTTCTTTTGATTTATTCACGGGCCCATTGATCATTTGAAGTAATGTTTAATTTCCAAATGTTTGTGCAATACTTGGATTCTTGTGATTTTTGGTTTTATTCCATTGTGGTCAGAGAAGACACCTGCTATGATTTCAACTTCTTTGAATTTGCTGAGACCTGTTTTGTGGCCTAATATATTGTCTGTGCTGGAGGATATCGCATGTGCTGCAGCTGTGAGAGGAATGCTGCACAGACGTCTATTTGGTCCATTAGATCCATGGTGCAGTTAAATTCTCATTATGTCTGTTGATTTTTGGTCTTGGTGCCATTGTCTGTGGGAACCAGCCTGGGGCCAGAGATCACAGGTCTCTGCCCAGCACTGGGTTTCACTGTGGTGGACGGGATCTGGACCTGCGCTTGATTCTTGGTCCCTCCCCCGAGCAGAGATGACTCCTCCCTGCAATGCATCTTTTCTTGTTACTACACTGAAACCAGACACTGTGGTCTTTCACCTGGCTTCTTCAGCTCTTGGAAAGGTGGTGGATACTTGAAAAGCTGCACCAATTGACATCTCTGTGGGTAGCCAACCCATGGAGACAGGATCTTATTCAGCTGCCTGCCTGTTCTGCCTCCTGCAACTTATCTTTTCCTCTCAGTCTTGTTTCCAGGATTTATTCATCACAAATGAATCAAGCAGTTAATTTGTTCTATATTCCTTTGTATACATACTCTACAATTTATTTCATTTTATTTTTTGAAGGTTTATTTATTTGAAAGGCAGAACAACATGCGGAGAGAGAGAGAGAGAGAGAGAGAGAGAGAGAGAGAGAGAAATGAATTTTTCATCTGCTGGCTCACTCCTCAAAGATCAGTGACAGTTAGGTCTGAACCAGGCCAAATCTGGGAACCAGAAATTCCATCTAGGTCTCCCACATGGGTGGCAGGGGCCCAAGCAGCTGGGCCATCTTCTATTGCACTCCCAGGTGCACTAGCAGGGAGCTGGATCAGAAGCAGAGCAGCTGGGACTTGAACAAACCAACAACCAGATATGGGATGCTGATGATGCTGCAAGCTACTGTGTTACACAGTACTAGCCCCAAGAGAATATTATATCTGTAAAAAAACTGTTGAATGCAGACAAAGTAAATCTTAGGAGATTTGTAACATTTTATAAAATAAAGAAAACTGAAAACAAAGGAGTTGCACATTCACTTGTAGAAAGAAAATAAATAACAATAAGCACCAAAATGTGGAGGTCGCTCCACGGCATCTGCAGGCAGGAAAAACTCCCCAGAAAAACCTCCCCAGTTCTACCTAACAGCAAGTTGCCTCACCGGGAGAGCCATTGGACTGCAAGAAGACAAACCCAGAGGAGGCTGCTGTTACAGGTGTGCCCCAATAGTTAGCTTCTGTCTGTGCCGCCTGCTCACTGCTTCCTTGCAGTATGTCCAACAGACCTCACTCTGCTCATTACGGCTGCTTTGGTGAGTTCCTTCACTGCCCACACTGGTCGTTTCCCACAGTGCAAAAGAGTAGTAGGAGGAAATCATGAAGAAATTAATGACATACCAAAAAAAAAAAAAAAAAGTAGTAGCCTCAATAAGGAACCACTTTTGAAAGTAATAATAGAGATAAAGAAAGGGGGTCCTGCCCTGTGGTGTAGTAGGTTAAGCCTCCACCTGCGGTGCTGGCATCCCACATGGGCACTGGTTTGAGTCGCAGCTGCTCCACTTCCAATCTAGCACTCTGCTACTGATGGCCTGGGAAAGCAGTGGAAGATGGCCTAAGGGCTTGGGCCCCTGGAACCACATGGGAGAACTGGAAGAAGCTCCTGGTTCCTGGCTTCAGATCAGCCCAGCTCCGGCCGTTGTGGCCATTTGGGGAGTGAACCAGTCGATGGAAGTTCTCTCTCTCTCCCCCTCTCTCTATCTGTAACTCTGCTTCTCAAATAAATAAATAAATGAATGAATCTTTTAAAAAAACTGAGAGGGCAAGGATTATGTCATATTTAATAAACAAAAATAAAGAAAGAGAAAACTCCAACCATCTGACTTCAAGGGGAAATGAGTTATGAACAGAAATAAGCGATATTAGAAACAAGGGTAAGGATGGGACCATAAACATAAGGATATTTCAAACGAATTCATGGGAAAATGCAATTGAAAGATAAGTTGACTTTGGTGTGGAGAATTTGAAATCTGTGCATAATTTTACTGTGATATGTATTTTCCATTAACTTTTTGAAACATCTTCTCACATAGGAGATTAAAAATTATGAGAAGGAACTTTTTAAGGAGTAGTGACTATATTCATTTGATTTCACCCATTCCCCAAACCCGATTAAAACTGTATTAAGGGGAAGGTTCCAGGATGGTCCGATTTATGTGGGACGAAATTAATGTTTAAAAAAGGGAGAAGGTAGGATAGAGCTGCAGGAGAACCCCAGCAGGACATGCAACAAAAACAATAGGAAAGGTCCAGACCCACACCGAAAAAGCAAATTCACGACATAAAAGCAACCAAAGCTTGGATCCATGGAGGAAGACGCCTGTCCCAGCAAACCAGGGAGAGGGGAATCTCCAGGCCCTCAGCACTGCTGATCCAGCGGGAGGGAGAGCTTGAGGACGCCCTAAGACAGCAGAGGTGGGAAGAAAAAGGGTGGCGCGTGTCTCCCCCCACCCCCAGCTACAGCAGAGACCTGCAGCCAACAGAGGGAGGGTTCAGGTAATTCTATCTGGACACAGGCAGGTAGCTGCCGCCCCCTGTCCTGTGCGTGCACTTGGCAGTAACAGGGCTCAATCCGCACCCAATCAGTGAGGACCACAACAATTCAGAAGAATTCCTTCCCTCTCTATGCCAGCTGCATTGGGAGGGGCAGGGGAGCAGCCCCTAGAGGGGAATTGTCACCTGCGGGACTCTCACCATCCAGCACCATGAATAAGTGATAGCTAGACCAATGGAACAGAATAGAAATGCCAGAAATCAATCCACACATCTATAACCAACTTATTTTTGACAAAAGAGCTAAAATCAATCCCTGGAGCGAGGACAGTCTCTTCAACAAATGGTGCTGGGAAAACTGGATCATGCAGATCCAGTTTTGCAGAAGCATAAAGCAAGACCCCTACCTTTCACCTTTCCCTAAAATCCACTCAAAATGTATTAAAGACGGGGCAGGCACTGTGGCTCACTTGGTTGATCCTCCGCCTGCAGTGCCAGCATCCCATATGGGCGCCGGGTTCTAGTTCCAGTTGCTCCTCTTCCAGTCCAGCTCTCTGCTGTGGCCCCAAAAGCAGTGGAGGATGGCCCAAGTGCTTGGGCTCCTGCACCCGCATGGGAGACTTGGAGAAAGCACCTGGCTCCTGGCTTTGGACCGGCGCAGTCTCGGCCATAGCAGCCATTTGGGGAGTGAACCAATGGAAGGAAGACCTTTCTCTCTCTCTCTCTCTCTCTGTAACTCTACCTGTCAAATAAATTAAAAAAAATGTATTAAAGACCTAAATCCACAACCCAATACAATCAAATTATTAGAGAACATTGGGGAAATCCTGCAAGACGTTGGCATAGACAAAGTGTTCTTGGAAAATATCCCAGAGGCACAGGCAATCAAGCCCAAAATCAACAAATGGGATTACATCAAATTGAGATGCTTCTGTACTGCAAAAGAAACACTCAGGGAAGTGAAGAGGCAACTGACAGAATTGGAGAAAATATTTGTAAACTATACAACTGATAGAGGATTAATATCAGAATATATAAAGAGATCAAGAAACTCAACAACAACAACAACAACAAACCAAACAATCCAGTTGAGAAATGGGCAAAGAACTGAAACAGACATTTTTCAAGAGAGGAAATCCAAACAGCCAACAGACACATGAGAAAATAGCCATCAGGGAAATGCAAATCAAAACCACAATGAGGTTTCACCTCATCCCAGTTAGAATGGCTTTCATACAGAAATCAACAAATAAATGTTGATGAGGATGTGGGGAAAAAGGTACCCTAATCCACTGTTGGTGGGAATGTAAACTGGTAAAGCCACTATGGAAGACAGTATGGAGATACCTCAGAAATCTGAATATAGATCTACCATGTGACCCAGCCATCCCACTCTTAGAAATTTATACATGGGAAATAAATTCAGCTTATGAAAGAGTTATCTGTACCCTCATGTTTATTGCAACTCAATGCTAAGAAATGGAATCAACCCAAATGCCTGTCAGCTGAAGACTGGATAAACAAATTATGGGAGGGGCCGGCACTGTGGTGCAGCGGGTTAAAGCCCTGGCCTGAAGCACTAGCATCCCATATGGGCGCTGGTTCTGGTCCCGACTGCTCCTCTTCTGGTCCAGCTCTCTGCTGTGGCCTGGGAAAGCAGTAGAAGATGACCCACCCCCATGGGAGACACGGAAGAAGCTCCTGACTCCTGGCTTCAGATTGGTGCAGCTTCGGCTATTGCAGCCATCTTGGGGGTGGATCAGCGAATGGAGGACCTCTCAGTTTCTACCTCTCTCTGCAACTCTGTCTTTCAAATAAATAAAATAAATCTTAAAAAAAAAAGTAATTATGGGATACATATGCAATGGAATCCTACACAGTGGTATAAAAAAAAGAAAAAGAAATCTGGCCATTTGCAACAAAATGGGTGAAACTGGAAAACATCATGTCTAGTGTAATAAGCCAGTCCCAAAAGGACAACTACTATATGTTCTCCCTGACCTTTAATAACTGATAGAGCACCTAAAGGCAACCTGTAGAAGTGAAAGTGACACTTTGTGAAGCAATGACTTTGAACAGCCCTTGTCTTGACTGTTGAGGAACAGGTTTTTTTTTTTTTTTTCCTTTTCTTTTATCTTATTTTACTTAATTTTTTCTTTCATACTAATGGTTGAACTCATTATTTAACATAGAGTTAACCATATGTGTATAAAGTTAATTGAAAATAGATCTTAGGAAAAAATAAGGGTGAGAATAAGAGAGGGAAGAGGAGGGGAGATGGGAGTGTGGATGGGAAGGTTGGCATGGTGGAAAGACTCACCATGATCCTACAGTTGTAATTGTGAAATGTATGAAGTTTGTAACTAAATCAGTATACTTCTGCATACATTCCTACCGACTTAATTCTAAGGGCACAGTTTAAAAACTTGCCGTGGATCCAAATCCCCTTAAGCTGAGTGGTAAAAATAACATTTTAAGTGTTATAGAGATCATATGGATAGGATTAAGTGTTAAAGTGATCATATAGATAGGATCAAGTGTTAAAGGACTAAGTCTTTGATAATAATAATAGATAGAATTTAAAAATGTGTGAATGCTCCAACATGGGAAGCAGTCCATACAGCAGACTCACAGAATGACAATTGCCCTAAGTAGTACCCTGACCTCAGAATCAGCTGTTACGGCATTCTGGTCTGGCTGAAAAGCCCATGGGAGCATTTCAGGAATGGAAAGTCAAGACACTGCGGCAAAAAAAGTTCTACATTGCTGTACCTGAGTGAGTTCAGAGGAGCACCACACATTGATAAAATGTGATGGTCCTTTATTGCTGGCGACCAAGAGTTGGCTCATGCCCCAAAGAACTCTGGACCCCAAATCCCAAAGCAATAAGGTTTGTAAAGGCAAAACCACATAACCAGGGTAGGAGTGAAATACATGGTTACTAGGATCGTGGGAAATACATGGTTACTGGGGCCAAGCTAACCTAAAGCCTATGTGAAACTAATATCAGTTATAATCTTAACAATTTCAATTATAATCTTTATATTAATCCAGGTAGTGGCCTAAATCATATATGGGATATAGACAAATTACAATCTTATCATTAACCCAGATGCAGCCTATCTGTTTTTAAGCTTGAACAATCATGCTAGAGGGTTTCTATGCTTTGCCAAGTGTGATATAGTGGACTGCTATTGTCTGGGTGTTTTAGGTCATAGTTTCAGACCAGAGTCTCATGGTGGGGGTGCTGCTTTCTCAGATCGAGTCTTGGGTGCTCCAAAATTGAGTTCCTACTGTCAAGGTGTTATTTCAACATGAAGGACCTCTGTGAGTGAGACTCCAGCAGAAAGAAGCGGCCACCAAAGAAGGATTTACTTTTCTCTGAAGAGAGGAGAGAACTTCCATTTTGCTTATGGCCTTGTCAAAATATTGAAGGAGTTTGTGGATCCAAAAGGCTTCCATAACCTAGGCAACTCATATCAAGAGCCTCGGGTGGTCATTGATGTCATACATAAGAGTATTAACTGTTAAATTAACAACAGGAATCACTGTGCACTAACTCCCCATACAGGACCTCTGTCCTCAATGAGTTGTATTATGAGAGTTAACTGTAAAACTTGTTCTCAAAGAATTACTTTGTTTTAGTCTGTTAAGTGGAGGATAATTTTATGTCTCATAAGTTATAGTTATGTCTTAGTGCTCGTTAAAGATGTATCAATCTAGGGTTTTTCTTTAAAGATAATTAAGTTTCTTTAAAAAAAAAAAAGTGAAATTACCTTAGAGATGCAATGACTTTGAACAGCCCTTGTCTGGACTTTTGAAAAACATTTTCATCTTCTTCTTCTTTCTCATACAAAGCATTGAACAATTTACCTAGAGTAGAATCAATTCCCTGTGTATAAAGTTAATTGAAAATATATTTTAGTAAAAAATATGACTGGGAACAGGAGAAGGGAGAGGAAGAGGGGTGAGAGTGTGGGTGGGAGGGTGGGCACAGTGGGAAGAATTACTATGTTCCTAAAACTGTATTTATGAAATTCATGTAAATAAATAAAAAATTGTATTAAGGGTGTGAGGAGAGGTAAATAAACGTACAAAACAAAAATAGGGAGAAGGAAGGAGGGAAACAGTGATAATACCTTAGAAACCAGAAAGTAGATGTCTGATTCTTTTTTTTTTTTTAATTTATTTATTTGAAAGGCAGAGTTTGAAAAAGGCACAGGCAAAGAGAGAGAGAGAGAATAGGGGGAGGGGGTTGCCATCTGCTGGTTCACTCCCCAAGGGCCACAATGGCAGGAGCTGGGCTGATCTGAAGCAGGAGCCAGGAGCTTCCTCTGGGTCTCCCACACAGGTGCAGGGGGCCAAGGACTTGGGCCATCTTCTACTGCTTTCCCAGGCCATAGCAGAGAGCTGGAACAGAAGTGGAGCATCTGGGACTCAAACTGGCACTCATATGGGATGCCAGCACTGCATCCAATATGGCTATACCTGCCATGCCACAGTGCTAGCCCCAGTGCTTGATTCTGATACTTGATTTAGACCCCAGACTCTACAAAGTCAACCAGGAGAGAGGAAAGCTGAGGAACTGGATTAAAACTTCAAGATGTAGCCTCTGCAGCACAGTTTGGGCTGTGCAGTCTTCTGGGACATAGAGTAGCAAAGTCCTGGGCTACTCCAGCTCCTACTCCATGGCCAGGATGGCAGCCACAGGGCTGTCTGCGTGTAACTGTGGCAGTGGAGCCTTGGGGTGACCTAGTCTTGGAGTGTTATTTACCTTGGGCACTGGTGGCCCTGCCGTGACAGCATCAGCAAATCCTCTGTCTTCCTGCTCACCAGCCAGGGCCTTAAGGAAACCCAGGTCTGGTAGCTTCTGTCTCTTCCAAAAAATGTCACTTGACAACACCAGCAGGCCTGGGAAGTGCCTCTTGTTCCCACAAAGGCACCAGCAGAGAATGAGCAGGAGCCCCCACAGAACAAAGCAGACCGGAAGAGTATTGCAAGGACTTGGAAAACTAAATTGTCAGTGCAGGGGGCCTGCATTGTGGCTAGCAGGTAAAGCTGCCCCCTGCAACGCTAGCATCCCATATGGGCACTGGTTCAAGTCCCGGTGGCTCCATTTCAGATCCAGCTCCTCGCTAATGGTCTAGGAAAAGCAGCAGCAGATATCCCAAGTCCCTAGGCTCCTGCTACCCTCATGGTCAACCTGGAAGAAGCTTCTGGTTCCTGGCTTCAGATCAGCCCAGCTCCGGCCGTTGTGGCCATTTGGGGAGTGAACCAGTTGATGGAAGTTCTCTCTCTCTCTCTCTCTCTCTTTTTTTTTTTTTTTTCTTGACAGGCAGAGTGGATAGTGAGAGAGAGAGACAGAGAGAAAGGTCTTCCTTTTGCTGTTGGTTCACCCTCCAATGGCCACCACGGCTGGCGCGCTGCGGCCACACCGCACTGAGCCGAAGGCAGGAGCCAGGTGCTTCTCCTGGTCTCCCATGGGGTGCAGGGCCCAAGCACTTGGGCCATCCTCCACTGCCTTCCCAGGTCACAGCAGAGAGCTTGTCTGGAAGAGGGGCAACCGGGAAAGAATCCGGTGCCCCGACCAGGACTAGAACCTAGTGTGCTGGCGCTGCTAGGTGGAGGATTAGCCTATTGAGCTGCGGCGCTGGCCCACTTTCTCTTTTTGTAACTCTGATTTTCAAATAAATAAATAAATCTTAAAAAAAGAAAACCACAATGACATGAGTAATTGCAAAGCTCTTCAATCCAAAACAGTTTCACTAGAGTATTTCACTATTCAAATAGTTAATATCAATTAAATCTACTTCCAAAAATAGGATAGGAGGAACATTTGGCAACTCACTGTATGGCCAGTGTTACTTTGACACTAAAACCAGACAAAGACAGCATACACACACAAAACTGTAACTGATATCCCTTTTGAATTGAAATGTAAAAACCCTCAGGAAAATTTTAACAAATCAAATCCAAAGATACGTGAGTATTAAAAAACAAAGCACACCATGACCAAGGTAGTTATACCATGTATGTAAGATTGGCTCATATTTCAAAATTAAGAAGAAAATCATATGATTATTTCAAATGTATGCATGAAAAGCATTTCACTAAATTCAGCAACCATTTATGACAAAACATTAATTCTAAAAATTCTCGGTACACTTAGAATAAAAGGGAGCTTTCCCTGCCGGCGCCGCGGCTCAATAGGCTAATCCTCCACCTAGTGGCGCCAGCACACCGGGTTCTAATCCTGATCAGGGCACCGGATTCTTTCCCGGTTGCCCCTCTTCCAGACAAGCTCTCTGCTGTGGCCCGGGAAGGCAGTGGAGGATGGCCCAAGTGCTTGGGCCCTGCACCCCATGGGAGACCAGGAGAAGCACCTGGCTCCTGCCTTCGGCTCAGTGCGGTGTGGCCGCAGCGCGCCAGCCGTGGTGGCCATTGGAGGGTGAACCAACAGCAAAAGGAAGACCTTTTTCTCTGTCTCTCTCTCTCACTATCCACTCTGCCTGTCAAAAAATACATAAATAAATAAATAAAATAAAATAAAATAAAATAAAAGGGAGCTTTCCCAACATTATAAAGAGCATCTACAAAGTGTGTTGCCAGCATCAGACTTGGTGCTGTAGATTCTTAAATTGAGAGCAAGGCAAGGATTCTGCTCTCACCACTGTATTCAACACAGTTCTGGAAGTACTAATCACTGCCAGGAAAAGCAAAGGAAAGCAGAGCCTGGAAAGGAAAAAATAACATGACTTCTGTTTGCAGACAACATGATTGTCTGCAAAGAAAACTCTGAGGAATGTGCAAAAGTCATACAGCTAACAAAACTTCTCAGTAAGATGCCAGGAGCCTGGATTACCATACAAAACCCAACTGAATTTCTGTATACCAACAAAAAAGTATAAAGTAGGGGCCAGCATTGTGGCATAGAAGGTTACGTTGCTGCCTATGATACCGGCATCCAATAATGGAACCCATTTATATCCTGGCTGCTCCACTTCCTATCCAGCTCCCTCAATGCACCCAGGAAGGCAGTGGTAGATGGCCCAGGTGCTTTGGCCCTGAACCCATGTGGGAGACCCGGCTAGAGTTCCAGGCTCCTGGTTTCCACTTGGTCATTTGGAGATTGAACCAGCAGATAAAAATCTTCCTCTCTCGCTCGCTCTCTGTAACTCTGGGTTTCAAATAAATAAATAAATCTCTTTTAAAATAAACATAAAACACACAGAACTACAAAGGAAATTAGTTACATTGAAATAGAGTTAACAAAATGTCTTTGGTAAAACAAACAACATTTGTGCATTTAATAGCAGCCCTCTCTTTCTGGCCATCTCCAGGTGAGCTTCTCTAGTTGTGGGCTTGCCTACACTAATGCCTGAATGTACACTCACTCTCTCTCTTTAAATAAATCCTGCTGTCATTGCACTTGATGTATGCCTCTGTTTTAAATTCTTGTCTCACATAGGAGTCTGGAATAAAAACTGGGAAACACATTCCTACAACACACAACATATTCTTTTAAAAAATTATTCATGTATTTGAAAGGCAGAACACACACACACACACACACACACAGAGCGAGAGAGCGAGAGAGTGAGAGAGAGAGAGAGGATTTCTATTTGCTGGTTCACTTCCCAAACGCCTGTAACAGCCAAATCGATCCCAGACTATAACTATGTGCCAGGAACTCTGAGTCTCCCATATGGGTCACAGGTTCCCAAGTACTTGGGTCACCTTTTGCTGCCTTCTCAGGCACATTAGCAGAGAGCTAGATCGGAAGTGAAGCAGCCAGAACTCCAGTACTCTGATATGGGATGCCAGCATTGCAAGTCATGACTTAACAAGCTATGCCACAACAGTGGCTCCTGGTGACAGCCTTCTTGTTGGCAGAACCCAAGGCAGTACTGTGCATCACATGGTGAGAAATAGGGAGCACATGAGAGACCCAAGCACACTGGCTTTTCCAGCTGAATCACCCTTGGGACACAAACCCATTCCTGAAGGCAGAGCCCTGATATCACCTCTAAAAGGCCTACTTGGTCCCATCTCTTCCTATCTCATGATGAGGAGTAAATTTCAACATGAGGCTGTGTTTTGTTTTGTTTGGAAAGTCAGAGTTACAGAAAGAAAGAGAGAGAGAGAGAGAGAGAGAGAGAGATCTTCCATCTATTGGTTCACTCCCCAAGTGGCCACAACAACCAGGGCTGGGCCAGGCCATAGCCAGGAGCCAGGAGCTTCCACCTGATCTCCCATGTGGGTGCAGGGACCCAAGCACCCAGGCCATCCTCAACTGCCTTCCCAGGCCATTAGCGGGAAGCTGGGTGGGAAGTGGAGCAGCTGGGACTTGAACCAGTGCCCATATGGGATGCTGACATTGTAGGCTGTGACTTAACCTGCTGTGCTACAGAGCCAGCTGTGTGAGGATTTTTTTTTTCTTTTAAAAGATTTATTTTATTCACTTTAAAGGCAGAGAAAGAGAATGAGAGAGAGATCTTCCATCCATTGGTTCATTCCCCAAATGGTCAAAACAGCTAAGGCTGGGCCAAGCTGAAGCCAGGAGCCAGGAGCCTCTTCTGGGTGCAGGGGCCCAAGCACTTGGGCCATCTTCTGCTGCTTTCCCAGGTTCATTAGCAGGGAGCTGGATTGAAAGTGGAGCAGCTGGGACTCGAACCAGTGCCCATATGGGATTTCTTCATGCCTAACTTGATTCATGGGCCTCCATCTCAATTTAATGGGGCTCATTCTAGTTCTAGAATAGAAGCCTGATTCAACGTAACTTAAACAGAAATGGGAATTCACAGGGGCAGCAGGTGGCAGCTTTACCTGCTATACTGCAGCACTGGCCTCTCAATGTGCGTTTCAGAGGGGAGAGACAATATCCAAACCACAGCATTACCTGTATGCAAAATGGCAGGAAATGCTAACTTTCTTCCCCTTCTCTGAATTCTCTGTACAGATCTCGTGGAATTCCATGGACCCCAGAACAGAACCTCTGTTCTAGGAGATGACAGGCCCATGTAGGAAAGGGATCTGGGTTGGTGGAGAAGAAAATCACCCACTGAGCAGATACACCTCGACAGAGGGTCAGCAGCAAATGAATTGCTAGTGTGTTAAACTGTAGAAACGTCTGTATCTGGTTGGCATTACCCAGAGCCAGTGAATTCCCATTTCTGCTTAAGTTATGTTGAATCAGGCTTCTATTCTAGAACTAGAATGAGCCCCATTAAATTGAGATGGAGGCCCATGAATCAAGTTAGGTGTGAAGAAACCTGAGACTTCTGGAAAGACCCACATCCTCTGGGTATCTTCATATTTTTATCTTCAGCCCTACTGAGGTTCCCCCAGGGAGATCCCTGCAGGGTTCTGGACCAATTCCTTACCCACAAAAGCAGAAGCGCCACAAAGGGGCCATCTGTCCCATGAGCAGGACCCCTGGAGATGTCCCCGTGCCTCAGCTGCCCACAGTGGCTTCTAGGGGGCTGGGAGGTCAGCTGGTGAGGTCAGTTTTTGGAAACTTAGCCTCTTGTTCCCTGCCAGGAACAAGAGTCACTGTTCCCTAACCTCCGGCCATCACGCTGGAGTTTGTAGCAAGATCTCTGTAAATGATTGTCGCAGGGGAGGGTTAGGAAGTCACCTTCCTGTGGGCCATGGCATCTGTTGACGCCGGAGTGGGAGAAATCACCAGGCTGTCCTAAGAACTCACAGGCCCCTCACACAGCCTACCTGTTGCCTCCAGGGCTGCTGACGCCAAAAGCCTTGGTTGAGGTCATCCCTCACTCCCCTTTGCCTCTCACGTCACACAACCAGATGGCCAGAGAGTCCTGGCAGGAGGACGGGGAATATTGATACAGAGCAGTGCACACAATCAGCAGCTCTGTTTGGTCCTTTTTCCCCCATTAACAAATGGACCCTCTGGTTTACACGTCGAGATTCATTTATCTACAATGGTGTCTGGCAGTTGAAGAAATGCATATTGGGCATATTATTTGAAATACACCTAAGTGAGAGGGTGGGTATGGTGGGAAGAATAACTATATTCCTAAAGTTGTACTTATTAAATTTGTATTCCTTAAAAGTAAATTTAAAAAAATATGCCTACGGCGCCGTGGCTCACTTGGTTAATTCTCTGCCTGCAGCCCAGCATCCCATATGGACGCCAGGTTCTGGTCCCAGTTGTTCCTCTTCCAGTCCAGCTGTCTGCTGTGGCCCGGGAAGGGAGTGGAGGATGGCTCAGGTGCTTGGGCCCCTGCACCTGCATGGGAGACCCAGAAGAAGCTCCTGTCTCCTGGCTTCAGATCAGCGCAGTTCCAGAGGAAGCGGCCATTTGGGGGGTGAGCCAATGGAAGGAAGACCTTTCTCTCTGTCTCTCTCTCTCTCTCTCACTGTCTGTGGCTCCGCCTGTCTAATAAAAAATAAAATGCCTAACATACTATCTAAAAATAAGTTTGTTCTGTTTCTAGACTTTATCAATACCTTCATTAAGCCTTGCATCAAGCAACTCTCAAGGCTGCTCTACACAGGGTATCAGGGTGGTGGCTGGTTTGCAATTTAAGGTTGAAGCATTGCAATCAGTTCTGGTGCCTGTCTTGGAGACTGGGGTAGGGAGAGGAATGAAGTCTCTCTTTTGTTCATGCCTTTCTGCTTTTCAAGTTTTAATTAAAAAAAAAAAACAAAAAAAAAAAAAAAAAAAAAACGACCACAAATGATTTTTTTTTTTTGACAGGCAGAGTGGACAGTGAGAGAGAGACAGAGAGAAAGGTCTTCCTTTTGGCATTGGTTCACCCTCCAATGACCACCGCGGCCTGTGCTCTGCGGCCAGCGCACTGCGCTGATCCACTAGGAGCCAGGTACTTCTCCTGGTCTCCCACGCGGGTGCAGGGCCCAAGCACTTGGACCATCCTCCACTGCACTCCTGGGCCACAGCAGAGAGCTGGCCTGGAAGAGGGGCAACTGGGACAGAATCCGGCGCCCCGACTGGGACTAGAACCCGGTGTGCCGGCGCCGCAAGGTGGAGGATTAGCCTATTGAGCCACGGCGCCAGCCATACAAATGATTATTTATTTATTTATTTATTTATTTTGACAGGCAGAGTGGACAGCGAGAGAGAGAGACAGAGAGAAAGGTCTTCCTTTGCCGTTGGTTCACCCTCCAATGGCCGCCGCGGCCGGCGCACTGCGCTGATCCGATGGCAGGAGCCAGGATCCAGGTGCTTTTCCTGGTCTCCCATGGGGTGCAGGGCCCAAGCACTTGGGCCATCCTCCACTGCACTCCCTGGCCACAGCAGAGAGCTTGTCTGGAAGAGGGGCAACCGGGACAGAATCTGGCGCCCCAACCGGGACTAGAACCCGGTGTGCTGGCGCCGCAAGGCGGAGGATTAGCCTAGTGAGCTGCGGCGCAGGCCTACAAATGATTTTTTAAAAAGGTTTATTATTTATTTTGAAAGTCAGAGTGAGAGAGAGAGATTGATTTTCTTTCCATCTACTGGTTAACTCCTGAGATGACCGCAATGGCCAGTCCTGGGCCAGGCCAAAGCTAGGAGCTAGGAGCTTCTTCTGGGTTTCCCGCATAGGTGCAGGGGCCCAAGGACTTGGGTCATCTTCCACTGCTTTCCCAGGCACATTAGCAAGGAACTGGATGGGTAATGGATTAGCCAGGACTTGAACCAGGCCTGCTGTGGGATGCTGGCGTTGCAGGTGGCAGCCCCACTTGCTATGCCACAACACTGGCCCCCACAAATGATTTTTCTAACAATGAAAAAAGGAGGCTTAATGTTTTAAAAAGTAACATATATTTAAAAACAGGAATGGGGGTGCGCTGCTGGGCATAGTTTGTAAAGTCAATGCCTGCAGTTCCAGCATCCCATATGGGTGCAGGTTGGAGTCCTGGCTGCTCCACTTCCAATCCAGCTCTCTGCTATGGCCTAGGAAAGTAGTAGAGGATGCCCAAGTGCTTGGGCCCATGCACCCACATGGCAGACCCAGAAGAAGCCCCAGGCTCCTGGCTTCAGATTTGCCCAGCTCCAGCTGTTGGGGCCAACTGGGGAGTGAACCAGCAGATGGAAGATCTCTCTCTCTCTCTCTCTCTCTCCCTCTGCAACTTTGTCTTTCAAATAGAAAAATACATCTTAATTTAAAAAAATCAGGAATAGGTTTGCTGTCTTTTCCTCTTCCCATCAGATGCACCTGAGCCTCAGTGGACAGTCCCCTAGGTCTCCCAAACCTGAGGCATCAAGGCATCCTGGGAGTGAGCCCAGATCAAACAGATGCCTGGAGAAGTAGCTTGAGGGAGGCCCATGCATGTATAAGGGGGATGCACAGGGGATCTTGGACCTCTGCTTTTCTGTTTTCTTCCAGTAACGGCAGCCCCTATTCTTCTCTGGTCCCTGTGGTGATTTGGGTATGCTTTGAGTGTCCCCCAAGGATTCACGTGTTGAAATGTAATACTCATTGTGAGGTGTTAAGAGAATAGAAACTTAATCTAACCATGTTTGGAGATGGGGCTTTTGGGAGGTGATTAGGTGTAGATAATGTCATCAGGGTGGAACCCCCATGACTGAATCCTGGTGGTGTTTACACCCGAAGCAAGTCACAGGGAAGCGCCACACACTGAGAATTTGGAATGAGTCCTTTATTAAGCCCCGGGCTAAGAGCAATGCCTCAAGATTTCCCAACTCCACCCCCACCCCCAGCAGAGGCAAGGGTCTGTCTTTTAAAGCTGAAAACCACAATTGCATTAGTGGAGGAACAAATGGGAGCAAAGTACAGAGGAGTAACACTTGGCTGTTATTGTTTTACAAAATAATTGCAGGTGCTATTCAGAACAATTATACATGCTGAATGTACTACCAAACAGGATTCTTGGGGAGATTTCCTGGAGTTGGCCACATGGCAGGGGCACTTCAGTGGCTTTTTAAGAAGAGTGAGAGGGGGAGGGTATTGCGATGGAGCAGATTCGGCTGTCTCTAGCGACACCTGTATCCCACACTAGAATGCCTGGGATAAGTCCTTCTTCCACTTATGACTCTGCTTCTAGGTAATGTGCCTGAGTGGCAGCAGGTGATGATTCAAGTGCTTGGTCCCTGCCACCCACACGGGACACCCGGATGGTGTTCCTTGCTCCTGGCTTTGGCCTGGCACAGCCACAGTTGTTGCAGGCATCTGGAGAAAGATAGCAGCAGACCGAAGATCTCACTGTCTCTATCTCTCCTTCTGTCACTCTGCCTTTCAAATAAATAGATAAACTTTAAAAGGGAGAAGAGAGAGAGGGACCAGAGGACACAGCCAAACACTTGCTCCCTCTCACTATGTGACATCCTGTGCTGCCTTGGGACCCTGCCAGCAAGAAACCTTTACCAGAGATAGGCCCTCAACCTGGGACCAGAACTGTGAGGGCAAATAAGCCTTTTTCCTTCTGAAGTACTCAGCCTCAGATGTTACATTATAGTAATGCAGCATGGACTGAAACAGCTCCTGGCTGCCTCCACATGTGCTCTCGGTGGTGCCAAAGACAATCCACCTGTAGGAGTGGACATGCAACTTTCTCAGCCAGGGCACAACATTCCTCAAACATGGCATTTGGTTCAGGAATGGACAGAGAGTCAGGCCTGCGGCGTTTGTTCAACTGTTGCTGGAAGCGCTCTCCTCTTTGCTGGGCTTGCCTTTCCTAGAAGTTGGCATCTGATAAGGTCACCATGGAGTGAGCAGAGTCAGTCACATTAGCCCCCAGATCGAGCCACACCCGAAACTGGAAAACTCTTCCTGGCCTTTTAAATTCTTCAGGCCAACTAATTCCTTTTTTTCCCCCCTTTGAAGCTTTCTCTCAATTGCAGATTAATACAGTGTGCCCAGAGACAAAGAGTAAGATGTGGGAGATACAGTTGGGATCTACACCTTCTCCTGGTGAAGTAGGCAGGCATACAGGTTAAAATTGATCAGATTTGTGAACTGGAAGACCACGCCCCTGTGTGACCTCATATCCCTACCTGATGCCTTTGCCACGCCCCTGTGTGGCCTCATTCCCTGACCTGGCCACACCTGGGTGCCCACCAGCCAATCAGGTTAATTAACCACTCCCCTTTGGAAGTGGGTTAAAAGCTGGGCCACGGTGTGGCCTGCCCTGCTCTTTTTCCCTGGCCTCTTACTAGGAATGGGGTTTGCTGTAGCCCCGCGCCTCCAGGGCGCATGGCCTTTAGGCCATGTGCTCTAGGCTTCCTGGCCTAGATGCTCCTCCACATGGCTGGTTCCTGGTACTTGGTATGAACCCCTTATTTACCTCTCTCCCCTAAATAAGCTCTCACTCTGCTATGCATCTTTCTCACTAAATAAAAGCTTAAAACGTACCATGCTGCCTCATTTATCTGTGCCGGTATTTAGAATTCTTCTCTAAATATTAGACAAGAACCCTCTTGGGCTTATTAATATTGGGGATTTAGTAATAACCCCGTGGTAAAATCGTAAGGCACCCCAAATTCCGGTAGCACATGTGGCACCCCGGATAGCATTTCTATGGAACTTTAAGGGGCCACATTTCAGGGTAAATTTTAGGGGGTCTTGTCCGATTTCACTGGTACACAAGACCCAATCTGAGGAAAACTGGAACGGAGACCTTGAGCCCAGAGGCAAGGCAGACAGCCAGGTTCTACCCATGTCCTTGCCAGGCCTTTTTTTCTTTTTTGAGATTTATTTTGAGAATCAGAGTTAGAGATTGAGAGAGAGAGAGAGAGAGAGAGAGAGAGAGATCTTTCATCCACTGGTTCTCTCCCCAGAAGGCCACAATGGCCATTGCAAGACCAGGCCAAAGCCAGGAGCTTCATCTGGGTCTCCCATGTAGGTAGCAGGGGCTCAAACACTTGGGGCACCTTCTGCCTTTCCCAGACCATTAGCAGGGAGCTGGATCTGAAGTGGAACAGCCAGGACTCAAACCGGCACCCATATGGGATCCTGGCATCACAGGAGGTGCCCCTAGCTGCTGTGCCACAACACCTGCCCCATGGGTGAGGAGTTTTGGTTATCAGTGCTGGCCCCTGACTACAGGGTCTCCAGCCCTTAGAGAAATATCCCACTATCAGAGCTGAATGAGCCCATGCAATGGGTCCATGCCTTAGGCTTCCCTGCAGGAAGAGGGCTCCTGGATCTTCCAGTCAAGCATTTTGCTCACTAAGTGGTTCACTTTGTGTTGCAGATAGACCTTAGGACCTGGCTTACTCAGCAGTCTCCTGTGAAATTTGGTTGCTGTAGGCAGTCTGATCAACACTGCCTGTCTCTAAGGATCCTGGCAACTCCTGAAACTGGATCCCTAAGGTTAAGAGCCACATCCTGCATCAAGCCTGGGTTTGTATTGCAATTCTCCAGGATGGTTGAGTACTGGAGACCACAGCAACATCAGTGGTTTTGGAAGGGTTTGTCCCTGAAGAGTTCATTTTTTTAAAAAGATTTTATTTATTTATTTGAGAGGTAGAGTTAGAGGGAGCGAGAGAGAGAGAGAGAGGTCTTCCATCCGTTGGTTCACTCCCCAAATGGCTGCAACGGCTGGAGCTGTGCCGATCCAAAGCCAGGAGCCAGGAGCTTCCTCTGGGTCTCCCATGTGGGTGCAGGGGCCCAAGCACTTGGGCCATCCTCCACTGCCCTCCCGGGCCACAGCAGAGAGCTGGATTGGAAGTGGAGCAGCTGGGACTAGAACCGGCAGCCATATGGGATGCTTTTGCCGCAGGTGGAGGATTAACCAACTGTGCCACAGTGCTGGCTCAATGTGTTTTGAACTTGGTATGCAGTGTGGCTATGCTAAGAGGTAGGTGGGAGGTCCTGAGTTTGGCGGCTGCCCTCAGAAGGGTTAAGGTGGTTCTTGCGGGACCTTGAGTCAGTTCTCACAAGAGCAAGTTGTAAGGATGAGCCCAATGCCCACACTGCCTCTTGGCTTCTGATCTGGCAATGCTATTTTTTGCTCTTGTGGGTGCTCCCACCAGTTTGCCATCAGCCATTAGGCCCTCACCATAGAACATACCAGTGGGGGCGGGGGGGAGGCCGGCACTGTGGTGTAGCTGATAAAGTCGCAGTCTGTAGTGCCAGCATCCCATATGGGCGCTGGTTCAAGCCCTGGCTGCTCCACTTCTGATCCAGCTCTCTGCTATGGCCTGGGAAAGAAGATGGACCAAGTTCTTAGGCCCCTGCACCCATGTGGGAAACCCAGAAGAAGCTCCAGGCTCCTGGCTTTGGATCAGTTCAGCTCTAGCCTTTGTGGCCAATTGGGGAGTGAACCAGCGGATGGAAGACCTCTCTCTCTGCCTCTCCTTCTCTCTCTGTGTAACTCTGACTTTCAAAATAAATAAATAAATAAATCTTTAAAAAAAAAAAACACACCAGTGGGTCCACCTGACCTTGGACTTCCAGCCTCCTATACTGCGAGCAACCTGAACTTCTTTCCTTACAGCTAGTCTGCCTCAATTATTTCATCATAGTAGTGAAAATGGACTGATACAGTGGCTACCACCTGGCTATTCATCTTGGTTATTCACCCACCCAATGCATTGCTTGAGCATCAACTTAAAATTTGATTGTGCATGACGGAAGCCCAACTCAAACTGCCTTAAGCAAAATTTAATTATTTGGGTCACACTTGGGATAGGTTAGGACCTGAGACTGACTCCATGTCACCACAGCTGTCTCTCTTCAACAGTCTCTGTCCACTCCATGTGATAGGGACAATGGTGCTGGCTGCCACTAATTCACACACAATGCAAGAACTCTCTTCCAGTATCCCCTCATCAATCGCTGACTGGTCCTGCAAGATTCTCTTGACAGAAGGAACAGGGAAAAGCCTGCCAAGTGGCAAAACCTCAAAAGCACCCCAGGTGATGGTGTGCGGGCCCAAAGAGGAATGGAGCAGCTCACAGCCTGGCAGGGGCAGTGGTAAACAAATGGCAGCCACACTGTTTGGGAAGTGCTGCCACCATGGATGTGGGCAGCGAGCCTGCAGGAGAGATGCCAGGGAAGGTCTGTGTCCCTTCTCCTGGCCGTCCCCACCGGCTGTGAAGAATCAGTTCCCACTCTCGGTACTTCTGATTCACGAGGGACTGACCTCACGGTTGGCTGCGGGAGGAGAAACAGGGTGCATTCCAGGCCAGTCCTGCCTGGGGCCTTCCGCTGGGACTTTTAGGAAAAAATGACTCCCTTGATCCACATGCAGAAGCAGGCAGAAGCTAAACACACAGGTGCAGGTGGCCATTTCTCCCACTGTGTGAGGAGGCCAGCTGGGAGAACAGAGTGAGATTGATTTTTTTTCAAGATTTATTTATTTATTTGAAAGGCAGAGTTACAGAGAGGCAGAGGTAGAGAGAGAGAGAGGTCTTCCATCCGCTAGTTCACTCCCCCAATTGGCCGCAACGGTCGGAGCTGCACTGATCTGAAGCCAGGAGTCAGGAGCAGGAGCTTCTTCCAGATCTCCCATGTGGGTGCAGGGGCCCAAGGACTTGGGCCATCTCCTACATTTTTTCCCAGGCCATAGCAGAGAGCTGGATCAGAAGTGGAGCAGCTGAGAATTGAACCAGTGCCCATATGGGATGCTGGCACTGCAGGCGGCAGCTTTACCTGCTTCGCCACAGTGCCAGCCCAGAGATTGATCCTCTTATGGTGCCTGCAAGATTTAGTTATGTAACACCTGAATGAAGAAATAACCTCTTTTTTGCATAAGCCAATTTGAGTGACACTGCAACTGGATCTGAAAGGATGAACAGACATTTTACGGAGTTCTCCCCAGCTATGCAAAGAACATAATGTGCACAGGTTGGGTTGATACAGTTTCCACCCTCCACCCCATGGGGGCTAGTCCAGAGTTGACTCCAAACAAGTCTGTGGCATGGCTACTTCTGTGCTACCATGTATTTTGTGATGCAACCATTCTTGCCGTCCACCACACATACTGTGCCAATCATGAGTAAATAGCCCACTGTGGGCTGAGTAATTACAGAAAAGCACCCCTTTCTGCAGGCCAGAGCACTGGCTGCCGGGGCACAAGCACACGTGCCTGCCCTGCTGTCCCCTCAGCCTGGTACACAACTCCAGCAGCCTAGGGGCTGGTGGCCATGCTGGGCTGCTTGTTTTTACTGATCCCTACCTGTGTTGGGCTTACTGCCAGTGCCCTGCCCTGTCCCGTGTCCCGACCCTACCATTCCAGGCTGTCACTGCTTATGTCTTGGCAAAGGGCAGGCAATGCCCATCTCAAGGCAATTCTGGGGAGGAGCAAGTGTGGTTGCCTTTTAGGCCTATGCTTGTCCTGCCAAGTCTGTACCCAAGCAACAGCCCCTCTCCTTCCACACCCCCTGGAGCTGGAGGCAGTGGGTGAGTGAGGATCTCACCTGTTAGCTCTTGGAAGCCATCTCACGCTCATCTCTCAGGGTTGACTTTCCAGGCAAGATCCTGTCCTGTTGTGTCATTTAGGTGGATGGGCTTCAGTTCCTTTGTACCATACACCTCTGACTTTCCAGCTGTCTTGCCCCTATCAGTAGTTCGGGCAGGGTGAGGTCTGAGTCACCCCTGTGTCCTTTTCTCTGTTCACCAAACACCACGGCCTGCCCTGAATAGAACCTCTTGGTCTTTGAATGCAATTATGGGTGGTTTCACAGGCGAGGCCAATGCCACCAAAACCATCCATTAACTTGCAGGACTGAAACGGCCCACGTGCGTATTTTTTTCTGCATAACTGGACCAGGCAGAATTACAGGGCTGCTCAGGACCACCCGAAGTATTGCCTTTAGGCAGATTAAGATACTGGTTTAAGGTCAAAAGTCCCAAGCCTGTCTGTGTTCCCACGTGTTGACAGGCTAAGGCTTAAGGCAAAGGAGGAGACTCAAGGAAGAAGAGGGAAAAGATGAGATAAAGGAGAACCACCTGAGGCGAAAAGAGCAAGAAGGAAAAAGGAAGAGGCTTAACAACAGCAGAAAACAGAGAGGCGGGTCAGGGACTCAGAGCTCAGAGGGAAGAGAGGGCGGGAGGGCGGGCGGGCGGGGTGGAGAGCGCCGGGCCGGCTCACTGCGCTCCTGCGCGGGGGGGGGGGTAAGGGGGCGGGGCCTGGGTACCCTCCCGGGGGAGGCCGATGGTATCTCCCGCCGGCGTCGGCCAATGGGCAGCCGGGATGTTAGAGCGGCGGCGGCGGCCGGGCTGGGGGACGGCGGCCGCCGCCATGATGCTTGTTTGCTTTCAATGAAAACGAGGGGGGCGCGGAAGAGGAGGCGGCGGCGTCGGTGGCGGCGGCGTCGGCGGCGCGGGAGCGAAGGCGGCGGCGGGCGCAGCGCGGAGGGCGAGGCCGGGAGCCGAGAGAGCAGGAAGGTGTAGCGGCGGCCCATCGGGGCGTCTGAGGCCGGCGGCTGGAGCGGCAGCGCTCGGAGGGGAACAAAAGAGCGGCGGCTGAGGCGGCAGACGAGCGGCGGCGGCGGCGGCGGCGGCGCTGCAGCAGCGGGCGGGACTGGTATGGTGGTTCCACAGGTCAGACCCCGCTGCACTCACAGGGAGGAGGCGGCGGCAGCGGCGGAGGAGGGCGGCGCCCCTCGAGAGGTGAGCGAGGCGGGCCCGCGGGCCGGCCGCGCTCGGAGCCCGCTCGGTCGTGCCCGGGCTGGAGTTCCGCGGGCGCCGGGCCCGCTGCCTCGGGCAGGCGGGCGGCTGTGGCGGCCCGCGATCCCGCCCCCCCCCCCCCCCCCCCCCGAGCGCTGGCTGGGGGCGCTGCTGGACGGCGGCGGCGCGCAGGGGGGCGGGCCCGGCCCCGCCGAGCCGAGGAGCAGTCCCGGGCCCGGAGTGCCGAGGCGCAAGTGGCGCGCCGTGGAGCGTGGAACGTCGCAGTTACTGCCGAGCGGGAAGCCGACTGTTACCCCTCCCCCCGAATTGTTTAACATTGTCTGACGCCGACTTTCTTTTGGGGAGGGGGTGTTGCGAGGGTAGAGCTCACCTAGCACCGGGTGAAGAGATCTGTTTTACCGTGTTGCTACGACTCGCCTGTGGGCAGTCCCGTCGCTGCGAGCAGTTTTCTCCGGTAGCCCCAGGCACATCTCTTTTTTTATTTTTCAACACCCGGCGTTATTTTCGTTGGAAACTTTTTCCCCATCGACTCTTTTCCTCCTCTGCCTTGCATCCAGCACCTGTAACCTTATTTTATTTAACTTACTGCAGATGACAACAGTGTGACTGGTCATCTTGCTCGGCCACCTCGGATTTGTTGATGTGTTCAACTGACACAGTTTATAGAATGCTTGGATTTGAGTTCTTGTACTTAAAACCTGTTTTCTAGGTACATTGTCTCATCGCTGGCTGCTTGAGCGCCTTGCCTGCTTGTGTCTGGGGCTTTAACTTTACAGTGGGTATGAATAAGGGAAAAATAAACTGGTGTGTAGTAGCGCTTCGTATTTTTCACAATACAGTAGACTTTAACATTGCTCTAAAATAGTTCTGAAGGCTGTAGGAGCTGATGTGGCCTGTGAGAAATCGGCTTTTTTTTTAATTGCAGTGAAGACAGTCACCATAGTCTTTAGAATGTGATGAAGTCTTAAAGACTGCTTAGTATCTTTAGACCAGTGATCTAGTCCAGTCTTCTTGCCTCAAATGAACTATTTGAACAGCTGCTGATGAGGAAAGTGAAGTGCTCAGTGGTCAAAGCCACTTGCCCGAGATACTGCAATCAGAAGGGAAAGGACCAGGTTTTGTGTGCATGAGCATGTGATGTGATTGGGTGATGTCACTGCCTGACATTCTTTGGGGAGAGCAGGGGCTGTTTGGTTGAAGTTACTTAAGGTTGTTTACTCTGATCAGTTCTCAATAAGTGACCAAGATGTTTAAAGACATGCTAAAAAGAGTTTGTGACTTAAGACATATATTTTCTTTTGAGACTTCACATTCTCTGTGAAATCTATCCTTGGCATAATTTTAAGTGTATTCATCAGTGGTGATGTGGTTGAAGAAGCTGGGTTTGAATGCCTGTTCAATTGGAAGGTATTTTCACTCTTTTTTTTTTTTTTTTTTTAACCTGTTGGCAAAGTCACACTACAATTACTGGGAAACTTCAGATTGTTTTCTTTTGAACAGACAAGGCTGTGGTTTGTAAGAACTTGGGCTGCAAATAAAAGTGTTACAAGAATTTGCCCACTAGTAGTATATAAATATACATTTTGGTTGATACCCAGATATTCATTCCACTGTACACATATTAACCTTCTTATAGTCTTTTCATATCAGTGGTGCAACAGGAAAGAATATTATTATCTAAGGCCTACTGGAATAAATGTTGAGGGCTGCTTATAGCAGGAACCTTGGGGCTGTGAGGGGTGAGAGTTCAATATCTTTTTTTTTTTTTTTTTAATTTATTTGACAGATAGAGTTAGAGAGAGAGAGAGAGAGAGACAGAGAGAAAGGTCTTTCTTCTGTTGGTTCACCCCCCAGATGGCTGCTACAGCCGACGCTGCGCCGATCCGAAGCCATGAGCCAGGTGCTTCCTCCTGGTCTCCCATCCGGGTGCAGGGCCAAGCACTTGGGCCATCCTCCACTGCCTTCCCAGGTCACAGCAGAGAGCTGGACTGGAAGAGGAGCAACTGGGACTAGAACCCGGGGCCCATATGGTATGCCGGCACTGCAGGTGGAGGATTAACCAAGTGAGCCACGCCGCTGGCCCTATCAATATCTTAAGCACTTTGTTTTTTTTTTTAAAGATACTTTTTTTTTTTTTTTTTTTTTTTTATTTGAAAGGCAGAGAGGGGGAGAGACAGCAAATCTTCTATTTGCTGGTTCCCTTCACAAATGGCTGCAATGACCGGGGCTGGGCTGGGCCAGGCTGAAGCCAGGAGCCTGGAAATCTGTCTGGGTCTCACTTGTGGGTGGTAGGGGCCCAAGCACTTGGGCTGTCTTGCTGCTTTCCCAGGTGCATTAGCCAGAGGTAGATTGGAAGTGGAACAGTGAGGACTCGAACCAGTGGTTGTATGGGATGCAGATGGCGGCTTCACCCACTGCATCACCACATCAGCCCCTTTACAGCACTTTTGTAACCCATTTCCATGTGCTAGGTTAACTGTTGGAGAGAAACACTGCTTTTAAAGCATTTATCACTTTGGAAAAGTTCAGGTAGGTTTAGATAGGAGCATGTATTTTACTGGAGAAAAGATTTTGATTCGTGTATATGCAGAACTGTTTGCACTTTTGTTGTGATTGGAAATTAGTACATTATCTAGAGGAGTTTTCATTTTAATTTTAAAATTCCCTAACTTCTGGCAGGCGCTGCGGCTCACTAGGCTAATCCTCCGCCTTGCGGCGCCGGCACACCGGGTTCTAGTCCCGGTCGGGGCACCGGATTCTGTCCCAGTTGCCCCTCTTCCAGGCCAGCTCTCTGCTGTGGCCAGGGAGTGCAGTGGAGAATGGCCCAAGTGCTTGGGCCCTGCACCCCTTGGAAGACCAGGATAAGTACCTGGCTCCTGCCATCGGATCAGCGCGGTGCGCCGGCTGCGTTGGTGGCCATTGGAGGGTGAACCAACGGCAAAGGAAGACCTTTCTCTTTGTCTCTCTCTCTCACTATCCACTCTGCCTGTCAAAAAAAAAAAAAAAATTGCTAACTTCTACAAAATGATGTACCCACTAATCACTTTAGGAAGGAGCCATTTTACAGTGAAGTGCAGTTAATAAACTCTATCACACTGTAAACATACTGTACACCCAGCCTGTGTATCAGAGTTCAATGGATTGTGCTATATTTTGATATTTGAACAAGAGGAGAAGGAGGGTTATATCTGTGCAAATGGGGACTCATTTAGGCTGCTTTAGCTGTATCCTTCTCCTGGCTTTTCTTCTCCCTCATTTATTTATATTTTTGTAGTAAGTAACATGGCAAGAAGTAGTACTTGTTGGCCACAGTGATGGACACTGCACATTCAAACACATAATACTCAGTCTCTGCCTTCTTAGAGTGTGTAGACTTAGAAGGTGCACCAGATGCTGTGAGAGAACAGAAGAGAGAAGGATTAAATTTGAGGAGGGAATGGGAGCAGTTTACAGAGAATAACATTGAACAAGAGTTCAGCAGACTAAAGAGATGGGGGTCATTTCTTAATAGAAGGAACAGTGGGAACACTCAGGTGTCCAGTGTTGGGGTAAGGCTAGTGATAAGGTGTTATGGAGCAGTGGGAGTGACTTCAGATGCCTGCAAAGGTGTGTTCCACCCTGGATTTTGAAGGACCATGTTTGTCAAGCTAAAGTGAAGTTTATACCTTTATTCTATCGCCAAGGGGAGAGACAAAATATTTTTAGCAAGGGGGCAAGGTGATTGAGAGTTTATTTTGAGGTCTGTGTTGTGAATAGAGTGGAGGTCCTACAAGTAAAACTCAAGTCACATTTGAGATAGTATAGAGTTAATGATGGAGTCCATTTCCAACTTGGGTGTTGGTGTCTCTTGTATCTGTAGTCCCTTTTGTGGTGGGCTTGAGGGCCCTGCCCAGTTGCTCTCTAGTATAGGGTCATTTAAATTATTTTGTTTAAAGATTTATTTTTTTATTTGAAAGTCAGAGCCACACAGAGAGGAGAGAGAGAGAGAGAGAGAGGGGTCTTCCATCACTGGTTCACTCCCCAAATAGCCGCTAATCCGAAGCCAGGAACCAGGAGCTTCCTCAGGGTCTCCCATGCGGGCGTGGGGGCCCAAGCACTTGGACCATCTTCCACTGCTTTCCCAGGCCACAGCAGAGAACTGGATCGGAAGTGGAGCAGCTGGGACTCGAACCAGCGCCCATATGGGATGACGGCACTGCAGGCTGGGGCTTTAACCAGCTGTGCCACAATGCTGGTCCTCAGAATCCTTTTAAGTGACATGATGGTAGACTTAGGCAGACTGTGGAGTTCAAGCTGGAAAAATCAACCTTGCACTCACAAGTCACAGCTTAAAGATACACATGATGAGGGTCTGTTAGGGTATGGGCTATAAAGATTTTTTGGAATTTGAGAAGGCAGAATTTCCTGACCTATAGATTATTGGAATTGGAATATTGAGACTTTCTTTAACCTAAGAACTCCTCATACAGCTGTTAATTTATGCAGTTTTGTTGTAAAGTCACATATGTTCTGAAAAATCACCAACCTAATGTAGAATTGTGTAGTGGAAACTACGAGTCTTAAACTATTATGTCAAATATGGTACTTTACCTTGAAAAGGACTTAGCTGCTTGTGAAAATGGACATTGAGAGGGTTGCTGTTCTGGAGTTTTTGTGAAGCAGGAAGAGTTACCCAAAGTCAGATGGGTAATTGTGAGTGGATACAGCTCGTAACACATAGTGAACTTACTCAGCTGGTAGAATTTGAGTGTGGTGTTTGTGTGTGTGTATTGTATATTCTTCACAGCTCAGTTCAGTTGGGTGTGATTTTCTACCCTCAGTGTGTGTGCTTGCAGACAAAATAGCACCTAAAAATTTGTTACACCCAGATTGTTCCCTAATACGTTAGTCATATTGGAAAAATTAATATTTTTAAAACAAGTATTGTAGCAGAATTGGTTATAATTGAATATAGCTTTTTAAAATAGTGCTATAAATCAGTTCCAAAAATACTTGTTGAACAACCCATATATGAAGCACTGTGTGTAGACTCAGTCTTTCATCCCAAGTGGGTTTAGAGAGAGACAAATTAAACAAGAAAGCATCCTTCAGGTTATGCAGTAGTAGTTAGGAGTATGTAGAGTGGTATGGGATTGCTAAGGAAGGAGTAACTAAATTCTGCCTGGGAAACTTTAGGCCTTTAAGTTGGGTGTTTAAGAAGGATGAATAGGGGTTTGTCAGGCTGAGTGGAGTAGATTGGGAGGAGCATTGTGTCCCAGATCAAATTATATACAACTGGGTTGTGAAGCATAGAATGCTGCAGGGATGCCGACAAGAATGGTCAGAAACAGCTTGGTTTTAGTTTTTTCCTTGAAGCTGTTGGGACTTCCCTTTGTTTATGAAGAGTATGTATTGAGAATTTGGGTGAATAGGGTTGGGAGAAAGGTGTGTGTGAGACCCTTTTCAGGAGGAACATGAAAATATAGAAGCTAGATAAAAGGAGTCAAGATGGTGGGGTAAGGGCCAATGCTGTGGAATAAGAGGTTAGGCCTCTGCCCGCAGTGTCAGCATCCCATAAGGGCACTGGTGCATGTCCCAGCTGCTCCTCTTACAATCCAGCTCTCTGCTTATGGCCTGGGATAACAGTGCAAGATGGCACAAGTGCTTGGGCCCCTGTACCCATGCGGGAGACCCGAAGGAAGCTTTTGGCTCCTGGCATTGGATCAGCCCAGCTCCGATCATTGCAACCATTTGAGAAGTGAACCAACTAGTGGATGGAAGACCTCTTTCTATCTCTTCCTCTCTGTCTCTGTGACTCTGCCTCTCAAATAAATAAATAAAATCTTTAAAAAAAAAAAAAAGATAGTGGAGTAAGAGTTCATTTTTAAGTCGTGTAAGATGGACATCAGCATAGGAGTAGAAAACCTAGAATAATGTTGAAAGATAGCAGAGTTAGGGACAGGCAAGCAGTGAGCTATAAAAAGAGGAAAGGGTTGATCATGAATCAGAGGTTAATTAGCTTAGGGAACTGCTGGTATGTTTTAACATGGGAAATAAAGGAAGAAGAGCAGATTTGGGTAAGGGAAGTTAGAATTGTTTGATAATTTATTATGTTAAGTTTAACAAACCTCTTATTTAGGTTGCTATGTCTTAATAGGCATCTGGAACAGTCGTGAAGGATTCGATATGTAGTAGTTGGCAGTGGAAGTTAGGCAATCATTCAGGAAGCATGTATGAACATAAGTTTTTTGCCTTTTGAAGGGAGGTAAGGTCCTTACTTGAGGATGAGTTGAGAATTACAGACATTGGTGAAGAGATTGAAAATATGTGCGTACACAAATGTGAAACTCACTCATGGACCACAGATTAGTTAATACAGGAAGGAGGAGGACCAAGGGACCCTAAGGAACAGCCAATATTTAATTTTGGACAAGGTTATTTAAGGAGGTGGGAGGAAGACAGATTACAGATGCCTGAAGAGCTAAGAGCGTCCAGAAAGAGATGGTTTTCAGTGGTGACAAATGGTGCCTGGGTTTAGGTGAAAATGAGGTCTAACCATGAGATTTGGCAGGCAGGTGAATTTAAGCAGAGCAGCTTTTCATGGGATCAAGGAAATAAAAGTCATTGTACACTGAGCTACCAAGCAAATGGGAGGTTAAGAGGAAGAAGGTAATAGACTGCGGTTTGGAAATATTTATAACGGAAGAGAAGGGAAAGAGGGTACTAGTAAAGAAGAGGCAGTGTAGAAAGAAGACTAGCACCTAGTCACCAGCTTTGTTTCCTTAGGTCTAAACTTAAGAAAAAACTCCCTTCCCTCCCTCCCTCCCTCCTTTCCCTCCCTCCCTCCCCCCCTTCCCTTCTCTCCCTCCCCTCCCCTCCCTCCCTCCTTCCTTTCTCTCTTTCTTCCTCCTTCCTTCCTTCCTTCCTTCCTTCCTTCCTTCCTTCCTTCCTTCTTTCTTTCTTCTTTTTTTTTTTTTTTTTTTTTTTAATTTATTTAAAAGGCCAGGAGAGTGAGATCTTCCACCTTCTGGTTCACTCCCCAAATGTCTACGACAGCCAGGGCTGGGCCAGGCCAATGCTGAGAGCTTGGAAATCAATCCAGGTCTTCCTCCTGGGTGGCAAGACCCATGTACTTGAGCCATGAACTGCTGTCTCCTAGGGTATGGGAACTGGAATCAGGAGCAGAGCAGGAGTTGCACCCATGTGCCCGCCCCTAGAAATAAATTTTATTTTATTTTATTTTTTTGTTTTTGACAGGCAGAGTTAGAGAGAGAGACAGAGAGAAAGGTCTTCTTTTCCATTGGTTTACCCCCCAAATGGACACCACAGCTGGCGCGCTGCGCCGATCTAAAGTCAAGAACCAGGTGCTTCTTCCTGGTCTCCCATGTGGGTACAGGGCCCAAGCACTTGGGCCATCCTCCACTGCTTTCCCAGGCCACAGCAGAGAGCTGGACTGGAAGAGGAACAACTGGAACAGAATCTGGTGCCCTGACCGGGACTAGAACCGGGGTGCCGGTGCTGCAGGCAGAGGATTAGCCTAGTGAGCTGTGGCGCTGGCCTAGAAATAAATTTTTAGTGTACTATGTTACATATGTATTTTTCAAGCTTTTCCCTGATAGATAGGCTGCAATGACTGAGGTTTTATTTGATTATATAAAATTATCTTATTTATAGACTTTATATATCAAAACAGGATAAAAAAAATCTTTCCCCATTAGTGGTGAAGCTTATCTGGGATAAAAATCACAGTGTTAAAATCCAGTTTCTAGAAGACTAAGAATATTCATAGTCTCACAAGTTTGTACTTGTGCTGTACTCCACAGCCCAAAGTTCATTTAAATATTGGTGCATTTAGCCATATTTACCCACAGGATGGCTGTTAAATTGCCTAGTTGTTACCTTTCTACCTGTTTGTAGCAAATAACTTGCTATAAGTTATTGTAGCAAATGACTATATCTGATGGTTCCTTCCTTGCTGGTATTCTACATTTAAAACTGCACCAAAATTTTTTTTAAAAGCTAAAATGTAGCATATATATATATTTATTTACTTGAAAGGCAGAGTTATAGAAAGAGAGCTTCCATTCGCTGGTTCACTCCCTACATGGCTGCAGCTGGGCCAGGCTGAAGCTAGGAGCCCAGAGCTTCTTCTGGTCTCCTATGTTGGTTCAGCGGATCAAGCACTTGGGCCATTTTCCACTGCTTTCTCAGGCACATTAGCAGGGAGCTTGATCAGAAGTAGAGCATCTGAGTCTGAAACCAGTACCCATATGAGATGCTGGCATTGCAGGTGGAGGCTTTACCCACTAAGCCACAATGCTGGCCCCAAAATGTGACATCTTGAGTGAGGTTATTAGTGCTTTAAAGCAAACCACTGTTCTTAGTACTCATTTCTCTATCTACTATTTCCTAGGTCATATGGGCATTTGATATAGGTTTGATAATATAGGGAGACCCTGTTTCTCCTAGTAGCTGATCATGTTGACATAGTAGATCTCATTGGCAGTATCTTTTTTTTTTTTTAAAGAGTTATTTATTTGAAAGGCAGAGTAGGGGCCGGACCTGTGGCACAGTAGGTTAATTGTCTGTGGCATTGGCATCCCATATGAGTGTCAGTTCTAGTCCCGGCTGTTCCACTTCCAGTCCAGCTCTCTGCAATGGCCAGGAACTCCATCCCTGTCTTCGGTCAAAAATCCAGTTTCACAGCATGTTCAATATTTTGGAAAAGCCAATAATGTACACATCTGCAGTGAAAAAGCAGTGTGTAGCAGAGCTCCATGAACACAAGTGCTTTAGATTACCTGTCAAATTTTTTGAAACTGTATCATTCGCTTTGGAAAAAGATTTTTGTGTTATTTTTTAAAGGTTTATTTATTTGAAAGCAGAGTGACAGAGAAATCTTCCATCCTCTGATTTCACTCCCCAAATGTGTACAGTAGCTGGGACTGAACCAGGCTAAAGCCAGAAGCCAAAGACTCCATCTGGGTCTTTTATGTGGATGGCAGAGTTCCAGTTACTTGAGCTATCACCTGCTGCTTCCCATAATGTGCCTTAGCAGGAAGCTGGATCAGGAGCAAAGGCAAGACTAGAATCTAGGCATGCTGATAAATGATTTGAGTGTCACAAGTGGGTAGCCTAATCCGCTGCACCAATGCACCTGCCCCTAGTGTTATTGATGCTTTGTAAGGTCAGCATTTAATGAGTAATTTTCTTTTATAGTTTTAGGGGAAAATAGGAGTAGCGAGTCCAAAGTGTTTGCTAATATTTAGAAACTCTTAAGTGATTGCATATGTGAGTTAGCAGCTAGAATAAATTAACATTGACTACCTCAAAAGGCCACAGTTGCTGTTAGATGGTGGTAACTAGAATGAATGTTATTCATAGTGAGAAAGGGAAAGTAAATAGATGTTGGAAAATCTGGCCAAAGGTAAGGAAAGGAAATGATGTTGGCAGCCAGAAACTAGATGGTTGTTGCTTGGTTCATGATAAGGAGACAGATTTAGAATTGATGGCCACTCTCTCAATTTTTTTTTTTTTAACAATTATTTTACTTATTTGAAAGAGTTACAGAGAGGTAGAGACACACAGAGAGAGAGGTCTTGCATCTACTGGTTCACTCCCCAAATGATCGCAATGCCTGCAGCTGAGCAGATTTGAAGCCAGGAGCCTCCTCTGGGTCTCCCACGCAAGTGCAAGGGCCCAAGGAGTTGGACCATCTTCTGCTGCTTTCCCAGGCCATATTAGAGAGCTGGTTTGGAACTGGAGAGGTGGGGACATGAACCCTTGCACTCATATGGGATGTCAGCACTGCAAGGGGTGGCTTTACCCGCCTAGCCACAATGCAGATCCCCGTCTCCTTACTTTTAATCTTGATGAGTTTTGTCCACATAAATCATGATTTTGACTTCATACCCTGTATATTAGTGGGTGGATGTTAAAAAGATTTTCAAAAATGCATGTCACTCTTCTTAATATATTTTACTTTGTTTTTAAAAGTAGTTATCTTTCATATCTTTTGAATGTGATTTGCTATTTTTATTGAGTTCATAAATAGTTGGAAATTTCTGATTTCATTTGTTATTGACAGCTTTAACTCAAAAAAAGGAAAGTCCTTTGAGGTACTGCTTAATTTTTTTTTTTTTTTTTTTTTTTTATTTTTTGACAGAGGGGACAGTGAGAGAGAGAGACAGAGAGAAAGGTCTTCCTTTGCCGTTGGTTCACCCTCCAATGGCTGCCGCGGCCGGCGCACCGCGCTGATCCGATGGCAGGAGCCAGGTACTTCTCCTGGTCTCCCATGGGGTGCAGGGCCCAAGGACTTGGGCCATCCTCCACTGCACTCCCTGGCCACAGCAGAGAGCTGGCCTGGAAGAGGGGCAACCGGGACAGAATCCGGTGCCCCGACCGGGACTAGAACCTGGTGTGCCGGCGCCACAAGGCGGAGGGTTAGCCTATTGAGCCGCGGCACCGGCCTGTACTGCTTAATTTTTAAATGTGAAAGGATCCGGAAATGATACTGTGTGAGATTTGCTTTATCAGTGTTTTAGGGAAGACTTGGAGTAGAAAGCACAGGTAAAGATAATATGATAAAGATGATACAACTGAGATGTAAATTAGAACCTTGGTTCCAGCAACATAATATCTGGAGAATGAACATGACATCTTGATCTTGTAAAGTCACCGTTATGAGGACTACAGCTTTGGAGCTAAATTGTCCTACATTCAAGTCCCAGCTGTTACTTACTATGTAATCTTGGGCAAATTAAACTATAGTCTCAGTTTCTCATCTAAAAAAACCTCATCTCGGGGGTTGCTAGGAGAATTGAGATAACATAGGCAAATTATTGCTTAGTGGTTAAAAGCAGTCTTGAACCGGACTCTGGTTAAAGTAACAGTTGTGCTATTTTAGTATCTGTGATCTCAGTCAAGTTCCTCATTCTCTGGACCTTCCTTTCTTTATGTAAGGAGAATTATGGTATCTACTTAAGAGAATTGGTGGTTAAATGAGTTAACTGCATGTAAAGTGCCTGATAGGCCTGACAAGATGTCAGCTGCCACATACCTAGTGCAGTGTGTGGCAAATAGGTGCTTAACACAGTTTTGCCAGGGTGTCACTAAGATTAAGTTTATACAATTTAACCTTTAAGTTGTCTCTATCTAAAATTGGTATTCTCAGTTTCCTTGGATTTTGAGGTACTTTTAGTCTGGTTTCTCTAGATTTTGTCTTAAAGGTTAGAAGCCTAGACACTAATTTTTCTTAATTCATAGTGAGATGGGCACTGTCTCTGCTTTTTTAAAAAAATTATTTATTTATTTGAAAGGCAGAGTTACAGAAAGGCAGAGGCAGAGAGAGAGAGAGAAAGACAGACACACAGGTACACAGGTCTTTCATCCACTGTTCATTTCCCGGGATGGCCACATCAGTTGGAGCTGGGCTGATCCTAAGATAGGAGCCTGGAGCTTTTTCCAGGTCTCCCACACAGGTGCAGGGCCCCAAACCCTTGGGACATCTTCTACTGCTTTCTCAGGCCATAGCAGAGAGCTGGATCAGAAGTGGAGCAGCTGGGACGCGAACTGGTGCCCAGATGGGATGGTGGCACTGCAGGCAGTGGCTTTACCCACTAGGCCATAGCAGCAGTTGCTCTGATGCTTTTTTTTTTGGCAACAGTGTTTGCCTTTTAACTATCAAAGCTTCTCCCCTTGGAGTCATGTAAGTGCAAGGAGCCCACATTAAAGTAGGTAAGATATACTAAAAAACAACAAAAAAAATTAAGATGGGTTAATTAATGCCATAGTAGATAAATTTTCAAAGTTTAGAATAGCTCAGTGCAGGGAACAATAATTGCACTGTTTGGGAGGGATAGGGAAGAAGGTTGTAATGCTTCTTTTGAAATTGGATATTTGAGCTGGCATTTAAAGGATGATTTGGGGTCATTTCATGCAGAGCCAATTGTACAGGCTAAGGCATGGAGGTTTGTGAGAACTAAATGGGAACTGGGGAGATGAGAGAAGCACAGAGGGGGCAGGTTGTAAGCGCACTGTTTCGTGAATGAGCCTGGGTTTCTTTGTTTAGTTCGGCACACATGGACTCCAACTGTGGATTGGAAATATTTTTTTTAATAGATGTGTCTGTACTAAACATGTGCAGGCTTTTTTCCTGTCATTCTATAAACAATACAGTATAATACTTACATAGTATTTACATTGTGTTAGGAATTGTAAGTCATATGGCTTGGAGCTCATTTCTTGTTAATCTGTTTTGAAAATTGTAGTTTTCATTGAGTCTTCTTTCCACACATAAGTTCTGAAAATAATAGACTGTAATAAATTTGTCATAGGATTATTGAAAGCCTGAGTTTTGTGTTTTATATTTTTTTAAAGATTTATTTTATTTATTTGAAAGAGTTACAGAGAGACGTAGAGACAGAGAGAGAGGTCTTTCATCTGCTGGTTCACTCCCCAGATGGCCACAACGAATTGGAAGAGGAGCAGCCGGGATCAGAACCTGCGCCTATATGGCATGTTGGTGCTTCAGGCCGGGGCTTTAACCTGCTGCGTCACAGCACCAGCCCCAATTTTTAAAAATTTTTGAGACACTGAAAGACACACACACACTGAAGGAGAGAGAAAGAGCAGGTGAGCTCCCCTATCCCCCATCTATTGGTTCACTCCTCAGATACCTGTAACAGCTGGGACTGGGACACGATGGAGTGAAGCCAAGAGCTCAGAATTCAATCCAGGTCTCATGTAGGTGGCAGGGACCCAACTACTTGAGTAGTCACCACTGCCTCTCAGGATCTGCGTTGGCAGGAAACTGAAGTTAGAAGCTGGGTATCAGACTCAGGTACTCCAGTGTGGGATGTGGGTGTCTTAACCACTAAGCTAAACTTTGCTCCTTTTTGTGTTTTAGTCTAGTCCCGAAAGCTGTAGATTTCACAGTGATCTTTGAAGGGCATTCTACAAAACTATTATTATTTTGTCTAATCTTCGTGGAAAGTTCCTCGTTTTGGAGGCTACAATAGGGAGGGAGGAAGATTTATGCTTGAGATATGTATAGAATCACAAGTCTAAAGCTTGGAGATGAAGAGATGCGGGCATGGCTGAAGGATGGCAGTTTGTTGGCTAGTTGTATCAGGGTGCATAGCAGTAATGGGATGAAAATCTGGAAAAGTAGGGTATATTGAATTCTAAACTACAGGATTTGAATTTGTTTTCTAAGCTGTAGGAATCTTTTAAATTAATTAGCCGAGAGGCAGACAGGAGAGTGTTCCATTTGCTAGTTCACTCCATAATGGCCCTAGGCTTGGTCAGGCTGAAGCAAGCTAAGAGTAAGAACTCAGTCCAGGCCTCTTGTTAGTGGCAGGAACCCAATTACTTGAGGCATCACTTGCTGCCTCCCAGGGTTATTAGTAGGAAGCTGGAGTTAGGAGTGGAACAGGGTGTCCAATCCAGGCACTACAAGAGTATGGGATGCTGGTACTTCACCACTAGACCAAATGCTTATCTTGCTTGCTGTAGAGATCCTAAAGGGAAGAGTAGCTGATGCCATATAACCATCCTTTTAAAGCTAGTATAGGACCAAAGTCACTCCGGTTAAACTTTTCAATTTTTTAGTTTGAAGTCTGCTCTACAAAAGATGGTTCTTCGGGTTGGTAATGTGGCACAGCAGGTTAAAGTCCTGGCCTGCAGCGCCAGCATTCCCATATGGGTACCGTTTCAAGTCCTGGCTGCTCCACTCCAATCCAGTTCCCTGTTAATGCACCTAGGGAAGCAGTGGAGGATGGCCCAAGTCCTTGGTTCCTTGCACCCATGTGGGAGACCTGGAAGAAGCTCCTGGCTTCAGATCTGTAACTCTATCAAATAAATAAAATAAATCTCTCTCTCTCTCTCTTTTTTTTTTTTTTTTTGACAGGCAGAGTGGACAGTGAGAGAGAGAGACAGAGAGAAAGGTCTTCCTTTGCCGTTGGTTCACCCTCCAATGGCTGCCGCGGCCAGCTCGCTGTGGCCGGCGCACCGCGCTGATCCGATGGCAGGAGCCAGGTACTTCTCCTGGTCTCCCATGGGGTGCAGGGCCCAAGGACTTGGGCCATCCTCCACTGCACTCCCTGGCCACAGCAGAGAGCTGGCCTGGAAGAGGGGCAACCGGGACAGAATCCGGTGCCCCGACCGGGACTAGAACCCGGTGTGCCGGCGCCGCAAGGTGGAGGATTAGCCTATTGAGCCGCAGTGCCGGCCAAAATAAATCTCTTAAGAAAAAAAATTTTGCTCTTTTTACTGAACTTTCCAGTATGACTAGAACTTGGTTTGGGAAGAATTTAGGAGTAGTATATAGATATATAGGTTAGTTGTACTCTTAATAGCTTAAGTACCAATTATAAGAGACTATCATAGTAGTTGAAGAAATGGGAACCAAAGTCCTAAATTAGAGTGGTGTCAGTAAAAGTAAAGGGTTGTAGTGTGATTGTGTGTTGATGAGATTTTTGATGGCTTCTCCAATAGATGAAACGCTAAGATCATATATTTCTTACTTACTCTTTTTTCCTAGCACCTAGTAGAGTGCTTAATACTTAGTGCTCAGACAGTATTTGTTGAATGAATGAATGATTCTATAAAGAAAACTCTCTTAAGAAAGCATGGCTGGGGCCAGTGCTGTGTGCAGCGGGTTAAAGCCCTGGCCTGAAGCGCCGGCATCCCATATGGGTGCTGGTTCTAGTCCCAGTTGCTCCTCTTCCGATCCAGCTCTCTGCTGTGGCCTGGGATAGCAGTGGAGGATGGCCCAGGTCCTTGGGCCCCTGCACCAGCGTGGGAGACCTGGAGAAAGCTCCTGGCTTTGGATCAGCGCAGCTCCAGCCATTGTGGCCAACTGGGGAGTGAACCCTGGATGGAAGACCTCTCTCTCTGTCTCTACCTCTCTCTGTGACTCTGAATTTAATTAGATAATGGATTTTTCTCTCTGAAAACCTAATTCTGGATCATAAAGGAAAGAATAGACTCGTTCATTAGTGTAATATGGTGTAATGTAAACAGATACCATTTGAGGTGATAGATGCTCCCATGAATGTTTGATGTGCAAGGAGGTAGTTTGAGCTTGTGCCTGCCTTTGCTGTGAAGGGGAAGGGGTTAAGAGTTCAAGTGAAGATTGTCTTTGGTAAAGGGATTAACATGTATTGAATGACTATGTCTTAGAAGTAGATTTGTGCCCATTAATATAAGACTTTATAGGGTGGCCTGTGTGGATATGGTTGAAGATGGCCAAGTCCAAATTGTGAAGGAATTTTGTAGATAGACAGGGCCTTCTTCGGCTCTTTTCTTTCTTTTCTTTTTAAAGATTGATTTATTTGAAAGGCAGAGTGACTGAGAGAGGTATCTTCATTTGCTGATTCCCTTCCCAAATGGCTCAACCAACTGAAACCACGAGCTCCATTCTGGTCTCTTCTGCAGGTGGCAGAAACAATCAGCTGCTTCCCAGGTGCATTAGCAGGGAGCTGGTACTGAAGTAGAGTAACCAGAATTCAAACTGGCACTCTGATATCAGGTACTGGTGTCACATAACCCTCTGCACCTCAGCATCCACCCATCTTGGGTTCTTAACAGGAGAGTGATGTAAGCAAGCACATAACTGGAAGATAATCAGTAGCACTGTAGAGAAGGTTGTTTAATAGCTGAAGCTGAAAAATGAGTGAAAATGGAGAATACGAGATTGTCTAAAGAAGTACAAATCAATAGAAGTTAGTGAAAAATTAGATGCAGGGGCTAGCGTTGTGGAATAGCAGGTTAGGCTTCTGCCAATGACGCCGGCATCCCATGTGTGTGTTGGTTCGAGATCTGGCTGCTCCACTTCCTATCCAGCTTCCTGCTAGTGTGCCTGGAAAGGCAATGGAAGATGGCCCAAGATGGAAGAAGCTCTGGTCTTCAGCCTGACCTGGCTCAACCTGCCTGTTGTAGCCATTTGGGGAGTCAACCAGCAGATGGGAGATCTCTGTCCCTCTCTCTCTCTGCCTGTTAAGTAAATAAAAATCTTTTAAAAGAAATTGGATGTGAAGTAGTGAGAAATTGGAGTTGAAGAAGTAAATTGGCATCGATAATAATATATATAGTTATATACAGCATATATATGAGGATGATTATTATTTTATATATGTAACTGGTGGAAGCTCCAAGAAGTGCCTGAGCAGTCAAATTAAGGGCTCTTTTGCACTTGAGTTTATTTATTGCAGCTTTTCTTCCTTCCTTTTCTCTACCTGTGTTGCTTTCCCCCCCCTCCTTTATGATTGGGAATGAAGTAAAATACAAAGAATAGAGAAGACTTGTAAAAGGAAAGATGGTGGGGGGCCGGCTCTGTGGCGAAGTGGGTAAAGCCACCGCCTGCAGTGCCGGCATCCTGTATGGGTGCCAGTTTGAGTTCCGGCTACTCCACTTCCAATCCTGCTCTCAGCTATGGCCTGGGAAAGCAGTAAAAGAGGGTCCAAGTCCTTGGGCCTCTGCACCCATGTAGGAGACCCGGGAAAAGCTCCTGGCTCCTGGCTTCAGATTGCCGCAGCTCCGGCTGTTGCAACCAATTGGGGAGTAAACCAGCGGATGGAGGACCTCTCTGTCTCTCTCTTTGCTTCTCCTACTCTTTCTGTGTAACTCTGAATTTCAAATAAATAAATAAATCTTCAAAAAAAAAGAAAGGCAGTTCAGCATTTTCTTTGTCTTGTCAATTAAGATTGGCTGTAACTCGATCACATTTCTCTTGAAGAAAATTTGACCAATTAAATTTCAGAGAACCTTTAATAAAAAACCATGTTTATTTTACATGGCTGAAATAGCATCATATAATTATTAATATTATAAATATGAAGTAGCTATTAAATGTTTTCTGTAATGTTCTTTATTGTTAACTTGTGGATCCAATGTAGGGACCATTCATAGCATCTGTTTATGTCCCTTAGTTCTCTTCAAATCTAGACTGGCCCTGACAACAGCTTGTTGAAAGCTGCAAACAGATATACCTGCGGGAAGTCCTACATTCTCATTTTGCCTGAGTGCTCTTTTGATCTCATCTGGACATTTCCTCTAATTTTTAATCACGGAAGCATTTTTGATGTGTATTTGTATTCCCATCACATCAAAAGGTCCAATATCTGGTTCTCTCACCATTAGTGTTGCCAGGTCTGATGAAGGGGGTAACAGGTTATTCCTCCATTGAACATTCTGTACTTTTCTGATCAGAAAGTAGTCTGTGTGATGTTAGCATTAAGGTAGTACCAGTGATTCATCTAATGGTTTTAACCCAGTTCATAATCTTTGCCTAAATAATATTCAGTAGAGATTAGAAAATGATTGTAGTTTGTACATTGTAATATTGCTGTTTTCAAACTTTTTCTTTTGTGTTTTTTAAAAATGTATCTATTTGTTAGGTGGAGTTACAGAGAGATAGAGAGAGAGAGAGCGAGCGAGCTTCTATCTGCTGGTTCACTCTCCAAATGGCCACAAAGGCCAGGGCTAAGCCAGGCACCAGGAGCTTTTTCTGGGTATCCAGTGTAGGTGGCAGGCCCAAACACTTGGCCCATCTTCCGTGTTTTCCCAAGCCATCAGCAGGGAGCTGGATTGTAAGTCCAAGCTGGGACACGAACAGGTGCCCATATGGGATGCCAGCATTTCAGGCAGCACAACTCCGGGCCCTTCAAACTTTTGTTTTTCATACAATATTAGTGATCATTCTTTTGTAAAGAAGGACTTCACTTCACTGGTGCTGTTTGAGTACTATGAATGTAGTTCCTCCTGAGGGAATGACTTTAAATAATTCTCTTCGGTTAACAGTTTTTTTCTTTTTAAGATTTATTTATTTGAAAGAGTTACACAGAGAGAGGAGAAGGAGAGGGAGAGGGAGGGAGATGGGATGGGGTGGGGGAGAGGTCTTCCATCCGATGGTTCACTCCCCAGTTGGCTGCAATGGCCAGAGCTGCGCTGATCCAAAGCCAGGAGCCAGGAGCTTTCCTTCCAGGTCTCCCACACAGTCGCAGGGCCCCAAGCCCTTTGGCATTCTTCTTCTGCTTTCCCAGGCCACAGCAGAGAGCTGGATCGGAAATGGAGCAACAGGGTCTCGAACCGGCGCCCATATGGGATGCCGGCACTTCAGGCCAGGGTGTTGACTCACTGTTCCACGGCGCTGGCCCTGTTTTCATAGTTCATTAGCTGCCACATATGGTGTGTGCATATACTCTCTCTCTTTGTCTTGCTTCCTTGGTTTGATTATAGTAGTTTCCTCTGCTGCTAATTCATCTTTTACATCATTGCCAGCTCTTTCTGAGGCACAAATAGGAGCATGTTTTCCTTTGTTTTAATTTTCTTTGAGGTACCCATAAAATGTTATTGGTTAAGTGTGTTTCAGTCTATTATAATTGTGATTGTGTTTGCTTAAATTGGCTGGTGAAGGGGACCCTTCTAGCTGGTTCCTGTATCATGTTGACATGACAGCCCTCATTAGTCTTAATTTTTGGGCCCTGAAAGATGTCCCATGCTCCTCTTAAACATTTCCTCTCCACGACATGTAATTGATCATTTTACAAAAACTTTGCCTTCTTGTACAGTCCCTCTTTATCTGTGGTTTTGATTTCCAGAGTTTTTAGTTATCCATAGTCAACTGTAGTCTGAAAATATTAAGTAGAAAATTTCAGAAATAATTTGTGTATTTTAATTTGCATGCCATTCTGAGTAGTGTAGAAAAATGTGCTGATCCCAGGAAGTGAATGAACCATGCCTTTATCTGTTGTATCCCTGCTATGTGCTCCCTATCCATTAGTCACTTAATAGCCATCTGGGATATCAGATTGAAAGTTAGAATATCGCAGTGCTATGTTTAAGTGACCATTATTTTACTTAATAATGACTCCAGATCACAAGACTATGATACTGGCAATTTGGATATGCCAAGGAGATGCTGTAAAGGGATTCTTTTAAGTGGAAAGATGAAATTTCTCAATAAGGAAATAAAAATAGGGTGCTGATACTACTATGATGGAAAGTAATCTGTGGAATTGTGTGAATTGAGGAATTTGTGCCAGTTTTCCTACCACACCTCAAACTGCAAAAGTTAGGACCACAGATTGTGATTAAGTGCTTAATTAAGATTGAAAAGACATTAAATTGTAGGGTTTAATAAGTTGTAGGGTTTCAGGCATCCACTGGGGGCCCTTGGAATATGCTCCTTGCAGGTAATGGGGGACTTCTCTGGTAAAGATCAGAATTGAGGATTTGGAGGGCTTTTATTCCAGAGGTAACATTGCTTCTAGTACACCTAAAAAAATTGTTGGAAATAAATTAAAAAGCATAAGTCCCTATTAATAGCCTCAAGTTAATTTCAGAGAGACCAAATAGTTTATTTGGAAATAAATAGCTGAGATTGCAATCAAGGATATGCATGCTGTGCTGGGGGCCACAGGTGTATTGGTGGGTGTTGGGGCACAGGGGAAGCTTTTAAAGACTAAAAGGATACCAGATAAGCAGTTTTGAAATAAGGGTGATTGGTAACAGGGGCTTTAGTGTAGGAGTTAGCATTAGTTCAATGGTAGAGATGTGTTGTTAGGAAAGTGGCTTTGTGCAAATGGCTTATCTGAGAAACCAGAGTTTCCCTATATCTGATGAGACATTTTGCAAGACCCCCAGTGGATACCTGAAACTGAATAGTACTGAGTCCTATATATGCATGTTTTTTTCCTATACATATATAACTGTTATAAAGTTAATTTGTCAATTAGTCATAGTAATAGATTAACAGTATAACAGCATGAATTTCTTATTGAGTTGAGAATCTTTTCACTCAAAAGAAGCACTTTATGGCTTTTTTGCAGCATGTCTGAATTTTCAACATCATTACTTTTGGACATTAGGGCACTTACTAAGTAAACTATGACTTGAATACAAGTAATTTGATATCTCAACAGTCCATCTGATCCCAGAGACAGCTACTAAGTGACCAATGGCGGAGTAGTGAATTTGCCACAGTGTGGCAAATACAGCCTGGTTAAAAAGCGTTGTTCAGCCAGTTGTTGATGCACAGTGGCTTTTCGTGCTTTGCTTCAGATCGAGATCCCTGCTAATGCACCTGGGAAAGCAGCAGAGGATGGCTCAAATGCCCAGGCCCCTGCCACCTGTGTGGGAGACCTGGATGGAGTTCCTGGCTCCTGGCTTTGGCCTGGCCTGGCCAAGATTTGGCTGTTTTGACCATCTGGGGAGTGAACCAGCAGCTGGAAGATCTCTCCATCACTCTGCCTTTCAAATAAAATTAAAACTTAAAAGAAATCATGACTGACAGAGTGACCACATGTCCAGGACATGGTGTTAAGGTTTCTGAGTTCAGTGACACTTCTTTGAAATGTGATCAGTTTCTGGACATGGGTTTATATTAAGTTAACATGAGAATTGGTAAGTCAGACTTCCAAGCTTTCACTGAAAAGTTGAATGATTAATAGGACTAAAATATTGATCTCAGCTGGTCAGAGCAGTTTCTTACTGTTTGAACATTTTGTTTGGGAAAGCTAAGAAAGATCATATGGTTGCTCTGTAAGTAGAATCTGGTCGGAATGTTGGCATTTGGGTAATCTTAGATGATATTATCATCAAGTTGGGTACACAACATTTCCCGTTTCCTAGGTGGTTAGTGATATGGTCATTGAGAAAGATTGTCCCTCTTACAGAATGGATAGTTCTTTACTGTGTAACTTTCTGTATCATCTATTTTGTATCAGTATGAAAACTAGTTATTGTATTTTTACACTGAAGCAATTGACATGTAAGTCAGAAAACCGTTTTTAGATGTGCTGTTTCTTATGCAGTTAAATAATCTCACCATTTATATATTCATATTTCAAGTAGCTTGTTAGAGTTACTTATCTCTTGTGTTTTGACTAAATGGTCAAAGCCCATTTCTGTGTTGCAGATTAGTTCTGCTTTCGATTATTAGGGGAGGCAGCATAGCTTCAGAGAGAAGCTCCCATTGGCTGACTTAATTGTCCAGAACTACTGAGGCTGGGCTTGGGCCCAGGCCAGAGCTGGGGACTTAGACCAACCCTCTTTGGTGAGTGGCAGGATCTCAATCACTAGAGCCATCACTGCTGCCTCCTAGGGACTGCTTTAGCAAGGATGTGGAGTCAGGAGCCAGAGCTTGATATTGAACTCAAGTACTCTGGTATGGGATGCAAGCATCTTAACTTGTATGTTAACCAGTAAACCAAGCCCCCTTGTATTTAGTCCAATTATTGGTCAGTTTTCCATTGCTATAACAAAATAATTAGGCTTTGGTAATGTATAAAGAAAGGGTTTAGGTCACAGTTTGGGAGGGTAGAATTTCAAGATCTGGCAGCCCCATTGATGTGACCCCTGGTAAGGGTCCCTTGGTTGAGTCACAGGTGTGGAATAGCATCATGGTGACATCACAAGACATGACAGGAAGCAAGACAAATTCTGGATCAGGTTCACTGTTTTCACTCTTGTGAACTCAGGTTCACAATTCACTCTTGCCTGAGATCCCATAAGAATTTTGTTAATCCCTTCCAAGGCCAGCATCCTGCTAACAACCTAACAACCTCCCACTAGGCCCCACCTCTTAAAGTCCCACTACCTCAGCACCACCACACTGAGAACCAGACCCTCAACAAATGAACTTTTTTTTTTTTTTTTTAATTTTTTTGACAGGCAGAGTGGACAGTGAGAGAGAGAGAGACAGAGAGAAAGGTCTTCCTTTGCCGTTGGTTCACCCTCCAATGGCCGCCGCGGCCGGCACGCTGCGGCCGGCGCACCGCGCTGATCCGATGGCAGGAGCCAGGAGCCAGGTGCTTTTCCTGGTCTCCCCATGGGGTGCAGGGCCCAAGCACCTGGGCCATCCTCCACTGCACTCCCTGGCCACAGCAGAGGGCTGGTCTGAAAGAGGAGCAACCGGGACAGAATCCGGCGCCCCGACCGGGACTAGAACCCGGTGTGCCGGCGCCGCTAGGCGGAGGATTAGCCTAGTGAGCCGCGGCGCCGGCCAACAAATGAACTTTTGAAAGACAAACCATAGTATGCGATCTTCAAATTTCTCTGATTCTCAAAAAATGCCATTTTATACTTAATTTGTTCAAATTGGAACCAAACAAGATCTACATGTTACATTTTTTGCTGAGCCTCTTAAATCACTTATTCTGTGTCAGTTTCCTCTTAACGTTTTTTTGTTGAAGAAATTGGGTCTGTTGTCATTCTGAACTTTCCATATTCTGCATCTGATTGTATTTTTGTGATTTAAAAAAAAGATTTATGTATTTGAGAGGCAGGTTAACAGAGGGAGAGAGGAAGGGAGACTGAAGTTCCATCTGCTGGTCTCTCCCCAAATGCCCCAATAGCCTGGTCTGTGCCAGGCTGAAGCCAGGAGCCAGGAACTCCATCTTGGTCTGGGCCATCCTCCACTGCCTTCCCAGGTACATAAGGAGGAAGATGAATCAGAATCACTGCAGCTGGAACTTGATCAGGCTCTCTGCTGCAAACAGCAGCTTAATCTATTTTGCCAAAATGCTGGCTCCGCTTTTTTTTTTTTTAATATAATTTTAACTGTGATGAAACACATAAAATAAAATTTGTCACCATAAGCAGGTATACAGTTCTATAGTATTAACTTTATTCATGTTTTTTAAATTTGTTGGTAAGGGAGAAGGGACGTAAGGAGTGTTGTGTGCTCCCTGTAGTATGTCATCAGGAGGCACATTCAGTACAGTTGCGCTTGTCATGAGATTCATCACTGAGTTTAGGTCTTACAGCATTTTTTTGTTGATTTGTTTTAATAGTTTTATTGTTTTTTTAAGAATTTGTTGATTTATTTGGCAGAGAAAGACTGAGACAGAAAGATCTTCTATCTGTTGGTTCATTTCCTAAATGGCTGCAACAGCCAGAGCTGGACCAGGCTAAAGCCAGGAGCCAGAAACTCCATCCTGATTTTCCATGTGGATGGCAAGGACCCAAGCACTTGGGTCATCCGTCATCTACTGCCTTCCCAGGCACATTAACAGTAAGCTGGTTTGGAATTAGAGTAGCCAGAATTCAAACTGACATTCTGATGTGTGTTGTTAAGTTAAAATTATTATTTCATGTAATTTATAATGATTCAGTTACGATTATTCTTGTGATGTCCGGATTGTCTCACATTTGGCTGGTGGAAGCTTCTTCACATTGGCTCCCATGTCCTGCAAAATGGCACCCCCTTGTTGGTATCCAGGCTTGTTTGTTTCTGCTTGTCCTGGACTTGAAATCACCTGTTTCTCTAAGGAGCCCCCTTGTTCATTTCTAGTGGGAAATGATATTTAAAGGCCATAATATATGTCTACTTTAAAAAAAAGTATTGTTTTTTATTTATTTGATTCTTTAGAATGCTGATTGGTTTCTTTTCTTAATTCAACAGGCATGCCCAAAGAAAAATACGAGCCCCCTGACCCTCGGAGGATGTACACGATTATGTCCTCTGAGGAAGCAGCAAATGGAAAGAAATCACATTGGGCAGAGCTTGAAATAAGTGGTAAGACATGGAAGTGTGAGTTTATGGTATGGAAGTTAAAATATGGTAGGAAATTAAATTTTCTAACGCCAATACACAAGAGAAGCAATGATTGTGTTTTATACATGGTAATTTATTTTAGAAACAGGAGGTTCAGTGAAAAAGAACATGGCTTGAAAATTTAAAACTCATTCATTGCTTATGCTCAGTATCGTTTCCTGTTATAAAATGAAATGAAAACAACACATGTGAAATAACCTAGTGCCCAGAAGTTTGTTCTGATACTTAATTCTCTGATAGTAGAGTTTCAAAGTGGGATTGTTCTTTTACATTATGAAATAATAGATAATCCACTGGGTTGGGAAATGACTGTTGTGTATAGGTTTTGGGATAGGTTCATTTCTCATTTTCTTTATTTGCTTTTTAGTCTGAGTATATAGCCTTACTCAGAAACTCAATCTTTTTTTGTTTATTTTTGTGGATTTTTTTTGTTTGTTTTTAAGATTTGTTAATTTGAAAGGCAGAGTTACAGAGAGGAGACATCTGCTGGTTCATTTCTCAAATGGCTGTAGTGGCTGAAACTCCCATCTGGGTCTCTCATGTGGGCACAGGGGTCTAAGGACTAGGTCATCTTCCACTGCCTTCCTAGGCACATTACCAGGGAAGCAGAGCAGCTGGGACTTGAACCGGTGCCCATATGGGATGCCCGCGTCACAAGCAGAGGCTTTACCCACTGTGCCACAATTCTGGCCCCATGAACCTGTGCTCTTGTGGGATGCTGGCATTGCAGGTAGTGATTTAACCCATTGTGCCACAACACTGGCCCCAGAAACAAAATCTTGAGCTTGAAGCAGATCTTTAAGGTTCTTCCTACCATTCATGTGCTATAGACATATTGAAATAAATATATGAGCCACTAAGGATATCTTTTCAGTATCCTGCCAGTGGGCCTCCAGGCTCTTTTTAAATATTTCAGAAGTAGTGAAGTGGCATGATTTTTTCTTGCAAGCAGTGCTAAATAAGTTTTGTGTTCATGTTGGCCTGATATGCTCCCTTAAACTTCCAGATTGTCCTGAGTTTTGCCTTCTGGGATAGTGTAGAAGAAATTTTCTCTTCTTCTACCTATTGATTTTCTTAAATTTAATGTTGTAAGCACATGCTAATGTGGAAAACATTACCTGGCATTGCCTTAGGCGTACGCAAGATACATAGCGGAAAAAACTATAGCGGCTGGTGCTGTGGCTTAACGGGTAAAGCTGCCGCCTGCATTGCTGGCATCCCACATGGGTGCCAGTTCGAGTCTCGGCTGTTCTACTTCCAATCCAGCTCTCTGTTGCTACACATGGGAAAGCAATAGAAGATGGCCCAAGTCTTTGGGCCCCTGCACCTGATAAAAACCCAGAAGAAGCTCTTGGCTGCTGGCTTTAGATCAGCTCAGCTACGGCCATTTGGGGAGTGAACCAGCAGATGGAAGACCTGTCTCTCTCTCTTTCTGTAACTCTTTCAAATAAATAAAAATCTTAAAAAAAAAAAAGATGGGAGGAAGGGAGTGCAGAAGTGTGAGACAAATTAGAAGCAACATGCCTAGGTAAAAAGAGACTAAACAGGAAACAAAGAGGATGTCATGGTAACAGTATAATTCAGGATTTCTGGTTAAACTGTTGAACATACTTCCGTTTTGTCCTCTGCAGCCATAGTAGAAGTTGGTACCATGTGAATCTCTTCTGTTTTCCCACTTCTGATAACGTCGAGTGCAGGAATTAGTTAAACCAAGTTTAGTTCAGTAAAGTAGATGTAGTAATGGAGAGTTTTCCCCTTTCTGTCTAATTGATCTTTTTGTGTCAGGGGAGCCCAAAAGAGAAACAGTCTTGCATTGAGTAGTTATCTCTCAAAGGAAGGGCAATTACTGTCCCCACTTTTACTTTTTTAATTCATGTGGAATTAGTATATTGTATTTTTTCCTCCATTTTCAGCCTGTACCAGCAGTTGTATTATAAGTCCCTTGTTTGGAGTAGGGGAGACAGCTTTAACATTTTTAACATTTAGTCATGTCTTTATCAACTGTCTTCATGGAGGATAAATTATTGGTTTAAACAGGTTGATAGAAAGTTACTCACTTTATTCTCATAGCCCTAATACCTAAGCTAATATGTGTACAAATTATGTAGGTTGAGTTATTCATGCTAAGATAGTTACTTCATGTGGATAATTTAGCGCTGGTTGCTTTAGATCCTGTGATAAAGTTCTAGGGATCCTGGGTCATTGAATTCAAACCTGTGGTTTGCTCTTGTGCTGTTCTGGTTCCAGGGAGATGGGTATTGACTTCTTTGTGCCACTTGGAGGTAAACAGATAAGCTGGATGACTCACCATTGTTTGCTTTTAAAAGAAAGAGTTTTTAAAGATCATTATTAAAATAAAATGGACAGAAAACCCCCATGTCATTGATGTATTAATTATTAAAATATCAGGAACCACAAAATCACCACCCAGGTTAAGCAATAGAATTTTTCAACTTTTCCATGTGCCACATCCAGTCACAACCATTTAACACCAAATTATGTATACCTAAACCATAGAGGTAGACATACAGGTATATGTAAGAAGTATTCCATTTTTAGTTCTTTGACCCTTCTTAGTGTGTCTTAATTTGTCAGTTCCCTCTCCATCCTTTTTTTTTTTTTGGCCTTGCAGCTTCTCTAATGAAGACCAGGCAGTTTGACCTGTTTTTAATTTGATTTTCAATAAGCTTTTTTAAGTATTAGTCCATTTTCAGTTACTATAATGAAATATATGAGGCTGGTAATTTATAAAGAAAAGAGGTTTATTTTGATTTTTGGCTCTGGCCCAAGGTCAAGCTAGGGCCTGCATCTGGTGATGTTTGCTGACCAGAGTCCAAGAGTGGCACAGAACATCACACAGCAAGGAACAGGAGTTCATGTGTGTCTGTATCCACTTCTCCCTGTCCCCTTTTTTATTTAAAGATTTATTTATTTATTTGAAATGCAGAGTTATGCGGAGAGTGAGAGAGGGTGGGAGATTGAGGATCTGTTCACTGGTTCACTCCCCAGATGGTTGCAATGGCTGGAGCTGGGCCAATCCTAAACCAGGAGCCAGGGGCCTCCTCGAGGTCTCCCACATGGGTGCAGGGGTCCAAGTTCTTGGGCCATCTTTTACTGCTTTCCCAGGCCATTAGCAGGGAGCTAGATTGGAAGTGGAGCAGCCGGGACTTGAATCAGAGCCCATATGGTATGCCAGCACTGCTTACCTTCTGTGCTACACCACAGTACCAGTCCCTCTCCCTCTTCTTCTAAAGCCACCAGTGTTTAATCCTAGGGCGCTACCCTGATGACCTTATTTAACCCTAGTCTCTTCCCAGAGACTTCACTTCTAAACTGCTTAGCTGGATTAAGTTTCCACTTTGTTAATTCCTCAAAATGGGGATTAAATTTCAGCAGGTGAAGCCTAGGGGTAAAATCCAACCACAGCAGGCCATTTCGGGCTTTTTCTTCCTGAGGCACTAAGGTCTGTATGCCTTCCTTTGTCTTGCTGTTCATTGTCATTGTTAATTCTTTGAAATTTCCAAATAGTGATACTCTAGTTTTGTCATTGCTTTTTCATTAGCTAATGTATGTTTATGTTTTGATTTACTTAGCATTTCCAAAGTTCTTCATTGCTATGCGAGTGTAAGTTTCTGTGTTAGCTACTGCCTTTTCCATCGGAATGACTTGAAATGGAGGCATATGTTAACTCTTTTGTTTGTTTCTAAGAAGTCCACTGTCATTCTGGTTAATATATTTGTCCTTTTTCTGTGGCTACCTTTAAATTCTCTATCATTGCTTTTCAGCAGTATGATTTTGATGTGACTTCTAGTTTTGTTTTTTCACTTCTGTTGTGGTCAGGTTTTGTTAAGCTTCTTGGGTCTGTGGGTTTATAGTTAAGGCCTCTTTTTTCAGAGTTTGTTTTTCTTCATCTGGTCCTTTGAAAAGTATAATTACTTGTATTTAAGACTACTTGAAGTTGTCTTGTAGCTTAATGATGCCATGTTTAACTTACTATGGTTTTTTATTTTTTTTTATCATTGTGGACAGGTTTTAATACTGTGTCTTAAAGTTTACTAATACTTTTCTTGCAGTATCTAATGTGTTGTTAATCCCCTCTAGTAGTAATAGTGTGTGTTTTCATCACTGGGAGTTAAATATGGGTATTTTTTTTAAAAAGATTTATTTATTTATTTATTTGAAAGGCTGAGTTAAAGAGGCAGAGAGAGAGAGGCCTTCCATTTGCTGGTTTATTCTCCAGATGGCCTCAATGGCCAGAGCTGAGCTGATCTGAAGCCAAGAGCCTGGACCTTTCCCCAGCTCTCCCACGTGGATGCAGTGACCCAAGCGCTTGGGCCATCTTCTGTTGCTTTCTCAGGCCATAGCACAGAGCTAGACTGGAAGTGGAGCAGCCAGGACTCGAACCAGCGCCCATATGGTATGCTGGCACTACAGGTGGTGATTTTATCCACTGTGCCACAGCACTGGTCCCACATATGGGTACTTTTTAAAAACATTTTCCTTTTTTCTTTGGCATAAATAATATGGCTGTAATTTTAATGTCATTAATTTTGTTATCTTTTTTATTTCTAGATTTGTTTTAATTCATTTCTCTGTGTGGCTGACAATTTCTGATCGGACACAGTACTTTGTGAAACTTAAACCTTTTTGGTTATTTTTTTTTAAAGATGTATTTATTTGAAAGAGTTAAAGAGAAAGAGTGAGATACAGAGAGCTCTTCCACCTATTAGTTCCTTCCCCAGATGGCTGTAATGGCTGGGGCTGGGCCAGGCTGAAGCCAGGAGCTTTTTTCTGTCTTTCATGTGGGTGGCAGGGCCCCAAGCACTTGGTCCATCTTCTACTGCTTTTCTCAGGCCATTAACTGGGAGCTGGATTGGAAATGGAGCAGCCAGGACATGAACCAGCGCCCATATAGGAGGCCAGTATTACAAGTGGCTGTTTACCTGCTGTGTTACAATGACATAAGATACTTTTGTGTTCCTGGTAATTCTAATTACTTGGAAACAGTTTGACTCTCTTGGAGTTTACTTTAAATAGTCCTCCCTGAATCCTACCTGACTTTTGGACACAAACTGTTCCTGACCCTTGTGATCCCCAAAGATTGTTCCCTCTGCTGTTTTTGGTTTGTCTCTACTCCCCTATCCTGGCCTTAAGTTACTCCTCACATGTGTTTGCTAATTGATACTCAGATCACCAGAGCTTTCTACCAGTGTTCTCTCCTGTTAGCACTCTGTGAACTGTGGGCACCTTGGCATCTGTCAGTTTTATCTCAGCTTAGGTCAGCCATCCACCCTGCCTGGGTCCTGTCCATCTGCACTGCCATCAAGAAACTGGCAGGACAGTTCTCACTGTTTATTTCCCATCTGTTACTGTGCTGCCTGGTGTCCAGTGTCCAGTTCATATATTTTGTCTGGATTTTTAGTTGTTTTGGGTGGGAGGGAAAATCTAGTCCCTATTACTATCTCTTGGCTGTGTAAGTCTATCAGTTTTTTTTGGACAAGCAAAGTGGATAGTGAGAGAGAGAGACAGAGAGAAAGGTCTTCCTTTTTGCCGTTGGTTCACCCTCCAATGGCCACCACGGCTGGCACGCTGCAGCCGGCGTACCGTGCTGATCCGAAGGCAGGAGCCAGGTGCTTCTCCTGGTCTCCCATAGGGTGCAGGGCCCAAGGACTTGGGCCATCCTCCACTGTACTCCCGGGCCACAGCAGAGAGCTGGCCTGGAAGAGGGGCAACTGGGAAAGAATCTGGCGCCCCACCAGGACTAGAACCCAGTGTGCTGGCGCTGCAAGGTGGAGGATTAGCCTATTGAGCCGCGGCGCCGGCCTAAGTCTATCGTTTTTTTAAGACTGTATCTGGTGACTCTGGTGACTTCAATAACTATCTCTTGGGGATTTTTTTTTTTTTGAGTCCTTCAATTTGATCATTTATCTTGAATACCTGAAATTATATGTGAAATAATAGAATAATTTGGTGTTCTCTTCTTCAGGGATGAATTTGTGTTTTCCAGGCAGTTGTGGTAGGAGGTAGAGGGTTTTTATCTACTCAGGAATTCAATTTGAATCATTTTATTCAATTCAGAATACTTCCTAATTAAATTACTCTTTTGATTGCTTATGGCAGGTGTTTTATTTAATATCCAATGTTTAGGAATTCTCCTGATATCTTTTTTGATAACTTAATTCCAACATGCAGAAAACATTCTTTTTATTATAGTATCTTTGAATTGATTGAGGCTTTTTTTTACTTATGACCCAGTAATGTCATTTGTCTTGGTAAATATTCCTTATGCCCTTGAAAAGAAAGTGTATTCTGCTATTATTAGGTAGAGTGTTCTGTAACTATTATTTAGGTCAAGCTTGTTGGTGTGTTCAAATCATCTATATCTTCTCTGATTTTTTGTGTTGCTAATTTAGAAAAATGTTCTGAAATCTGTGTATTTGTTTTTTTTTTCCTCAGTTCTATTGTTTTTCCAAGTATTTTGATGCTTTATTAGTTGTATAAACATTTAGGATTGCATATCTTCTTGGTTTCACCTCATTTCTGGGAGTATCTTTGTTCTGAAATCTGTTTTAACATAGCCACTTCAGTTTTGTTTTGGTTGGTATCAGCAAAATTTATTTTTCTTTTAAGTTTATTTGAAAGAGTGACAAAGAGAAATCTTTGATCTACTGGTTCACTCTTCAAATGGCTGCAATGGCAGGGGCTGGGCCAGGCTGAAGTCAGAAGCCTAGAACTTACTTCTTCTGGATCCCTTGTATGAGTGGCAGGGCCCCAAGATGTGGGGCCATTGTCTTACTTTCAGGTTCATTAGCAGGGAGCTGGATTGGAAGCAGAGCAGACAGGACTCGAGTTACCACTTCTATATACGATACCTGCATCAGAGATGACAGTTTAAGCAACTGCAGCACGCTGCTGCCCCAGCCTAATCTATTTTTTTATGTTCTCATTTATTTTTATTTCTCAAATGAAGAACATTTCTTGTAGATAGCATATAGTTGAGTCTTGCTTTTTATTTAATTTTGTGGTGGTTGTTTTTGCTATCAGTGTCACAACTAACAGTTGCCTAATCTTTGAGGCCATGAAGACTTATGCGTATATTTTCTTCCAAGGGTTTTTGAGTTAATTTTTTTTTTTTTTAATTTTACAGGTAGAGTTCTGGACAGTGTGAGAGAGAGACAGAAAGGTCTTCCTTCTGTTGGTGCACTCCCCAAATGGCCGCTACAGCCAGCACTGCGCTGATACGAAGCCAGGAGCCAGATGCTTCTTCCTGGTCTCCCATGTGCAGGAGCCCAAACACTTGGGCCATCCTCCACTGCCCTCCCAGGCCACAGTAGAGAGCTGGACTGGAAGAGGAGCAACCGGGACTAGAACCTGGTGTCCATATGGGATGCTGGCGCACAGGCAGAGAATTAACCAAGTGAGCCACGGCGCCGGCCCCTTGAGTTAATTTTTGTAAATAGTGTGATTATGGCCCCAGCTTCATTCTTTGTATATAAATACTCAGTTGTCTCTTGTTTATCTTTCTGAATATATTTTTTCTGTCCCCTTTCTATCCCTGTTTTAAGAACTCCAAGTACGTACATATAGGCTGTTAAAGTTGTCCCAGACTTTACTGATCTACTTTTCTTTTTTTCAGTGTATTTTCTCTGTTTCATTTTATATAGTTTCTGTTGCTGTCTTCAAATTCACTTATCTTCCACAATGTCTAATCTGCTGTTAATCCCATCCAATCCTGTTTTTTCTTTTAGACACTGAATTCAATTTTAGAATAAAATTTGAGGGACCAGCGCTGTGGCATAGTGGGCTAATAAGTCTCCAGCTGCAGCGCCGGCATCCCATATGGGTACTGGTTCCTGTCCCAGGTGCTCCTCTTCTGATCCAGCTCTCTGCTGTGGCCTGGGAAAGCAGTGGAAGATAGCCCAAGTGTTTGGGCCCCTGCGTCCACATTGGAGACCTAGAAGAAGTTCATGGCCATGGCCCCTGGCTTTGGATTGGCCCAGCTCCAGCTGACAAGGCCACTTGGGGAGTGAACCAAACTTCTAGTTCTGTCTCTCCATCTCTTTCTGAGCTCTGCCTCTCAAATAAATAAATAAATCTTTTTAAAAAAATGAATACATAAATTTTTTTTTTTTTTTTTTTTTTTTTGACAGGCAGAGTGGACAGTGAGAGAGAGACAGAGAGAGAAAGGTCTTCCTTTGCCGTTGGTTCACCCTCCAATGGCCGCCGCTGCAGCCGGCGCACCGCGCTGATCCTGGCAGGAGCCAGGAGCCAGGTGCTTTTCCTGGTCTCCCATGGGGTGCAGGGCCCAAGCACCTGGGCCATCCTCCACTGCACTCCTTGGCCATAGCAGAGAGCTGGCCTGGAAGAGGGGCGACCGGGACAGAATCCGGCGCCCCAACCGGGACTAGAACCCGGTGTGCCGGCGCCGCAAGGTGGAGGATTAGCCTATTGAGCCACGGCGCCGGCTGAATACATAAATTTTTTAAAAGAAGTTGGGTTTGTGGGGCCAGCACCATGGTTCACTTGGTTAACCTTCCACCTGCAGCGCTGGCATGCCATATGGGCACTGGTTCTAGTCCCAGTTGCTCCTCTTCCAGTCCAGTTCTCTGCTGTGGCCTGGGAGGGCAGTGGAGGATGGCCCAGGTCCTTGGACCCCTGCACCCGGATGGGAGACCAGGAAGAAGCATCTGGCTCTTGGCTTCGGATTGGCGCAGCGCCGATATGAACCAGCGCCCATATGGAATGCTGGCACTGGCTGGTCCCTCACATAGTTCTTGATACAGTTATTATTTTGTACTGTGGTCTAAGAGCTCAACTGAGACTATCTTGTTTTCTATTTTTTTTTTTGTAAGGTAAAATTTTTGTTCTTTTTCAAGAACTTTCTTGTTTTAGCCTCTGAGATACTAGAGTTTATGTTTTTGCAAATCAGTTTTATGATGCCTAAATATTTTATCTGTCATCACTATTAAGCATTTATATTTCTGTCATATAACAAGTCATTTTAAAGGATAAAATCTTTCCCATTGTGCAGAATTTCAAAATGCAATTTAAGTATTGCTATTCAAGGATGCTTCAGAAAGTGAAATGAAACATTGTTTATTTGGGTATGAAAAAGTTTTGAGGGGCGGGTGCTGTAGTGTAGGGGATAAAGCCACCACCTGCAGTGCCGGCATTCCCATAAGGGTGCCAGTTTGTGTCCCGGCTGCTTCACTTCTGATCCAGCTCTCTGCTGTGGCCTGGGAAAGCAGTAGAAGATGGCCCAAGTTCTTGGCCCCTGCACCCATGTGGGAGAACAGGAAGAAGCTCCTGGCTCCTGGCTTTGGATTGGTGCAGCTCCAGCCGTTGCGGCCAGCTGGGGAGTGAATCAGTGGATGGAAGATTTCTCTCTCTGCCTTTCCTCCTCTCTCTAACTCTGACTTTCAAGTAAATGAATAAATCTTAAAAAAATTTTTTTTGAAACTCATGCACAGTTTTTCATAATAAATTTTTTCATAATACTTATTTTCCATGAACTTTTTGAAGAGCTGTAATATAACTTCAACATGTTAAAAGGTTTATAACTGAATCATACAGTAAGTTGTTTTAGAATAAATAACATTTCTTGTTAAACCATTCTCAGAGTTTTTAGATGAATTTTATGATTTGAGCTACTCATCAAAAAAACCCTAAATGTTACGTTAATAAACTGATCAGACCGTAGAGAACACTATTAAAATCCTTCCCCTGTTTTTTCCCTCTCTTTCAGGTAAAGTAAGAAGCTTAAGCTCATCATTGTGGACGCTAACTCACTTGACAGCTTTGCATCTGAGTGATAATTCCTTGTCCCGCATTCCTTCAGACATTGCCAAGCTTCACAATCTGGTATATCTGGACCTGTCTTCTAATAAAATCCGTAGTTTACCAGCAGAACTCGGAAACATGGTATCACTCAGGTATGCAGATTCCACTTAGTGCTGCTGTACTGTATACCTAAAACAAGACAGCATTCAGTTGGTTAGGAAGTAGACTATCCATTTAATAACATTGGAAGAAAAGTAAACATTAATATATTCTTTATGAAAAAATTTAAGGCAAATTAAATGTCTACTAGTAAATAATAAATTGAATAGGTCCATTGCTTGAAGCTTGTTTAAATTACTGTGTTTTGTGTCATGTATTTTATTCTTGAACTGAAAGTTTTGATCAGAGTGAGGGTAAACCATTGTAAGGCACTGTGTTATCCCAGAGACTCACCTGTTACAGACATTTGGGGCATCATCCATCCTTAACACAGGGTCCAGGAAACCAATGCCTATTGGTGAAACCATTTTGCCATCTCAGTACTGCTATACATCATAGTTGTAAAGTCTGAACTTGAAGGATCCTAGAATTAGTTCTTAAATTTGGAAGACTTTAATGTGGTATGTAGAATTTGTGGTCATACGGAATTCAGGTTAAAATCCTGACTGCTGTTTACAAGTTTCATGATCTCAAGCAAGCTTCAAAGCCTGACATTAGAGATGTTTTAGATAATGAATAAAAAACTGTTTGTACCCTGCCTGGTACCTATTATTTTTTAACAAATGATAATTGCTTTTTTTAAAATTTGCATCTGTTTTATAAGGTAGAGAAGATCTACCCAAATTAAATATAAAGCCAAATTCCAGCTACTATGTTAACCTTAACGTGATATTACCCTCCCTTGTCTTCGTGGTTTTTCTGTAGTATTCAATCATTAGCCACATAGTGAAAAAAAATAGGATCCCCATAAAAATTGTTTAGTTTCTGTAGCTTCCAGTGTTTTGGCATTTTTCTAGGCTTAACTATTCAGTATATACTATATTTTTAATTTGCTGAGATAGATTTACTTAAAGAACCTCCTTCCTAGGTAACACACTTCAAAGTAAATAGGAAGCAATACTCAGAACTAAATATTCTTTTTTATTTTTTAAAGGTTTATTTTGTTTATTTGAAAGAGTTAGAGAGGTAGAAAGAGAGAGAGGTCTTCCATTTGCTGGTTCACTTCCCAAGTGGCCTCAGTGGCTGGAGCTGAGCTGATCTGGAGCCAGGAGCTTCTTTCAGGTCTCTTATTTGAGTGCAGGGGCCCAAGGACTTGGACCATCCTACATTGCTTTCCCAGATGCATTGGTAGGGAGCAGGATCAGAAGTGGAGTAGCTGGGACTCAAACTGGCACCCATATGGGATGCTGACACTGCAGGCTGGGGCTTTAACCTGCTTTGCCACAGCTCCAGCCCAAAAACTAGATTTTCTTAGTGTGTGGCTCCATAGGTCTGGTCTGCTTAGTAGTAGTCAAAGTTCTTAAGCATTGATTAATAAAACTTAATGTAGGGAATTGCTAGTGTCAGGGCTGGGTTTCTGTTTGTTTGTTTTTTTTTTTGTTTTTTTTTTTTTTGTTTTTTTGTTTTTTTAAACACTGCTACTGAAAATTCCTTTTATATTTTTATTACAGTTATCTATACAAAATAAATAATTAAAATAATCAGAAGTTAAGATAGCTGACTTTTTTTTCTATTTTTTAAAATATTTTTCATTATTTTTAAATTTTTCTATCACAACACATGTTACCTCTGTAATTTAAAAACACTGGTGTCGGGCATTTGGCCCAGCACTTAAGGTGCTGGTTAAGATGGCCATGCTGGGGCTGGCGCTATGGTACAGTGAGCTAAGCCTCCACTTGTGACACTGGCATCCTATATGGGCTCCGGTTCATGTCCCAGCCACTCCTCTTCCAATCCAGTTCTCTGCGTACTGCCTAGGAAAGCAGCAGAAGATGGCCCAAGTCCTTGGGCCCCTGCACCTGCGTGGGGGGTCCAGAAGAAGCTCCTGGCTCCTGGCTCCTGGTTTCGGATCGGCTCAGCTCCGTCTGTTGTGGCCATGTGAGGAGTGAACCAGCAGATGGGAAATCTGCTGGTGAAATCAATATATTGGAGAAATAGTAACCATAGGCTTAATTATGCAGCTATCATAAACTCTTCTGTGTAGTTACAACCTGATGATTTTACTTGTCTTAACTACTCACGTGGTAGACTGTCTTGTCATCTCTGCTTTCCTAATGTGGGTAGTAGACCCCAGGTATACTAGACCAGTACTGTTCAGCAAGGCTTGAGGAATGGTGTAGTCTGTACCACGTGTGTATGCCAATCTGCAGTGAGACATGTGCAGTAACTGAGAGTTGATTTGATATGTCTGTTCACTCTTAATAATTTATGAAAATGGGGGCTTGTATTTTGTCTTTTTTTCCCACCCTTGTTTCATTTTTAAAGAATCCACTTTTTCTTGTAGTTAGCCTAAGTATTCATCTGTGGCAGTTTGGTTTTTTTAAAACCACTTATAGTTCGAGAAGCACTGTACGAGATATTGGAATACAAGATTTTGTCATTTGTAGGTGCTTATATCCCTAGAAATTATATTGTTCATTTTAGTTAAAGGTTAATATATCTTTTGACATCCTGGAATTTTTACATTAACAGGGAACTCCATTTAAATAACAACCTGTTACGAGTTCTACCTTTTGAGCTGGGAAAACTGTTTCAGTTGCAGACTTTAGGCCTGAAAGGTATGGCTTCCATGTTTGTGCTTCTTACTATGTATGTCTTTAAAGAATCTAGAAACTCCTTTTCTTGGGGGATTGTTTTTCCTGTAGGCTCACTTTTAACCAGATTTTTTAATCAGTTTCTTAGATGTAGTCCATTGGTTTTCCTTCTTATCTGTAGACTGTATACTACTCTTTGTATTCTTTTGCTCCTAGACCAACCTTGCTTATTTAGCTTCTGTTTTCATCAACTCTGTTCTGATGATACATTTTTGAGGCCTTACTTTATTTTGTCATATTAAAAACAGCTTTTTTCTTGAAAAACAGTACAGTACAGTACTGTAGAAACAAGAAATAGAAATTTTTGGTTCCTTTGGACCTGTTGATGAAGAACATTGAACATAATATTTTAAAACTTGATTTATGAGGGCTTGATTAATGTGTTAGAAATTAGGAGCATGATTAATCCAATAAAAATATTAGGAAATATATGAATATATTTTTAAAAATTTATTTATTTGAAAGGCAGAGTTATAGAGAGGGGGATAGACAGATTTTCCATCTGCTGCTTCACTCCTCAGATGGCCTCAACAGCTGAAGCTGGGCTAGTCTGAAGCCAGGAACCAGGAGCTTTCTCTGGGTCTCCCATGTGGGTACAGGAGCACAAGGACTTGGACTATCCTCTGCTGCTTCTCCAAACACATTAGCAGAGAGGTGGATCAGAAGTGGAGCGGCCCAAATCTGAACTGGTGCCTTTATGGAATGCTAGCATTGCTCGTGATCACTTTACCCGTACACTACAACACCAGTCCTAGGAAAATGATCCAAGATCAGAAGTAAATTTTTTTTTAAAAGAGTGACAGAAAGAAGGAGAGATAGTAAGATCTTCTGTTGAGTGGTTCACTCCCCCAAATGACCCCAAAGAGCCAGGGTTGGGTTAGGCCAAAGGCAGAAACTCACTTCTGACCCAGCTCTCTGTTTGTGGCCTGGGAAAGCAGTGGAAGATGACCCAAGTGTTTGGACCCCTGCACCTGTGTGGGAGAGCAGCTCCTGGCTCCTGGCTTCAGATTGGCACAGCTCCAGTCATTGCAGCCATCTGGGGAGTGAACCAACAGATGAAGGACCGCTGTCTCTCGCTCTCACTCTCACTTTCTCTTTCTCTGCCTCTGTCTCTAACTCTGCCTTTCAAATAAATCTTTTTTAAAAAAGGGAATTTCAGAGAGCAAACAGATGTAGGAAGAAATGCACCACTGAGCTTGGATGCACTTACGAGAAGGGGCATAAAGCTGTTTGGGAATGGTTTTCAGTGTATAAAGACCTTAGAGAGCAGAAGCACAGGATCATAAGGAGTCATCTCTAATGCCTTTGGCACTGGGAAGTAGGGACAGCAGCATCTGTGGAGGTTTCTTCAGATTGTGCTGCTTAACTAGCTGACAAGCTTTCATTTGACTCCATTTTCTCGAGATGGGCTTTAACAAAGGGTCCTGGTGACTTCCGTGTTACGAGTGAGCCTGTCTCACAGGATCGTGACTAACAAGTGTAAGGGCTATGTCGGACTAAAGAACTGTGCTTGTGTGATGCTCTTGGAACTTGTCTGCAAAAACATACTTGGCATTTAGAGCAGCACAGTTTTTCCTTTCTAATTCTTAGAGTCTAGAATCTTGAAACTGAAAGAGTATGTAAAAGTCAAACCAACTTTGCTGATTTTCCCATCCGTGTAATGCAGCTTGGAAGAATGTTTAGCTACTTCATTGGATGGGGCATTTTACCCTCCGTAGCTCTTAAGATTCACCTTCCTTTTCTGTCCTGAGTTGCTATCCCTTGTCCTCATTCTGCCTTTCAGTCTAGTCTTTCATAAGAGAATAGGAAAAAGCTGCTTTTTTCCCCTGGGCTGTACTTGTTACTATATACCATACTCTGATTTTTATTCATTGTATGATTACAGTCTTCTACCACTTTATCTGTCTTCCTTAATCTGTAAAATTTATTTGGTATTCCTTTTTTTTTTTTTTTTTTTTTTAAGATTATTCATTTGAAAGGCACAGTTATGGTGGGGGTGGGGGGGAGAGATATTGATTGATTTTCCGTTCGTTGGTTCACTCCCCAAGTGGCTGCAGCTGCCAGAGCTGGGCTGATATGAAGTCAGGAGCCAAGAGCTTATTCCTGATCTCCCATGTAGGTAGCAGGAGCCCCAGCTCTTGGGCCATCTTCTGTTGCTTTCCCAGGTGCATTAGCAAGGAGCTGAGTTGAAAGTGAATTGGCTGGGACTCAAACTGGCACCCATAGGGATGCCAGCTCCGCTGGTGGTGGCTTTACTCACTTTACCACAGTACTGGCCCCATTTGATGTTTCTTGAAATGGAGCTGTAACATCCCCAATCACATGCACAGCACTTGTGTAGGGATTTTTCTGTTTGAACACTGCTGCACACGGGGGATCATCCTGAGAATCCTCTCGTCCATACATATAAATAACCGAGTTTGCTTTTATTTTTGGCACTTACAAAAGAGTTATTGAAGTGACAGATGTTTTGTGACTCTGGGATTTTTTTCCCCCTTCCTTAATACATTAATTTCTAAACCAAGCCTGCCCTATCTTGTTATTTTATTCAGAAAGGATTTTAAAAAACTTAAGGGCCAGACTACAACTGTAGTATTTGTAGCATTCTTGAATTTTGATTCTCTGATTCATTATACTTTCTGTTTTTATAATCTCTCTTGCCACCCCTTGACCCAGTCTAGTTTCACTTGCTTTTTTTTTTTTTTTTTTTTTTTCTTTTGAGAGGGAGGGAAAGAGGGAGAGAGATCCTCTGTCTGTGGGTTCACTCCCTAGATGGCTGCTATGGCCTGAGCTAGGCCAAAGCCAGGAACTAGTGGCCTCTTCCCAGTCTCCCTCACAGTGGCAGGGACCCAAACACTTGGGCCATCTTCTGCTTCTCTCCAGCCATCATCAGGGAGCTGTATTAAGAAATGGAGCAGCCGGGACACAAACTAGCACCACATGGGATGTCGGCGTTGCAGGCGGCAGCCTTAGCCGCCATGCTACAATGCTGGCCTCTTCACTTGCTTTTGATCATTATAAATATCTGTGCTGTTGAAACTGTTGGTGAGGCTCATGGCCACCACTACCAGGGCACTTCTAGATGATAGCTCTCTATTAATAGTTTTTAGGTACTTCTGTGGAACATGGCACAAATCATTTTACTCATCATGTCAAAAAAACAAAAATTTCTGTAATGTTATAGATGATCTGATAATTGTACATTTTTCAGTTTTGAAATATTTTAGTACTTTGTCTTGGTTTTCATTTTGCCTATTTAAAAATATTTTCAGGAAATCCACTTACACAGGCTATCTTGAACCTCTATCAAGAACCTGATGGAACAAGAAGGTTACTGAACTATTTGCTTGATAATTTGTCAGGTACTGCAAAAAGAAGTAAGTGGTCATTTATTTAAGCCTTTTTATTAGGAAGACGTGTAAGAATATTGTTTTAATTCTATGTTTTCTGTTCAACTAGTTTCAGCAGAACATCCACCTCCACGATCTTGGATTATGTTACAAGAACCAGACAGAACAAGGCCAACTGGTTGGTAGCTTAATTTTATTTTAAAGATTATTTCTTTATTTATTTGAGATGCAGAATTTACAGACAGATGGAGAGACAGAAAGGTCTTCCATTCTCTGGTTCACTCCAAATGGTCGCAAAAGCTGGAGCTGGGCAGATTAGGAGCCAAGAGCTTCTTCCAGGTCTTCCACGTGGGTGCAGGGGCCCAAATAATTTGGCCATCTTCCACTGCTTTCCCAGGCTGTTAACAGGGAGCTGTATCAGAAGTGGAGCAGGCAGGACTTAAACCAGCACCCACCTAGGATGCCAGCACTGCAGGTAGAGGCTTAGTCTGCTATGCCACAGCACTGGCCCCTTGGCTGTATTTTTAAATTTATTTAATTAATATTCTTGGCAAAATTTAAATTATAGGCAACATTAAAATAGAATGCTTGAGGCCGGTGTTGTGGCTCAATAGGCTAATCTTTTGCCTGTGGTGCCAGCACACTGGGTTCTAGTCCCAGTTGGGGCGCTGGATTCTGTCCTGGTCGTTCTTCTTCTGTCCAGCTCTCTGCTGTGGCCTGGGAGTAGTGGAGGATGGCCCATGTCCTTGGGCCCTACACCCGCATGGGAGACCAGGAGAAGCTCCTGGCTTCGGATCAGCTGGTGCGCCGGCTGCAGCGGCCATTGAAGGGTGAACCAACGGAAAAGGAAGACCTTTCTGCTCTCTCACTGTCTACTCTGCCTGTTGAAAAGAAAAAAAAAAAAAGAATGCTTGAGATTGATTTGGTCTAGGAGATAATAATACTTTATTCTAGATCATCTGTGCTCTAAATATAGTTATGGGAAGTATTTTATAAAGCAGTACTTTTCAAAGGGAGGTAATTTTGTCCCCCAAGGGACTTCTGGCAATATCAGGTGACAGTTTTGGTGGTCGCAGCTGGAGGAATCCATTGGCATCTGATGGGTAAAGGCCAGGGAGGCTACCCAACATCCTCTAGTGCACAGCACAGTTTCCCCACACCAAAGGCTTCACCCACTCAGAACATAAGTAGTCCTGTTGAAGCCCTGCAGTCTATAAAGTATTGGTCTGTGATAATTCTCCTTTTTTGTATGAGTTAACATCACATAGTTGCTTTAAGGAAGAAAACTAGACATGCCTATTAAGGAAGCTTAATAATGTGTCAAGTTTCCACAATGCCTGGAGGAGGGGGTATGGAAATTAGGAATGTTAGTCTTAGAGAGTAAAGGACCCAGCATCTTAGTCTTTTTAGCTTCCAAACATTCTGCACCTACCATTCTAATTTGTTCATCATCTCTCCTCCTTATGTTATCCCCCTTGTCTGGCATACGATAACTGTTCAGAGAACTTAAATTAAATAATAAAGTAAAACTTAATATTTACATGAAGGTTTTACTGAAATTACATTTTTGTTTTCTGTCACGTGTGTGAATAAGTAAAGTTATTTTTCCTACAGCCTTGTTTTCTGTCATGTGCTATAATGTTCTTTGTGATAAATATGCGACCCGGCAGTTATACGGCTATTGTCCATCATGGGCATTAAATTGGGACTACAGGAAAAAGGCCATTATTCAAGAAATCTTGAGCTGCAATGCTGATATCATAAGCCTTCAGGTAAGTCGTACAGAAGTTGTATAAATAAATAGCATAAATTCCTCAGCATTAATAAAGCAAGGTTCAGGTATACTGGTAGAAGTACATGGGCACATTTGAAGTCATAGCTTCAATGGTTCTTAAAATACTGCCTATTTTCTTCTTTTATTGAACTTTTTTTTTTTTTAAAGATTCTATTGATTTATATGAGAGGCAGAGTTACAGACAGAGAGAGGGAGACACAGAAAGGTCTTCCATCCACTGGTTTCATTCCCCCAAATAGCCGTAACAGCCAGAGCTGGAAGCCAGCAGCCTCCAGGTCTTCCATGTGGATACGAGGGCCAAAGTACTTGAGTCATCTTCTGCTGCTCTCCCAAGCCATTAGCAGAGAGCTGGATTAGAAGAGCAGCAGTCTCGACACAAACTAGCTGTACCTGCTTCGGTTTGTAGCCCAGCACTGCCAAAGCAAATAGGTTAAGCTGGGTTATAATCATTTGCTCTGACAGCTAAATACTCACCTTCTGTCTCACTCCAGTGTCCCTATACACTTTTTTAATTGAATGGCAAAGTCATTAAAATTGTGATATTGCCAAGGTATAATTTTGCCTTGTCATCAGAATAATTAGGGCATAGTGGTCAAAGGATCAGACCTAGCATGTGCTATCATTGGGTTTCCATTACTTCTTTCGTAAGGACATGTGAAATCCTGGGCAAGTCGCTTTCTCCTCATGGATCTGAAGTTGTGATCTGTGAAGCTCTGTTCAACTCTTGATTCTTAGTTCACATTGGTTTGACATTTATAGGCATATATGATTGTCCATTCCTTACTCCTGAACAGTAGGGAATTGACCCTGGCAACTAGTATCTGTAAAACGACAAGTAGATATTCAAGTTTCGTTGAAATGATATTACATTTTTTAGTTTACAGATCTGTCCTTTGGAGTTACTTCAGGCTCTCAAACTATTCATATAAAGTTAGTACCTAGAACTGATTTTTGTCTTGTGTAATAACTTTGCCATTTACCATTTTTCAGGAGGTTGAAACGGAACAGTATTACAGTTTCTTTCTGGTAGAACTGAAAGAACGTGGGTATAATGGATTCTTTAGTCCTAAGTCTCGAGCTAGGACAATGTCAGAACAAGAAAGAAAACATGTTGATGGTTGTGCAATATTCTTCAAGGTAGAAAAGTAAGTCATCTTAAAACTTTTTTTATAAAGATTTATTTATTTATTTCTGGGGTGGGGAACCTTTTTTCTGCCAAGGGCCATTTGGATATTTATAGTACCATTCATGGCCCATTAAAAAAATTTTTTTTTTTAATTAAAGACTGATTTATTTATTTGAAAGGCAGAGAGACAGAAGTCTTCCATCTGCTGGTTCACTTCCCAAATGGCCACAACGGCTGGAGGTGGACTTGATCTGAAGGCAGGGTCCAGGAGCTTCTTCCGGGTCTCCCAAGCAGGTGCAGGGACCCAAGGACTTGGGCCATTTTCCACTCTTTTCCCAGGCCACAGCAGAGAGCTGGATCCTAAGTGGACCAGCTGGTACTCAAGTCGGCGCCCATATGGGATGCGGGCACTGCAGGAGGTGGCTTTACCTGCTACACCACTGTGCAGGCCCCCTGGGCCATAAAAATATCAGCAATTAGCCTGCTATAGATTTACTGAATTTCAAGTCCCGCCTATGATTGCCTTGGGAGGGTCAGACCAAATGATTTTGTAGGCCAGACCGTTGATTTATTTGAAAGGCAGAGTGACAGAGAAGGCACTCCCCAAATGCCTGCAAAAGCTGGGACTAGACAAGGTGGAAGCCAGGAGTCTAGAACTCCATTCTGGTCTCCCTCATGAGCTGATCATTATCTGTTGCTTTTCCAGGCACATGAGCAGGAAGCTGGATCAGAAGAGAAGCTGGTGCTCAGCTTGGCACTCTGATATGGGGTCATGGCATTGCAAGCAGCAACTTAACCTGCTGTACCACAATGTCAGCCCCTTCATCTTGTTTTCTAAAAAGAAAAAAGTTCTCAAGGGTCATTATTTGATAAATAACAGAAATTTATTACTCAAGAAAACAATGCTATTGATTTAGGGGTGTATTTTTTGCCTTCTTAAAAAAGATTTATTTATTGGGGCCCTCATTGTGGCATAGTGGGTAAAGCTGCTGCCTACAATGGCAGCATCTCTTATGGGTGTATTAGTGTCCTTCCTGGCTGCTTCACTTCATCCAGCTCCCTGCCAATGGCCTGGGAAAAATAGCAAAAGATGGCCTGACTGAAGCTCCTGGGTTTGGTCTGGCCCAGTCCTGGCCATTGTGGCCAACTGGGGAGTGAACCAGGAGATGGAAGATCTCTCTGTATCTCCCTGTCTGCAACTGAAGTTTTCTAATAAATAAGTCTATTTTATTTTAAAGATTGACTTGTTTATATATTTGAAGAGTGGAGTGAGAGAGAGAGAGGGATCTTCCATCTGCTGGTTCACTTCCTAAATGGCTGCAGCAGCTGGGGCTGGGCTAAAGCCAGGAGCCAAGGAATCCCTACATTTCTCCCACCTGAGTAGCAGGAACTAAAGTAGTTGGACTATCATCCACTGCATCCCAGGTGCTTTAGCAGGACGCTGAATCAGAGTGGAGTAGCCCAGACTTAAACTGGTGATCTGATATTGGATGCAGGCTTCCAAAGTGGTAGTTTATACTGCCATACCACCACACTTGCCCTGAGTTTGTTTTTATGTATTAAAAATAACCTTGTTTTGCAGAGATGTTTAAAGTGCTGCTGTTTCTTCAGGTGTTTACTAGGATTTAACTCCAGTTGTTAATTGTAACTAACCATGTAGTTAACATTCCTCTAGGATGGTAGAGGGATTCCTAAACCCATATTTTGGGAAACAATTGTTTAAAAATTACAAAATGGGATATACCAGTATTGAAATCTAAAAAGAAGATGACTACATTATCTTATAAGATTTTAAAAAAGTTATAAAGATTTTTTTTTTTTTTTTTTTTTTTTTTTTTGGACAGGCAGAGTGGATAGTGTGAGAGAGAGACAGAGAGAAAGGTCTTCCTTTTCCCGTTGGTTCACCCTCCAATGGCCGCCGTGGCTGGCGCGCTGCGACCAGCACATTGCGCTGATCCGAAGCCAGGAGCCAGGTGCTTCTCCTGGTCTCCCGTGCGGGTGCAGGGCCCAAAGACTTGGGCCATCCTCCACTGCACTCCCGGGCCACAGCAGAGAGCTGGCCTGGAAGAGGGGAAACCGGGACAGAATCCGGTGCCCCGAACGGTACTAGAACCCGGTGTGCCGGTGCCGCAAGGTGGAGGATTAGCCTATTGAGCAGCGGCGCCGGCCAAAAAAGTTATAAAGATATTTCAAGGTGTTATTTGTGTTGGTCACAAACTGAGAAGAGCTTTAAATGGATGTGGGATACTTGATAATAGTTTGGAAGGTTTTCCAAAATTTGATTTAAGTGGTAATCTGTTAAGGGAGTTTGAGTAGCTACATTTCCCACATAGTTTTGGTAATCCCAATTTATGTTTGTGTGTGTGTGTGTGTGTGTGTGTTTGTTTTTGTTTTAGATTTACCTTGATTCAGAAACACACTGTTGAATTTAATCAGCTAGCAATGGCAAATTCAGAAGGGTCTGAAGCTATGCTGAACAGAGTCATGACAAAAGATAACATTGGAGTTGCAGTACTACTAGAACTTCGGAAGGAATTGATTGAAATGTCATGTGAGTGATCCTTTCACTTCCTGGAAAATTGACCTCCAAAATTTAGTAGTTTTGACTAGACATCTTCAAAATGAATAGAAAACAGAAGTTTTATTTATACATTAATGGTCTTCTATAACACCTGAAGAAACTCAGTGAGAATTCTTTTTAAAATCATACCTCTATTGCTCCGCATCAGAGCTTAAGATGAGGAAGCATTGCACAGAAAAGTATTATTTGCTTTCAAGAATTTTTTTTAATTTATTTTTTTATTTTTTATTTTTGACAGGCAGAGTGGACAGAGAGAGAGAGACAGAGAGAAAGGTCTTCCTTTTGATGTTGGTTCACCCTCCAACGGCCGCCGAGGCCGGCTGCAGCGCGCCGATCTGAAGCCAGGAGCCAGGCGCTTTTCCTGGTCTCCCATGTGGGTGCAGGGCCCAAGGACTTGGGCCATCCTCCACTGCACTCCCGGGCCACAGCAGAGAGCTGGCCTGGAAGAGGGGCAACCGGAACAGAATCCGGCGCCCCAACCGGGACTAGAACCCGGTGTGCCGGCACCGCAAGGCGGAGGATCAGTCCATTGAGCCACGGTGCCGGCTTTCAAGAATTTTTCACATAAAAGAAATACTGATGTAAATGCTGATTTAAATAACTGCTCAGGGATAAGAGCTCCATATACTTCCACAGTTCCTTGGTAACAAGGAGACTGTGTAAGCTGACTCCTCATCTATTCACTGTTTTAGTTTTGGTTACATGGACCACTTACCAGGTACTAAAAGTACAGTTAGAGTGACCATCATTTGATATCTGAAATGGTAGTCACTTGAGGAACAGTTTCACTGGGGATATTTAATTTAAAGATAAGAAAGATAAGAGCTTAATGGTTATTTGAAATACATTTAAGAAAGAGAGTTTAGATTTACTTTTGTGAAGCTTGATTTAGGACATCTGAGCTAAGGCCAAAAGTTTTAAGCAGACAGAACTGTTTAAAAAACGAGAATTGTTCCAAATAGAATGAGTCCTGTGCTGAAAGTGTCAAGCAAGGGTTTTGGAGTGTTTCTCAAGTTTATGGTGGGTCATATTCGTTTGTCAGTTGGGAAATTCTTAGGTACATTTGAGGGTCCTTTTGTGTTCTGAGACTGAGATATCAATTCCTCAGACTCTAAGAAAATATGGGCTGATGGGCAGGTTTTGTCTGTTTTCTTTTTATCTAATGTAGCTGGAAAGGCACATCTTGGAACAGAGAAGCAACTCATTCTTGTGGCGAATGCTCATATGCATTGGGATCCAGAGTACTCCGATGTGAAGTTGGTACAAACTATGATGTTCCTCTCTGAAGTGAAGAACATTATTGATAAAGCCTCTCGAAGCTTGAGATCTAATGTACTGGGAGAATTTGGAACTATTCCACTTGTGTTATGTGCAGACCTTAATTCTTTGCCAGACTCTGGTGAGAAAAGAATCTTACTTTATATGAATGCTTTTTTGACTTACAATGTTTTCATAATGCATTATTGCCGACAATTCCAAGTTCAGTCAAAATGAAAATTTAACTTTTAGTGGCAGCTGTGATTAGGTTTTTTTTATTTTTATTTTTTTATTTTTATTTTTTTTTATTTTTTGACAGGCAGAGTGGACAGTGAGAGAGAGAGACAGAGAGAAAGGTCTTCCTTTGCCGTTGGTTCACCCTCCAATGGCCGCCGCGGCCGGCGCGCTGCGGCCGGCGCACCGCGCTGATCCGATGGCAGGAGCCAGGAGCCAGGTGCTTTTCCTGGTCTCCCATGGGGTGCAGGGCCCAAGCACCTGGGCCATCCTCCACTGCACTCCCGGGCCACGGCAGAGGGCTGGCCTGGAAGAGGGGCAACCGGGACAGAATCCGGCGCCCCGACCGGGACTAGAACCCGGTGTGCCGGCGCCGCTAGGCGGAGGATTAGCCTAGTGAGCCGCGGCGCCGGCCCTGTGATTAGGTTTTAAAATGTTTGGTATGTGGGATGTAGAGACTGTCTTTGAAAATGGGATGGCATTATGGAGACTGAGGAGAAAGGATATTAATCACCATTGATAATTTGAAATAACTTGGTAAAGAACACAGAGTTGTATTTTGTAAATCATACATAATCCAGACTCTGAAAAAATTAAGACTATTTCTTTGTAATTTCAGCATGTGGAAATATAAGTTTGATGACTTGATTAGAATACACCTTAAGGGGAAATTGAGATTGTTTATTTATATAAATTGTCAGTCAAGTGATTTTAACCAAAAAAAGAGCAAGAATCTTTATAATCACAAAGTAGAATTAAAAAATAAAAAAGCCTGATTTTGGTACGGTTCCATAGATGGTACAGAGAATATATATCATAGTCCTTATAATATCAAATTATTCTTTTTTTATTTTAGTATGAAGTCCTTGCTTATATTCATTCACACAAGAATACTTTTGCTTGAACTTGCATGCATGCATAAATACATACATTCATGTTTGGAATAAATAGCATATAATTGGCATAGATAAAAGCCATTAAAAAGAAAAAACTACGTCAAAATTTGTTTTCAGGGAAAACACAAGTGTCTGAAATCTGACATTACATAATCTGTCACATCACATTGAAAGATTGGAGATTATTGCCACTGAAACAATTGAGGATTATCTCTTGTCTATTTCTCTACCTATGTATAGCTATAAAATACCTAAGGGACAAGACAATCTTTTTTTTTTTTTTTTTTTTTTTTTGAAGATTTTATTTATTTATTTGAAAGAGCCATGCAGAGGGAAGAGAGGCAGAGAGAGAGAGGTCTTTCATCCACTGGCTCACTCCCCAATTGGCCGCAACGGCTGGAGCCATGCCGATCTGAAGCCAGGAGCTTCTTCCGGGTCTCCCATTCGGGTGCAAGGGCCCAAAGTCTTGGGCCATCTTGTACTGCTTTTCCAGGCCAAAGCAGAGAGCTGAATCGAAGAGGAGCAGCCAGATCTCGAACTGGTGCCCCTATGGGATGCCTGCGCTTCAGGCCAGGGTGTTAACCTACTGAGCCACATGCTGGCCCCATGGGACAAGACAGTCTGTATACACCTAAGTACACCTAAGACCCATTTGAAAATACAGTTTTTTGTTTGTTTGTTTGTTTTTTTGGACAGGCAGACTGAGAGAGACAGAGAGAAAGGTCTTCCATTTCTGTTGGTGCACCCCCAAATGGCTGCTGCAGCTAGCGCGCTGCGGCTACCGCGCTGCGCCAATCCGAAACCAGGAGCCAGGTGCTTCCTCCTGGTCTCCCATGTGGATGCAGGGCCCAAGCACTTGGGCCATCCTCCACTGCACTCCCGGGCCACAGCAGAGAGCTGGACTGGAAGAGGAACAATGGGGACAGAATCCGGCGCCCCAACTGGGACTAGAACCCGGTGTGCCGGCGCCGCAGGCAGAGGATTAGGCAAATGAGCTGCAGCGCCGGCCAGAAAATACAGTGTTTTGATAGCAACCATGAGAAATATATTTGATTTTTGCTAACTAATTATTAAAATTAAAATATTTTCATATGGGGCAGACATTTGGCCTGGTGGTAAAATGAGGCTTAGAACTCAATAAATAAAGACCCACATCCCATGTTGGAGTGCCTGTTTCATCCATGCACTAGCTTCCTGTTAGTATTTACCCTAGGAGATAGCAGATGATGCTCAGGCTTTTGGGTCCATGCTACCCCATGGGAAGCCTGGATGGCTCCTGGTCCAGCCCCAGCTGTTGGCGGTCTGTGAACATTTGGGAAAGTGAACCAGTAGATAGAAGATACCTCTCTTTCTCACTCTTCCGCTCAAAATACAATGAAAATTTAAACCGGTAAAGCTGCCGCCTGCTGCACCAGCATCCCATATGGGCACTGGTTCAAGTCCCAGCTGTTGCTCTTCTGATCCAACTCCCTGCTAATGAGCCTGGGAAAGCAGTAGAAGATGGTCCAGTGGCTTGGGCCTCTGCACCCATGTATGTGGAAGACCCAGAAGAAGCTCCTGGCTTTGGACTGGCCTTGCTCTGGCTATTGCAGCCATTTGGGGAATGAATCAGTGGATGATGTGTCTCTCCCTCCCTCTCTGTAACTCTGCCTTTCAAGTAAATAAATAAATAAATTTTTAAGCCTATTTTATGCACATAATATCAGGCCCTGTTTTTTATTTTTTAAACCTTTTATTTGAAAGGCAAAGAAATGGAGACACACAGAGGTATTTCATTGGCTGGTTTACCCTTAAATGTCAGTAACAGCTAGGGCTGGGCCAGGCTGAAGCCAAGAACCTGGAACTCATTCTATGATTCCCATGTGGGTTTAAGAGACACAAGTACTTCAGCCATTCCTGCTGCCTTCCAGAGTGCAGATTAGCAGGAAGCTGGAATTGGAAGTGGAACCAGAACTCAAACCCAGGCACTCTTAAATGGGTGCAGGCATCTCAAGTGGTGGCTGAATTGCTGAGCCAAATGCCCATCCCTAACTGCATTCTCTTCCAGAGTTCTAGTGTTGAGCCATATACCAAGTAAATAATTTAGTATAAATAGACACCTGTGTACTAAGACGACAATTGTGGTGATAACTTTTAATTCGTTTAAAGTGAAAACAACCTGAATTTTCAAAAATAAGGAACTAGTTTAGCAGGCACTGTACCTTATTATGTAGCCATTAAAGAAAAATAATAGGAAAGTGTACCTGCTCATGTGATACAGTTTTAAATGAAAAAAAAAAAAATATATATATAAAATATTCAGTGTACTAAAACAAGTTTAGACAGAGTCTGGCAAAGTTTTTAAAAGAAAACTTGTAGGGGCCAGCCCTGTGGTATGGTAGGTTAAGGGCACCGCTGTCCCACATGGGCGCTGGTTCGTGTCCAGCTGCTCCTCTTCTGATATAGAGATGGCCCAAGTGCTTGTGCCCCTGCACCCACATGGGAGACCCAGAAGAAGCTCCTGGCTCCTGGCTTCGGCCTGGCCTAGCTCCAGCCATTGTGGCCGTATGGATATAAGACCTCTTTCTCTGTCTTTCCCTCTGTCTGTAACACTGCCTCTCAATAAATCTAAAGAAAAAGAGAAACATTATAGAAAGTGGGAATATTTATACTATTGCATGATCTTTTAAATTGCATCTTGTGCCCTGTATATTGTACTTGATAATGAAAAAGTATATTTCTTTTTATTTTAGGTGTTGTAGAATATTTGAGCACTGGTGGAGTAGAAACAAATCATAAAGACTTTAAGGAACTGAGATACAATGAAAGTCTTACAAACTTCAGCTGTAATGGGAAGAATGGAACAACCAACGGAAGGATCACTCACGGTTTCAAGTTAAAGAGTGCCTATGAGAGTGGCCTGATGCCTTACACGAATTACACATTTGATTTCAAGGTGTGTCCTGAGATTGGCAAGCTTATAAAACCTCAGCTAACCAGCAAGCCCTCTAACTTCTGGATGTCTTTAAAATGGGGGTATGGGAGTGGGCATTTAGCTTAGCAGTTACGATGATGTGTCGCACATAAGAGCAACTGGGTTCTAGTCCAAGCTCCTAACTTTGATCCTGCTAATGCAAACCCTTGAAAGCAGTGGTGATGGCGCAGGTAGTTGATTTCTTGCTACTCATGTGGGATACCTGGATTGAATTCCTTGCTTTGGCACTGGCTAGTATAAGCATTTGGGAAGTGAACCAATAAAATAGGAGTAAACAGGGGGCTCTGTCTCTGCTTCTCAAAAAATAAAACAGTGGATATATGTTCAGACTGGAATTAAACAATCTTAAATTTGTCGACAGCAATATTCTTCTGTTAGTCTTCTGTAGAATACCTTACTAGCAGTTGGATATGCTGTACAGTGTTATCTAATTTAGTATCATTTGGGGTGAGGTGTTGCTTCTATTATATTTTAATTTAACCAAAACTGTACTCCTTTGAAAGATAGCATATGGTTTCTTTAGCTATTCAGAGATTTTTATTGTTTTAATATTTAATTTACTTCAAAAGGAGAGGGAAAGAGACATACAAGAGAGAGAAGACCCTTGGTTTACTTTCCAAATGCCTGTAACAGTGGGGCTGGGCTCTCCTCTCCCTCTCTGTCCCCCTTTCCCTCTCTCTCTTTTAGCTCTGTCTTTCAAATATATAAATCTTAAAAAAAATTCAGATGGGAAGAAGAATGCTTTGTTTTGTTGCATTTGACCTTTGAAGGGATCATTCCATTTGTATAGTACTAGTAAGTTTCTTTTTACTTTTCTTTTTATTAACCCAACCTAACATAATGGTAAGGCTGTGTCTTTGAAAACATTAAGTATTTTGGTATTAATCCTATGTGGGGCTTTGTCTTTTTCTTGTTGTTTTTCAGGGTATAATTGACTACATCTTCTATTCTAAACCTCAGCTGAACACGTTAGGCATCCTGGGACCTTTGGACCACCATTGGTTAGCTGAGAATAATATCAGCGGCTGCCCACACCCTCTCATCCCCTCTGACCACTTCTCACTTTTTGCACAACTGGAGCTCTTACTGCCTTTCCTGCCCCAAGTTAATGGCATTCACCTTCCTGGCAGGAGGTAGTCAAGTACCTTCAGAGGACAACCTCAGTTTTACTTGTAAACTCGTGAAAATCTGATGATGGGAGTGAGGTATGGCCACTAGGGATTGTTTTGGTTTTTTTCTTAATGATGATTTGAAATTTCAATCTGATTACTTTGTAAGGATTTAGTATGAAAGCCAGGTGCTAGCAACAGACAAATTCTGAGCCCAATATGCTTTATATACTGCTAGACAGGGATTGGTGTGTTTGCACCTATCTTTAATTTGTTACAAGTAATTTTCCTGTTTCTTCTATCCAGTATATTTTCATGCCTTGAAATAGGAAAATGTTTGAACAGCATATTCTCTTTGCACAGAAATCTGTAGCACTACTTTTTTGAGGCCAGTAGTAACATCCAGAGACCATTCTTCCATACTTTACTCCCTCCTTTTTCAGACTTGTTTGTAAAATATAGAATTGAATTTAGCCTTTATGATTGTATATGATCCACGAAGACCTGATTTATGAAATTTTTGTACTAAAATCAGATTTGAAAATGATTGTATTGTAACCTAAGGCTAAATTTTTTTTACATGTTTCATGTGTTATTATAAAGGCCAGCTTGTAAAAGAAGTTGCAACAGACTTTCTCTGCTAATGATTTGCACTGTTAGGGTTTTGTTAGCCCTTTTATACTACTTTCTTTTTAAATTGAGAACATTGCTCTTTAAATCCAAATCTTGAACCAGATGCAACTTATTCATGAATTGCTGAATTTTTATGAAAGCAATCTACCAGGACAGATAAGCTGAACAGTGTGTGATCTGTAGACATTGTGGACTGAATGTAATGGTTGATATATGTACATTCTGATATTTTTAAATCTTTAACTTTTTTAAGTTAAACAATTATAGCTGCTTGGGTACAGCTTCTTAACTCCTTTTTGAGACACTTCCTGTTCTATCTCCACTGTGCCTGCCTAAATTTATTCTCACCAAGCACTGCCTGTGCATGCAGAGAAAATCTGTGCATCTTCTTTTCTATTTTTTAAATACTATTTAACATTTGTGAGAATTTTATGAAAATGCTTTTGTATGAGCTGTGGCTTTTTTCCCATTGTGAAGCATTGAACACCATGTTTCGGAACATGTTCATAGGATGGGTCCCTGGGTCTTTCTTTGCTCACCAGACCCAAGCACTGCTTCTTGGTGTCATTGCACAGTGCTGTTTGTCACCCACAATACTACTATCATGTGAATTCTTTTTGTTATCCATGTATTCGTTAGTCTTTGTGTTTTTTTTAATCATTCCTTTTTTTAAGAAAAGTAATTTTCCATTTATGAAGCAGTATAAATTAGATGCATTTTTAAAGCAGGTCCCTAAGACAATTCTTCAGATCAATTTTGAACTAAGTCATTTTAATATGTCAACCAAGGTAAAAGTTGTATTGCACCCTGAATTTCACCCTTAGTGCCGTAGATTAGAGATTATAGCCAGCTTTAACGTTGCAAAGTTAACTTTTATACGTTCTGTTCTCATTTGTTCATTCTTCACTTGAATATCAAATGAATTTAGAGGGATCCTGGTCTAACTGCTTTTGTTTCAACTGCAGGCAGGGGAGCAAAAGAATACCATGTGAGCATTAAGGAAAAAAATGTTGAATGTTATTAGCAATTTTTATACAGAGAATGAGTCATTTTGGATAATGACTTAAAATTTTATGAAAAATGTTTAGCACTCAAATGTGCTTATTCTGTTTTTAAGAGAAAATAAAATTACATGTTGTTTAAATAAATGATTCTTTTTTTTTTCTTTGAAAAAATTCTTCAGAAGGTTTTGATCTTGAATCTTTGTCTTGGACCTGATTTTTCCTTTGAGGGTTTTTTTTTTTTTAAGATTTTGTTGTGATCGTTTTTAAATTTTTGCTTTTTAAGTTATGCTGATATCAGACACATCCAGTTTATAATCAGTACATTGAAAACCTTGGCATTAGTGATGTAGAACCAGTGCATAACTTTTTACGGGGTTTTTGGTTTTGGTTTTCTTTTTTCTTTTTCTTTTTTTTTTTTTTGGTGAAGTGTGAATAAAAGATGTGTTTACTTATTGTTTTCCTAAACACTGTGTTGGTAACGTGCATCATGACAATGTCCAGGGAGGGTGAGCCAGAGCTGGTCGGAATGACGAGACCAAGGAAGCCACTCCTGTGAGGTGCACTGTGCAGCCTCAGGTCCAGAGAGCTTCACTGAGGAGGGAGGAGCACTTACTCATCTTGTACTTGTTCATGGAAGGTGTGTTTCTTCATAGATACTGGAACGAGAGTGCACTTGTTAGATGCTAAAAGGTTTGAGCTTTACACAAGATGTTTTCATTTGTATTTGTTATTGTCTACAATTAATTTGAATTTGGGGACAGCATATTAAGGCATAATGGCATGTTGTGTCCCAAAACACCTTTTTTTTTTTTTTTTTTTTTTTTGCTTCTTCCAAGCATACTGCATTCTGTGGATCACTTTGAACAGCTTCTCCACCTTACTTGGATAGTGATAAAATGAACCAAGAGTGTAGATTAACCTTCAAAAGAAAGACTTACAGGTCTCTGGGGGATAAATGGTCACACCAAAATAGATTGTGATACTTTGTTAAGTAAGGTTTTCTGTTTTAAGTATTTTCTGTGTCCTGAATAATTTTCAATGATCCACACTCCTGAAAATGCAATAAAAACTAGTGTTTTTACAGCATAGTTTTTTTTTTTCAAAATATATGTAACAAATATATTTAATGTGTTGCCATAATGTAATCTCAGTGTTCTTGCTGGATAAATCCTCTTTATGAATCTTTTACAGAAAATTTGGGGTATGTTTTTTAAAGATCAGAAATCTGGAGGCGCACAATTCCTTGTTGTACTGTCTTGAAGAACATTTTACCGTATTGGTAATTATTTATGCTTTGAGAATTTAAATAATGTTCATCAAAATTAATTTATGGCATAATTTAAACTAAAGTTATAGAAATAAATTGATTGCAACTTTAATAGTCCAAGAAGATAGACAATGAACGTTTCCAAGCAATGTATTTCTGTTTTTATTATTTGATTTAGTGACAACCAGGAAAATTTATTATGAGTTAGCACTTTGAAAGCCGAAGATATCATTCATTTGAATGGAATGCACTTCTAAATGTTGAAATTAAAAGTTCAGAGCTCTTCTTCTAAGATTCAGGTTTTTAGTAATAATGCTCAAATTTTGTAGAGTTCCACTTTTTTTAATTAACTATTTAAACTTACAAAATTATTTTCCATAGTAAGTTTTAAGGTTATGGGTCATGTTGTATATGGACAAAAGCCAAGTTAGCCAAAACAATTAGAGCAGTTCTTTTAATGAACCTATCAAGAATATTCAGTACAAAAGTTGCAAATAATTCAAACACCTTTTAGCAGGTGTTTCTCCCCCATTCATAAGCAGTGTTTTAAGATGTTTACTTTTCTCCTTTTCAGTTACATAAATTTAATATCTACTCTGTTGAAGTAGTGTCTAAAATAGAGTTTCTAGTGCTTACTCAACATTACATTATATTGTGTAATGCACTGGACTAACTCTTGTTTACCATTCATGCAACAAAACCCAGCACGTTATCTGCACTAAGCTCAAAGAATGTCACATTGCCTAGGCAGCTCTTTGGGAGGGGGATGGGAAACTGAATATATACCATGTGGACTGGTGGTAACAAGGGCTTTTACTGTTCTTTTTGGTTTGGAACCTTCTTGGTCAAATTGTAACTAGCTAGTATTATATTTATATACAGGGTCTCTTTCTTTACCTGATGTATTTTCCTATTCATAGCCAACCAATAAATTCAGTATCTGTTTCAAATATTTTAAAAGTGTAATTTGTATAGCTATAGTACTGAAGTTTGAGAACAATAATGTTGGACAGAAGACCGCCTATTTAAAATTCTCAGTTATCTGGGACAGGGTTATAACTCACCCTTTCGAAGGGAAGAGTGGATGGGGACAGGGCCATGGTTATGGGGAAATTGTGTAAACTTATGTATCTCCTTATTGGCTGTGTTATTCTGTATAACACTCATATATCTTTGCCAAAGTTCACTTTTATATTTAGACGACTGATGGTCCTTTTACATTTAGAATTTTTGTTGTTGTTGTTACCATAATACCTCATAATATAAGAAATGGGCTCGTGTGTCTTCCTGTCTTTTGGAAGAAGGTTGACATATTTTAAATAAATGCTTTTAAATACAGTAGCAAACATTGTGTTGGGGTTATACAATTTGTTAAGTATTTTACATGTTACCTGTGTATTTTTTTGCATAAACTTTTAAAATGCGTGGCTTCCCAAGTCTTCAGATGTTGGCTTACAATTGAGAAGGAAACCTCAAGTCTGTTTGCTTTTTAGAAACTACTTCTTTAACAAATTAATGTGAATTTTTTGTAGGGCTGGAGAAAAGTCATTTAAAACCAGAAAACAATTTAGATAAAGTGAAATTGTGCTGAGATGTTCAGCTTTTTTTCCCCCCAAGATTTTATTTATTTATTTAAAAGAGTGAGAGAGAGATCTTCCATCTGTTGGCTTACTCGCCAGATGGCTACAGCAGCCAGCGCTGAGCCAGGCCAAAGCTGGGAGCCAGGAACTTCATCTGGGTTTCACACAAGGGCTCAAACACTTGGGCCATCTTCTCCTTTTCCAAGGCCATTAGCAGAGAGCTGGGAGATGTTTTAAAGTAGGCTGCTCTACCCAATCCGTCATAATCTCACCTATAAACAAGCTTCCTCTAGGTTTCCCACGTGGGTACAGGGGCCCAAGGACTTAGGCCATCCTCCCTGCTTCCCCAGGTGCATTTGCAGGGAGATGGATGGGAAGTGGAGCATCCGGGACCTGAATTAGCACCCCCAATGGGATGCCAGCATCACAGGCGGTGGACCTACCCTGCTACTCCTCAGCTCTGGCCCCAAAAAGATAGATTTTAACGTAACAGGTTTTGCGTAAGAAGAATCTTCTAGAAGGGTTATTTTGGGCTAAAATTTTAGAATTTGAGAATTACTTGGGTAAATAGATTACTTTGTTAAATAGATTGTTCCCCAAATAAGTGCCCAACTAATCTATGGCTGGGAACTGAGGAAACTGCCAGGATGTTTAACATTTGGAATCAAATGAAGTGATGTCCATTTTCTCATTTTCCTTGAACTGCAAACTTCAAATTAGTCTAATCTCCTTTAAAAGGTAGTAAATTATATTGGATTTTTGTCTTGAGAAACTGCTTCAGCAAGATCTGCAAGGGCTCTTACACCAAATACTTTCCAACCTCATTGAGAAAGTGACCCTTAATGTGTGCAGAGTCCCCTCAAGTCAGTGAAGGACAGCTTAGCCAGCTTCTGAATAGACCCCGTGAATAGAAGGACTAAGTGGTTGGCTCATTTTGGTGAATCACAGGTGTTCACCCAGTTTTCTAGGTCACATACTTATTGATTCTCATCACTGAGACACTTGGAATCGCCAGGTGCTGTATTTAGTTTGATAATAGATTGACAGGGACAGTCCCTGACTTCAGGTTACTTGCTGACCACTACAGTCTAGTGCTGTACGGGCTAAAGATACTGGCATTGCAGCACAGCAGGTTAAGCTGCTGCTTACAACTCCAGCATCCCGCATCCAGGTCACGTCTGCTCTGTTTCCTGTCCGGCTTCCTGCTAATGAATGCCCTTGGGAAGGCAGAGGAAAATGGCGCAAGTACTTGTCTGCTACCCATATGGATGGAGCCCCTAGTTTGGCCCAGATCTGACTTTTAGGATCATTTGGAAAATGAAGGTGGAAGATCCCTCTCTCTCTCCTTTCCTTCCGCCTTGGTCACTCTGTATTTCAAATGTATAAATATATTTTTAAAGGTAAACCAAGTGTGGAACAAATAAGCCTACTTGGGTCTATAAATTATTACAAGGTGACCTTTGACCTTATTTGCAGGATGATTTAGAGCTATCTTTAAACCTTTATGATATGTGTGTAGCTATTGAGCTGGATGAGATCAGAACATGAACTGGATCGCAGGGTACCTGTGGAGTGGTTGGAACACACCACCTTCTGAACCCAAACCATGTGGTAAAGTTTGAATATCTTGGCAGGAATTGTAAAGAGAGCATTGCACAGTTTTTTTGTTTGTTTTATTTTTGATAGGCAGAGTTAGAGAAAGGTCTTCTTTCTGTTGGTTCACCCCCCCCCCCCCCCAAACTGGCTGGTACGGCTGGCACACCGAGCTGATCTGAAGCCAGAAGCCAGGTGCTTCTTCCTAGTCTCTCATGTGGGTGCAGGGCCCAAGCACTTGGGCCATCCTCCACTGCACTCCCGGGCCACAGCAGAGAGCTGGACTGGAAGAGGAGCAACCGGGACAGAATCTGTGGTGCCAGTGCCGTAGGCGGAAGATTTAGCCAAGTGAGCCACATGGTGGCCCATCGCAGTTTTAAATGGGGGGGGTGGGGTGGTGTGCCAGATTTCTGTTTGGAAAAGTCACAGAGCTATGGGCGGCGTGGAGACGGGGTGAGAGAGGGAGACTTGCAGGTCAGATGAGTCATCAACTTCAGTGGACGGGGATGATGAGCTGAGAAGGGGTTATAGTGCAGTGAGATGAAAAAATAAATTTCATTGTAACAGACGCCTAGCCAAAATCACACAATAATTTCTAAAATCTGGATGCACAGAGCATGGGTTACTAAAGCTGTGTAAGTTAAAATTGCTAATTAAATTGATATTTAATTGTCATACTAGTTTTTCCAGGGTGGGCATTTGACGCAGCAGCTTAAGTTACTGCTTGTGATGCCACACACCGTGTCTGTGTTGGTTGGAGTCCCAATTGCTATGCTTCTCTCCAGCTTCCTGCTAACGCATCTCCTGGGGAGGCAGCTTATAGTGTCCAAGTGCCTGTGTCCCTCCAGTCCATGTGGGAGACTTGGCTGGAGTTCTGGACTCTTGGCCTTAGCTTAGCCCAGTCCTGGCCAGGGGCATTTTGGGAGTGAGCCAGTAGCTGAAAGATCTTTGTGTGCCTTTCAGATAAAGTGAAGAATAAGAATTCATAATTAACTTCCCTAGTTTAAAAAATGTGGACAAGTTCCTGAATGTAAATGTGCAAGTTGAGTGGAAATGCAAACCTAGCGCCACCTGTGGGAGCAGTAAACCGCAGAAGGTATGCCACAGGCTTCGGGATGAATATAGCTGCACCAGAACAAAAGAAAACCCTGTTTGTCAAATGTATACTGAATTAATGCTTCCTTCCCAGGGTTAAAATAAATTAGTCACCTGAAGTCATAAATGTCACCAGGAAGTTTTTAGGTGATGCATAACAGAATAGTAGCTGGTTTTCAGTTTAGCCAACAGTGTCCTTTGCTGGTGGTCAAAGTTTCCTTGTCTGGCTCCATTTCTTTGGAACGTAGGCGGCTTGGGTACCCGCCTCCTGTTCTGGACTCCACTGGTGTTGCAGGTTCACCTTTCATCTTCCCCGCTCCAGATTTCTGGAGAGTTTCTCCCAAGAGCTTTGGATGTTTGTGGGAATGGAATCCAGAGACCACAATCCAGAAAGACACCTCTTGCTACTTAGTGGGCCAGTTTCTAGTTCAGCTTAGTGGACAAAGATAAGAGTTTTTTTTAGGTTGTTTTTTCCTCAAAAAAGAGTACGTCAGGCATTTGCAATTACACTTCCAATTGTAATATAATTGACAAAATGCTGTGACATTTTTTCATACCCTTAATCATCGTATGTCAGCATTTCCTGACTTTGCCAGAAATCTTGTTTCAGCGACACTGAGTTAGTATCAGCCCTCCTGCCCGAGTTACCGCAGAGAATGGCTTCAGCGCAGCATCACCACGCACAAGAAAGATGTCAGACTCTCTGCTGTTCTTGTCTTTGGGTACAACTGTTCCCACCCCAGGATGTGGAGTTAAATTTCCATATTTTCATGCTACATCGAATTATTCCTCTTTGGCGGTTATGTCACCACCAGAAACAAAGCTTTTTTTTTTTTTTTTTTTTTAAATTTCCATTTTTAGAGGTTTCTTTAAAAAAACTTCAGGTCTTCCATAAAAAGTAATGTAAAATATTCCTGTTACCAATTGGCTAAATAAAATATATTTAAAGAAATCTAGCTTTCTACTTCTGCTTCCTCTTTCCCCAACATGTCATCATTTAAAAAAGTTTTTTTTTTGTTTCTTTAAGAGAGATGTCTCCCATCTCCCATTGACTGAATTTACTCCCAGATGCCTGACAGCCAGGGCTGGTCAGGCCAAGGCTGAGAGCCCAGGCTTCGTCCAGCTCTCCCGCATGGTGGGGACCTGTCACCACCTGCTGCCTCCCACGGTGTGCATTAGCAGGAAGCTGGAGTTAGGAGCTGGGAACCAAACCAGGGACTCTGACAGAGGATGTAGAGTGAGTGTGCCTGCCCCAAGTAACCATTTCTAGGAAGGCCTGCCCCTGTTTCTGATGCACCAACACCATGCTTAAGCTGAACAGTAGTGCATTGTCTGAGACTCAGCTTGGCCTGCAGTGTGGCAGAGCCATCTGGAACGGGGAGTCCAGGTCCTGTGTGGGTGGGAGTCACTTTCCAGAACACCCTAAGTGGGCAGCCACTCTGTATTGGGTGGGGAAATGAAGGACTATTTTTTAAAACATTTATTTGAAAGAGTTAACAGAGAGAGGTCTTCATCCACTGGTTCACTCCCAGATGGCCACAATGGCTAGAGCTGAGCTGATCCGAAGCCAGGAGCCAAGAGCTTCTGCTGGATCTCCAACATGGGTGCAGGGCTGCAAGGACTGGGGTCATCTGCTGCTGCTTTCCAAGGTGCATTAATGGGGAGCTGGATCGGAAGTGGAGCAACCAGGACTTGAACCAGCACCCATATGGGATGCTTAAATTGCAGGCTGTGACTTTAACCTGCGCCACAGCACCAGCCCTGAAGGACTGTATTCTGTTCCTGCAGGGGCAGCTCCTGGTCGTCTGGGCACCACCTCAGGCTGCCTGGCTGCTGACCCGTCCCTTCAAGAGACTGGGACGGCAGGCCTTCTCAGAGGTCCTCCCTCACCAGCAGATGGCCACTGGGCGAGGGGCGTGACCTCAGTGGCGCAGTCTGAGGTGGATTTCTCTGAAGGCAACTCCCAGCACCCATGAGCGCCATGGGTACGCTTACCCCATTGTGGCAGAGAGGGCTGGGGTAGGCAACCTCCCTGCCCCCACCACTTGCACTGCTCATGTCCACTCCTTACACCGCTTCTCCTGGACACTGAATCCAGCTCATTAATAAGGAATTGTGACCAGATGGCCGGCGAAGAGCCTGGCTTTGTCACCCTGGAAGAGGTTTGCCGGGGTTCATGTTGGGGTCTGTGTCCTCACCAGAGATGTGGTAGGGGCTTGTTACTGTCCAGAGGGGAGCCTTCTATGGACACAGGATCCTTGACCACCTCAGGGGCAATGCTTTGATAATGAGATTTAAACTGAATTTGAATCTTTGAATCTAGGTGGCTCCTCCCTGCGCTGGGTTGACTCTGAACTCAACGCTCATTTAATTCCCTGAATATCTTTGTCAAAATAGGGGCAGAAAAGGCCAGACCCATGTTTTAATTTCAAATAGCTGGAGATGGCTTATGTTTGTCCAGCACGCGTGAATAGTGAAGACGGACAGCTGTGCCCCAGGGGACATGAAGCAGCTGCAGGGGTTCCGCCTGGTCCCGGCCCCTCATGTGGTCATTGTGTCTTGGTTCTGGGGTGCCCTCCTGCCAGCACCGGGGGTGGATGGTCCTTCGGGTGAGCCAGGAGGAGCGCCCCAGGGACTGGGGAGAATACACAGACACACACACCCCACAGAGGAGTTCATCCACCAAGGGAGCAACAGAGGCTTCCACACGGGAGGGGGCTTGAACTGCTTCTTGGGAAATGCATGATCTGAAAAGCTTCGTGGATTTCAAAACCTTTTGCACCCATATAGACTATTTTTTTTTATTTGAGAGAGGTCTTCCGTCTGCTGAGTCACTCCCCAAATGCCTGCAATAGTGGGGCTGGGCTGAGCTGGGAGCCAGGAACTTAGTCCAGGTCTCCCATGTGGGTGGCAGGGACCCAACTACTTGAGCCCTCACTGCTGCACATTAGAAGGGAGCTGGAATCAGGAGCAGGGCCAGGACCCAAACCCAGGTGCTCAGCTACAGGATGCAGGTCCTGAGCAGCATCCTAACCAGTGCCAAATGCCATGAACTTGTCAGGGTACCTTCTGGTTAGCGACAAACGGCCTTGCTTATTTGCTGCGTTCTCACCAGCTTTCAACAATCAGATCATTTCTGTGCTTCATGAACGAGTACAGCGCATAACCAGGATTCTTCGTAGTTCTGGTCCCAAATCCAGTGTAACTGATGTTTGCCATTCCCTGTCGCCTGCGGAATTGTCAGCCCCCCACGGCGGCCACATGCAGGCAAGAAACGCTACTCCAGGCTGCTGTGACCACGTTTATTAAAGAGGCAGGGGAGGGGCGGCTGCTCGGGACCCAGCAGCAGGGATCCCATCTCTGGAAGGGCAGCACCTTGTCCTGTGGGAGCTACTCCAGACACCATTCACCCTGTGAGTGTCAGGGCCCCCTGGGAAGGAGAAGCCAGGCTGGGGGTGGGGTGCCTTTCACAGCCACCAAGGACAGCGGGGCGGCGAGAAACCCATGTGGGAAGAAAGGGGCAGCCGCCTTCTTTGGGGAGGGGACACTGGGGCCAAGCAGCATAGCTCACTGGCCACCACCCTAGGAAAGGAGCCCCCAAGTAGCCCCTGCACCCTTCACAGCCCCCACTGTTAACATGGAGGCCATGGAGCTTCTCTCCGGGCTGGCTTGGAGAACAGGTTGGGGAGCAAGGTGTATCCACCAGGTGCCCAGGACCCTAGTTACCAGCAGCGTCTTCACGGCGCCCATGCTCTTGGGACCCAGCTCAGCCACACACCTGCGGGAGCCCTCGATGAGGTGCTCCACAGGGATGCCCAGGCTGGCCAGGATGAACTTCAGGAAGCTGAAGCGGCTGAAGGCCGGGCTGCCCACAGCCCCAGCCCCAGCCTCCACGGCAGAGGCCAGGGCAGCTGCAGGCTGGGCCACAGGCTTTGCATCGGTGTCCATAAAGAAAGCCACAGCTGCAGACAGAAGCAGGGAGAGTCAAGCACCTACACACAGGGGTCCCGAGGAAACCCGTGGGAGGACCTGTGTCCTCCAGGAGGTGCCATGGGAGCCCCTACAACCTGCCCAGCATCTGTGAGCCCCACTGTGCCTTGGGTATGGGAGCTGCAGGAGTCGGGGCCGGGAAGGATTAGGCACCAAGGCCAGGTCCCAGCCTCGCAAGGGTTGGGAGCCAAGGCCCCAAGGGCTCTCACCAGAGTCACTGAGCAGGACCAGGCAGAGTACCAGACTGGCCATGGCGAGCTTCATGCTGGTGTGGGCTTGACGGAGCCACCTGGGAATGAAGATAAGCTTTCCTCAGTGGCCCCGAGGGGCCTCATATACCTTAGCGGGAGCCTCACCCCATCTTCTCCAGTAGGCACTATTTGCTCAGGCAGAGCCCGGCCAACTTCCTTGCGTGGCGGGTGGGTCCTGGGAAGCCTGTGCCCCCTAACCTGCCAGGACCTTGGGGACTTCCTCTTGGCACAGCCTCCTGGGGCCCAGAGCTGAGAGCAGAAACCCAGGCTATGCTTTGTCTCCACAGGGGCTCCCAGCCCTGCCCCTTTCCTTTATGGGCTAACCTCGTCTCCCCTGCCCCATGGTGAGGCCCAGGGGAGGCGCTCAGATCGGCAGGTCTGTCCTTACCTGCATGGAGGAGCCCCCATCCCAGACCATGGAGATGTCCTGTAGGGGTTCCTGTGCCCCCTGGTCCTGGGGAAGCCAGGGTGCTGCAGCCACCAGAGAGGCCTCTCCATGCAGGTGATCGGCTCTCTCTGGCTGGGCCACTGGCAGCCACTAATGTGAACCAAGGCCCTGGATCCTCTGCCCGTCCTTGAAGCCAGTTGTGACTTGGGTCAGGTGGTGGTTAGGGGGCGGGCCTGGGGTACTTAAGAACCCCTTTTGCAAATCCTCAGTCACCGGCCACCTGCAGAAGGTCTGTAGCCGGAGGGCATAGCCTGTGCTTACCCTGGACTGGGCTCGTGGGTGGGAGGCCCTGCTGCCGTGGCCGCCCAGCCTGGGAGCAGCTGTGAGGGCTATTCAAGCGCTCCCCTGTTTCCTCACAGGTGCACCCTTGCCCCTGGTGGCTGCTCGGAGCTGGCTGTTGCATCATAACCCCAGCATGCAGTTACGTAGCATGTTGGTCGTTGTGGAAGTTAACTTCAATGGGAGATGAATTTTCAGCTTGGGAAGATTCAGCCCCTTCCAGGAATTTTCTGGAAGGGATGATGTTCACCAGGCAGGGGCCACGCTATCTTCCTTGTTATGGAAGCAGCAGGTCCTGTGGCCATCACCTGTGTGTCCCAAGCCTCCTTCTCTGAAGGCGACATATGCCAGCTGGACTCTGCTCTGGCTGGCCTTCCTTATTGACACCCCATCACTGGTTTCATTCTCTATAGTGGGAAATTCCAGAAACAAACAGTTCCCAAGTTGAAAATGGCATGCTGTGGGGCCATCACTGTGGGCATAGAAGGCAAAGCCATATAGGATGCCGGCATCCTATATGGGTGCCAGTTCAAGTCCTGGCTGCTCCACTTCTGATCCAGCTTCCTTCTAATGCACTTGGGAAAGCAGTGAAAGATGGTCCAAATACTTGGGCCTTTGCCACACATGTGGGAGACTCACTTGGAGTGCCAGGCTCCTGGCTTCTGCCCCGGTGTTGTGTACATTTGGGGAGTGAATCAGCAGACAGAAGATACCTGTCTCCCCACTGCCACCCTTTTTATGATGGTCTTTCAAATAAATAAATCCATTTTTTAAATAAAATATTATTATTGAGGTATTGGCATTGTGGTGTAACGGGTTAAGCTGCCACCTACAGTGCCGGCATCCCATGTGGGCGCCAATTCAAGCCCCAGCTGCTTCACTTCCGATCCAGCTTCCTGATAACGCACCTGGGAAGGCAGTGGAAGATGGCTCAGGTGCTTGGGCCCCCGCACTCATGTGGGAGACCCAGAGGCTCCTGGCTTTGGCCTGGCCCAGCCCTGACTGTTGGCGGCCCATTGGGGAATAAACCAGTGTATGGAAGACCTTTCTCTCTCTCCCTTTCTCTCTTTAACTCTACCTTTCAAACAAATAAAATGAATCTTTTAAAAAGTTATTACTGAGTTGAGATTAACACAACAGAACGTTAGCCATTTGCAAAGTGAGCAATTCAGTGGCCGGGGCAGTCAGTGCATTCATGGTGGTGTGCAGTCACCAAGTCTGCTCAGTTCCAAAATGCCTCCCTTACCTAACCCAAGAGGAAATGCCTCCGGTCCCTGGCCCCCACCCCCATCCTCCAAGCACAGCCACGCACTGCTTTTCGTGGCGGAGTGATAGCCCGCTGTGTGATGGCACCACTCTCCCGGTGATGGGCACCTCTCAGCCACTGTGAATGGTGCTGCTTTGAACATCTGTGCTCCGGGTCGCGTGGAACAGCTGCTTTCATTTCTTCGGGTGCACACTTAGGAGTGGAATCGCTGGGCCCTCCGAAAATTGGATGTCTCATTTATCGAGGGGCCACAGAACATGTTTCCACAGTTGCTCCACCGTTCTCCATTCCCACCCCAATGGATGCGGGTTCTCCCGTGCTCTTGTAATTTTCTGTATTACTACAACGACCTTGCCCTCCAAGAGGGGGCAGAATCACCTAACTGCGATTGGGTTTGGGTTTGCTCCATGACTAAGGTCGCTGAGTGTCGCTCCTGTGCCTGTCGGGCGTTTGTGTATCCCCGTGGAGAGACGTCTGTTCAAGTCCTTTACGTGGAGAAATCGCTTGTGGAGGGTGATGACCTTTCCTTGCTCTGCGGTGTGACTGTGGCCTGAGCGCATGCCCCTCTCGAGGGTTCAGGTACTGGGAGCTTGGTCCTCCTTGTGTGGGGCCTCAGCAGGGGTGGGGCGGAAATGAGGCAGAGCCCTCAAAAGGGAGTAAGGTTCTCTCCCGGGCCCGAGCTCCTCGCAACGGGGATTTGCTGTACATCCCGGAATGACTCTGGCTTCCTGTTCTGTGACTTCTCCCCCGACACAAGCTCCTGCTGCTGCCGCTCACCAAAGGGACAGAGCCATGGAGGCCCTGCCCATTGTCTGTGCTGTGCTGTTTGGATTTCCAGCCTGCAAAATGGAGAGCTAAATAAGCCTCTTTTCTCTATAATCTGCCTCACTTTTTCCCTATAGCAACAAAATCAGATGAATCCACCTGCCTAGCACGCTACCCTCACCCCTAGGCACCACCCCAGCACAAGCAGCCAGGTCACCTGGAGTCTGTGCAGGAGCAAAGTGCTGGCGGTGTGCAAGTCCCAGCCCTGCCCTGATGCTCAGTCAAGGCTTCCAGATTCCTGCAGCTGGCATCCCATATGGATGCCTGTATAAGTCCAGCATGCTCCACTTTTTTTTTTTTTTAAGAAAGATTTATTTATTTATTTGAAAGGCAGAGTAACATAGCGGCAGAGGCAAAGGCAAAGGCAAAGGCAAAGGCAAAGGCATAGAGAGAGAGAGAGAGAGAGAGAGAGAGAGAGAGAGAGAGAGAAGTCTTCCATCCATCCTCTGGTTCATTCCCCAATTGGCCACAATGTCTGGAGCTGCACCCATCTAAAGCCGGGATCCAGGAGTTTCCTCCTGGGTCTCCCACATGGGTGCAGGGGCCCAAGGACTTGGGCCATCTTCCACTGCTTTCCCAGGCCACAGCAGAGAGCTGGATTGGAAGTGGAGCAGCCGGGACTTGAACTGGTGCCCATATGGGATGCTAGCACTGCAGGCGGTGGCTTAACCCGCTACACCACAGCACAGGCCCCTCCTCCACTTCTGAACAGCTTAGTGACAGATTGAAAGGGAGAAACAGAGTTAGAAATGGATCTTCCAGCAGCTGGCTCACCCTCCAAATGGCTGCAATGACAGGAGTGGGCCAGGGATGCCAGTGTCTCTATGTCCTCTCCAACACTGTCCCATGCCAGGGAGGCCGTGGCCCAAGGAACCCAAGCAGGTAGATTTGGGAGCTGACCCTGGGCCTCTCCCAATGTGAGGCCTTGAGGACAGAGGGAGCCGACTGCAGAGGCCAAGCAGAGTGGAGGCTGAGGACCCACAGGCTCCCAACAGCTCATGGGTCTCTGTGGCCGCCCTCACCCCCTTGGCTCTCTCCCTCTGTGAGATCACCTCCCTCCAGCGCTGCAGCTGCACTGGCTCAGGGGTGGGGTGCTTCTGGGGAGCCCAGAGTGCTGACAGCCCTCTTCCACGTACCCCAAGGTTTTTGTCCCCAGAGAACAGCTGCACAGTGCCCCAGCAAAATACATTCCATTGCATCCCCATCCCACCGTGGAGGGGCCAGGGAGGGCAGACTCCTGAGCCAAGGCGAGGCTCTGCCTGCTGGACTACTCTTTCCCCAACATGGGCTCTCAGTGCTGCTCCTCGCAAACCATCTGCATCAGTGGCTGTGGAGGCAGCTGGGGCCTGCCGGAGCCCAGGTTGCTCGGGTGGCCGGTGGATGCCCCTTTGTGGTCTCCCGAGGCTGCTCTCACAAATGGCTGCTCATCTGATGTTCTCACTCACAGCTCTGGAGCCCAGCATGGGGGTGGGGGTGGTGGAGAAGTCAGGCGAGGGCTGAGCTCCGCTTCTCCTGGAAGTGCTGTGGCCAACCTGCTCCTCATCCCACCCCCCCCCCCCCCCCCGCTGCTCGCGGCTCCGCCTTTGTGCTCACGTTGCCTCCTCCTCCTCCTTGGTGTATGTGTGTGCATGTAATGTGCATGAGCCCGTGTGTGAAATCGCCCTGCTTCCTTCTAAGATTCCACATGATTGTGTGTAGGACCCCCCAGGATCATCCACAAGAGTCTTCTTCCTCTAAGAACACACCTCATGATGGCCAGACTCCTCCCGAGTGAGGTAACACTAGAAGTTTCTAGGAGCCAGCACCGCGGTACTTTTGCAGGCTGGCCATGCCCTCCAAGCCCTGTGCTGTCTCCCTGCCTGCCAGGCCACGTGAGTGTCTCCAGAGTGGGCATCAGACTCCACCTGGCACAAAGGGAGGGTGCACGTGGGTAGCAGCCATCAGCACCCAGCCCCTGCCTGCCTGCCTGCCTCCAGCTGGCTGTAACTCTGAGGGAGCACTTGGCATCCTCTGCAGGTGACAGGGTCAGCCTGAACTGGGCAGTGTCTGCAGGATGTCCTTGAAGCCAAGACAAACATTCACACCTCAACCACTGCTCCGGGAATGCAGGAAGTGCCCGAAGTAAACAAGAGCTCGGTGGCCCTGAGGCCTGGGCCAAGAACCAAGCTGGGGCCTGTGGAAGGAGCACGCTGGCCTCGGGCCCGGCACCCCACCGACAGGTGCTCCAGCGTGGGAGCTGAGAGGGCCATGCCAGCTGCCTCCCCTGGCATGGCGGCTTGGGGCCTCAACAAATCACACTTGGTCACTGGGGCGCCCGCTAGTAAGAAGGGGCCCTAACATAGACTCGGCCGACTGTGAGGACTTGTCCACTCCTGGGAGACACAGCAACCGGAGCCCCTGTTTGCAAGGAGCTCCTCAGGCTGCTGACACCTCCTGGAGCCCGCCCTTCTCTTTCCAAGGCCTGATGGGGGCTATGTTGGGCCCAAGATGCGGCTGCTGAGGGCGTGAGGACTGGAGCCTCAACATGCAGGCTGGCACGCCACCCCACCCCCAGCACCCTAAGCGTTCCCCAGGGTCCCAGGAGCTCTGCTTATTCTTTTCTTCTTGTCTTTATGATAAACTAGCATCTGTGGTTCTTTCTTGCTGTTTTTTTAAAAGAAAGATTTATATTTATTTCAAAGGCAGAGTTATGGAGAGGGAAGAATGGAGGAAGAGAGGAAGAGAGAAAGCGAGAGAGAGAGTGAGTGAGAGAGTGAGAGAGAGCTAGAGAGGAATCTCCCATTCTTCATCTGCTGGTTCCCTTCACAAATGGTTGTGGTGGGCAGAGCTGGGGTTTCCCATGTAGGTGTGGGGACCCAGGCATTTGGGCTATCCTCTCTTGCTTTCCCAGGTGCATTATCAGGGAACTGGATCAAAAGCGGAGCAGCTGGGACTTGAACCAGGATACCAGAGTTGCAGGCGGTGGCTTAACCTGCTGTACCGCAATGCTAGTCCCATTTTTTCCCTCCAGATTTATTTATTTATCCGAAAGGCAGAGAGAGAGAGAGAGAGAGAGAGAGAGAGAGAGAGAGAGAGAGAGAGAGAGAAACATCTGTGTTTCTTGGTTGTCACCCAGGAGCCCTCTCTGATGCCATCTCTAACAGCCAGCTAAGTAAATTATTAAGCGAATTGTTGGGAATGTTGGAACACAGCTGTTGTGGGGGGTCTTCTACGCCCACCGCCCGCATTTTCTGGGCCAGGTACCACTATGTGGTGTCATAGAGCCCACTGAGTGGCTGCTGTGCCCTGGGACATGTGCGTTCCTATAAAACTATTCCTATCACACTCTGCATTTCTAAGCCAATGTGTGAGTGAGATGGGAACAGACCCTGCGTGGCCTTCCCTGCTCCTTCCAGCTCCTTGACCATGAGACGGCGGGGATGGGTGGGCAACCCCGAGAGGCTCGGTCTGCTCCCTGCTGCTTCCCACAACCCCAGGGTCCCTCCTCAGGCACCCCTGGCTAACTCAGCCACACTGCTCTCTCTCTGGGGACATCTTTCTGGTCAGGACCACTGTAGCAGCCAATGCAGACTCTCCCTCATCACGGGGTCAGGTGGGCATATCCGGGGCTCCACTGGGAGCTGAACTGAGGCCACCAGTGGGACCTCATTGGGGGGCTTGAAGAGGAGCAGACTAGCATCTGGTACAGCCAGGCCATGGGCAGTGCCAGAGTAGTGGGGGCTCCTGGGCTCTCCCAGTTCCCCAGATCACCCAGGAGGCACCAGGAGTCGGTGTCCTGCCCAGGATCTCTGCCAGCCCTCCTCAGTTTCCTTCTTGCTTCCTCCTAGCTCAGTCATCTGGCCCTGGGGCTCTGGGCAGTGCTGGCTACACCTGCTGCTCCCCCTTGTGTGTGTGCCTTCCCTTAGATCAATATTGACCTGGCTCTCTCAAGCACTTCCTCTGCCTTTGCCTTGTCGGGGGCCCTCCTCCCCTTAGGGCTCCATCCTGGAGAGGGACAATGGATGCCATCAGGAGGATTCTGCTTGCATGGGCTCCAGGCATTGGTGACAGTGACAGTGACAGAAAAGCTGACCTATGTGGTTTAAGCAAAGACAGAAATTCCAGGGACCATTCTACCTTCAGGCAAAACTTGATCCAGGTTCCAGGGATATCACCAGTACCTTGCTGTTCTCTGCCATCTCTCGGTTCTCATTTTTCAGGTCACCATCTTCCCTGGGGGTGACAGGCTGGCAGCTGGCAGTGCCAAACCTCAAACATTGGTTCAGGACCAGGGGAACAGGACCTGCCACCATTCCTAGGGTTCTTCTATGTGGTCTCACTGAAATCTGCTGCTCTCAGAGGCTGTGCTGACTGTGGCAGTGGGGGCCAGGAAAAGCATTGCATTATTAGGTCCAGTCTACCTGCTTCATCCCAGGCTAAGGCAGAGCTCTGCCAAGTCGGCAGTGGTTCCCTAAGTGAAATGTGTGGGGGCAAGGAGTAGGGATAGTGCAGCCCTCATGACCCAGAAGAAACAGAGCTGCCTGGGACACTTGGACAGTTACAGGTGCAGGGGACTCTGCACAGTGCCCAGGTCACGTGCTGTCCAGTTCCAGTGCCCTGCCCTGTGCTCCCTCCACACAAGGGATGTGACTTGGTGGGCCAGACCCTGGGGAGGGGGAGCACTCCCATCCCAGACTTCAGACGAGGGTCCCGCCCTCATCCGAGACATCCTCCTGCCACCTCAAAGCAGCTGAGAACCTCAGAGAGCCCTAGCGATCCCTCTCTCACTCCCATCTCTCAGGCACATGGGAGGGGTCAGATGCAAGGGCATCGAGGTCCGGGGACAAGGCCACTCCCGACTACTAAGCTGTGCGGCAGCCAGCTCTGGTGGGGCTTCCTGCAGTACCCACAGCAACCCAGAGATAGGTGCCCGGGGCTGTGCCCACCTGCTGACCTCCCATCTCACAGAGGGAATTCTGGGGCTGTCTAGGATGCTGTGTCCTGACATGCTCCAAATCCCTGAATTTCCTCTCTCTCGCTCTCTAGTCGCTGAGCACCTCCCTGAACCCCAACTCAGTCCCCACTGTGGATGAGCCGTGTCTGGGTTACAGCACGCGCTGCAGCCCTGGGTTCCAGCTGGAAAGTGTATGCATGCTTGGCCCAGAACCAACGGTTCTTGCTCTCTGCCTTGATGGCTGCAGCCAGGGGCAGAACTGCAGTGGCTTGTTGATCCGGGACACTGCCCAGCCTGATCTCCTGATGGATGCCTTTCCTCCCCGGCCTCACTTGATCCCAGCTCTTCCCACATCGTCCTGAGGATGCCTTTGCCTACATGCTCCACAGCTGCAGCCTCCGGAGGATTCTCTGTGACCCCTCGGCAGCTGGGACGATGGATGGCAGGATGGCGTCTTAGCTGGGAGGCTTACACTGCACACTTCCATTTCTCCCAGTCTGGGAGGCTGGAGTCCAAGGTCAAGGGACCAGCAGATCTGGCATCTGGTGAGTGCCACTTCCTGGTTTGCTGCCAGCTGATTTCTGGAAGGGCCCTACCCTCGTGGCACTATCAGCCCAAGGCTCCCTCCCAAGACCATCACCTTGGACTAGGGTTTCAACAGAGGAATCTAGTGAGGGAGAGGCTGGAATACTCACCTCATTGCAGGTGGGCACCTGGGGCGGGGGATGGAGCATGTGTTGATTGGGGCACTGGTGGGTGGGGGAGTTCAGATGCCATGGCTGATGTGACGTGGTGGAACCGGGCCTTCCTACTGGGTGCAGCCACTCTAATTTCCCCAGTAATGCACTGTGACTGTCACCATCAAGGTGTTGTAAAGCAAGCAGCCAAGTTACAAGTGAGAAGCTGAGGCTCTGAGGGCCAGGGTGGGTCCCCAGTCTCCACGCTCAGCCCTGGGCAGCCCCTAGTCACGGCTCTCTGCCCTGGAGTCCCAGTGCTGGCCTCTCTCTCAGTGATGCTCTGTCTTCTCCTAAACATAGGGCAGCACCTTGGACACTCTGTGGCCAATTATCTGGGAGGGCCCATGGCTTTGAGAGCAATGTGGGGCTGCAGGGCCTGGGGGTGTGGTCTATGTGGAGCCAGGGTTCTGCTGGAGGCAGCTCCCTGGATCTCCTCCTCCCAGGCACAAAGACCGCCACAGGCAGGAACTCTGTGGGTCTGGAGGTGCTGTCTTTCCACCTGCAGGGGGAGTAGCAGCTGCCTCCCTGCCCCCAGCCCTTCCTGAGCCTGCTCTTCTGATTCCTTCTACTCCATTTGGACCTCGGCACCTTCCCAGGCCAGAGGAAGCCACAATGTCCCTGTCTGTGGGGTGAGACTCTATCTCCAACCTCCTTCTGTCCTCCCAGCCTGCCCTTGGCACATGGCCTCACCTTTCCTCCTCAGTCAAGGGCATCCAGGTTTCAGGTGGTGTGGGTGGAGCAGGTCCAGGGACCCAATGTGGTTGAAGACCAGTTTGGAAGAGGATTTTTTTTTTTTCCATAGGTCCAGACTGGATACCTGCAGACACCACAGACCCATGTGAGACTGGACCCCCCCCCCCCCCCCCCCCCCGTGCCCATGTGAGCTCTGCAGCAGACCTTGCTCCTGCCTTTGGAGCTGCCCAGATGCAGCCCAATCCTTCCTGGCTGGGCTCCTTCAAGATCCCTTCTTTTGGGGGCAGTGTTGTGGTGCAGTGGGCCAAGCAGATGGTTGCAACTCCAGCATTGCATACTTGAATCCTGTTTGAGTCCTGGCTGCTGTGCTTCTGATCCAGATCCCTGCTAATGCACAAGGGAGAGCAGCAGAAGATGACCCAAGAACTTGTGCCCCTGCCATCTACGGTGGGGTGGGTGGGGGAGCCCGGAATGGAATTCTAGGCTCCTGGCTTCGACCTGGCCCAGCCCTGGCTGTTGAACCCATTTAGGGAGTGAGCCATCAGAAGGAAGACTTCTCTATCTCTCCCTCTCTGTAACTCTGCCTTACAAATAAGTAAATAGATCTTTTTTTTAAAAATGATCCCTTCTTTTCAAAGTGTCACTGACCCAGCATGTTGCCCCTGTAGCCTTAAAGTAAGAAGCAGAATGGGGAACTCTGAGCTCCCAGGCCCTATGGGACAGGCCTTCTGTCCCACTTCAGACCACGTCCTCTGGTTCCACTCTTCCTTCTGGTCCCAGGCCCATTGCCACCACCTTTGTGCCTGCTTTCCCTGTTCATACACATCAGTCACCCCTCCAGCAGGCCCCCCAGCCTAAGTAGTGCCCCAGGCCAAGGGACGCTGTGACCACAAGACAGAATCACGGCCGTCAAGGGACCGTCCAGGGTGCCCCAGGTCCCCGCCTAATGCTCTCTAGCGGAAATGAGCAGGAGAGTGGGTCTGAGAAGGGACAAGCAGAGGACAGGTTTTGCCTGGAGGACTAGAGCCTGGAAGGAGAAGGCAAGGCTCTTAGGGGTGGGAGAGGCTGGGAGACCCTCGAGGGTGAGCGCCCGTGCCCCGCAGCCTGGTGTGACTTCCCCTGGCCCAGTTCCCTGGCCAGCGGGGTTCCCATTCATGCTGCCTGCAGTCCAGGTAGGACCAGAGTATGAGTGCAGCCCCTGCCGCACCCCAGGAGGCCGGCGCAGCGAAGGCTGGGCAGGAGCCCACCGCAGGTGGGCATTTTGGGGTTGGTGACTCGGGCAGGCCCGTGAGGACAGCCCATTGAACGGTACCCGGGTTAAGCCCTGGTCAAAGTCCATCCTGGTGTTTTCTGCATTCCCATTTAGATTCATTTTATTTCCCTCCAGGGGGTGGCTCTCCCCAGGACAGCTGCGTGCCAGGACGCGACCAGAGGCAGCGCGGGCCGCGGGAGCTCCTTCGGATTCCGCCCAGCGCCTGCGCCTGCGTGGGCGACCCGGCTTTTCCGGGCGGGCCTATGTCCGCCGCAGCCGCTCGTGGTCGTTGCGGCCCTTCTCCCTAAGGCCGTTTCCAGACGGTGGGTGTCACGCCGCGATCCGTGGCCTCCACGCCTCAGAGTCCAGGCGAGCGCCTTAGTGCGTGGTCGCAGGACCCGGGTCTACACCCGAGCGCCGCCTCCACCTGAGAGGGGCAGCCAGCGGCCTGGGCTGCGCTGCCGCTACGCAAACCTCCCGCCGAACCGCTGATGCAGACGCGGGGTGGCGACGCGCCGGGGAAGGTGTTTGCGTCCAGCGTCGGAGCCAGACTGTGCGCTCGCTCGGACCCGGGCCGCTCCCAGCGTCCCGCTGCCTTGCCGACGCTGTCTGCGGACGACTCTGGAGGACCCTCGCCCCTAACCCCCACCCCAGCCGCCATAGGGAGAGACGGGACCTCGGGCTTAGCAGCGCGAGCCAGGGTCCCTGCCTCTTAGCATCGCTTCCTTTGAGATCTCCAGGAACTAGGTTAAGCCCGAATTTTCGGAGCGCTGACTACTTCGAGTCCATTCACTGTAACTCAAAGACTGGCATCAGGTTTATTATTATCTTTTGTTAAATATTTTAGATCTTTTCAGAGAGCGCGGTCAACGGGGAGGAGGTGGTCGGTTTTCCTCCCCAGGACATCTCTGCGCGTGCTGTAACATGGCAGGACAGGTGACACGGGCAGGTGGTGCGCACGTGGTGGGGTGGGGTGTGGGGTTTCACGGACCTGCCCAGACTGCCACTAGATAAGCCTGAAGCCTGGGCCCACGGTGAGGGGACAGGAGAGGAAGGAGGCCACAGGACGCCGAGGTTCACGGCCAGATGCACACCCAGGTCTGGCGGAGGACTCCACCCTACTCCCCGCTTGGCGCCTGTCCTGCAAGCGTCTCAGTGTGGGGGTTGGGTGGCTGGGGGCTGATCTCCGGGAGGAACTAGCACGGGGGCGGGGGCGTTCTCTTGGTGGGGAGGTTGGGCAGGGCAAGCTGGGCTGACGGCCTGGGCAGAGCCGTTCTCTGGGCTGCTCCCCTCTGAGGGCAGAGGCTTGGCCTGCTGGGGTGTCCACAGGACAAGCAAGGAGGGTGCCACAGGTAGGGTACCCCCAGGGATGGGTTGCTGGGTGACACGGGCAAAACGGCGGTGCAGGTATGTTCAGGTCTTGGGTGGCAGATTGCAAGGCACCAGAGGAAGAAACAAGGGGGCAGCTCTCGACCATCCATCTCGTCCACTGCTTCTGGGGGCCTTTTCTAGGGACAAGTGGCAATCTGACTTGGGGGTCTGAGGCCAGAATCGACTAGATTTGGTAGGACCGTCATGGCGGAAGTTCTGGAAGGTGAATTCTTCACAGCGGCCAAAGAGTCTGTGAAGTTCCAATGAAAAAACTGTCGATGGGTCCTTTCAGTCCTCGCGGGCGGCCGCTCTGCATTGCTCGAGGTGCCTGGCTCATCCTGGACAGACGACGAGGCTCGGCTCAGGAAGGGGCCTCCACAGCCGGCCTCTGTGGCTCTGAGATGGCACCTGGTCCCCTAGCAGGTGAAGGAAGTCACCGCCCACAAGGAGAGGCTTCGTGTGGGTGGAGGACGATTTCGTGGGGCTGGGAGGGGTGGCACTCGTCCAGCTCTGCCTCAGCCACTAGGGACTCTCAGACCCACGTAGGATTCATCAGAAAATGGCACCACGTCGCCCCCTGTTGGTGATGCAAGGAGGGGACCAAGGGCTGTTCATGGAAGCACCCAGCCCAGAGGCTGCAACTGCAGACATGGAGCTAAATGGCATTGGCATCTAGTGGAGAGGGACTGCTAGGGGAGGCTGGGGACAGGTATGGTGGGAGGCTGCAGGGGAGCCCGTGAGCCAGTTCTGCTCTTCCTGGCTCTGGAGGCCGCAGAGGGAGAGGAAGCTCCTCCAGGGTTAGAATCAAAGAGGAGGTATTTCCAGCCGGGCGCCCCTGCCAGCACGCCCCACACTCCCTACCCCCAACTGTCAGGGCCCAGGCTCAGGAGGGCAGAGGGTCTTGCCTGCTGCTGCCTTAGTAGCTGCTGTCTGTGAAGAAGGGTGGGCTGGCAGACCCTGGGGAGCTGTCACTGTCGTCGCGTGGCCGTGACAGCTCTCCATACTCGCTGTTGTAAAACACCTGGCCTCCTTGCGCTCCCCGGTCAGGCCGCCGCCGCCGCCCATGGGGGCCAGGGTGCCCCCTGGTCACATCCACAGCCTGACCAGGTCCTTTACAGCTGTCAAGACAAAGGAAGGCAGCGTTAGCGGGACAAGAGGAGAGGGAACTGGACCCGGGGTTGGGGATGGATCAGGATCATGATACAACTGGAGCAAGAAGTGTGCTCAGGGGCTCTGGGAACCACACAGCCCAGCCTTGACTGAAACAGACACCACACCGGTCAGATTTGTCCCAGGCCTGGACAAGGAGCCATGGAGAAGCTCTGCCTTCATCCCCCAAACAAACCCTTTGACCTCTCGGGCCCATCTTAGTAAATGGCATCAGTGTTCAGTTGGCCACTCAAGCCAAGCACCTGCCTAAAATTCCTGTGTCCTTCCTTTCCCTCCCGCTTCATACCCAGTCCATCCAGAAGTCCTGTCTACTGTACACCCAGAATGCACTGTGCTCAGCTGTCTACTGGTGCCCCTACTGCAGAGCAGGCTGCTGTCTCTGTAGGCTCTGCCAGGTCTTCACCCCTGCAGCCAGACTCCTTAGGTTAGATGTGACATCAGGGTCTCCTGCCACACTTTCTAATGGCTTCCTGTAGCTCTGGGAAGAAAACCCGAGCTTCTCCCCTGGGGCCTGCAGGGTCCTGCCGGTTCCAGTGCCACCCACCTCTCTGCCCTGCTGAGCTCCAGCCTTGGCTCTCGTTTTCTTTGATTTTTGAAAGAATTGGTTTAATTATTGCTTTGTTTTGCATGGAGCTGTTGAGATAAAGTCTGTGGCCAACCTGACTCTTTTCTTTGGGATTTGTTCTTTTTGTCTGAATTTCCAGAGTGCATTTCTTTTTATATTTATTCATTCAAGAAGCAAGAAGCAGCATGCACATGGATATCTGTGTGTATGCTGTGAAAGAGAGAGAGAGAGAGAGAGAGAGAGGCATTCCTATCCACTGGTTCCATCCCCAAATTCCTGCAGCAGCCAAAGCTAGGAGCTGGGAACTCCATCCAGGTCTCCCGTGTGCTTGGCAGGGACCCAACTGCTTGAGCTACCATGTGCTGCCTTCCAGGGGTCAAAAGTAGGAGCCAGGAATCGAACCCAGGAACTCTAATGTGGATCATGGATCATCTTAGCTGGAATCTAAGCTGCAAAGCCAAACACATGCCCCAAAGTGTCCACCTTTAAAGTTGAATAGCTCTGATATCTCTCACAATTTTCCATCCTGTGCCAGTTTCTCCAGATATTCTTGCCGACATGTAGAGTCAGGTCTTCATTTATTTATTTAATAAATAAATTGAGTTGTAGGTTTCAAATATTAGGTCTATCCCACTGTTTGCATATTCTTCCCCAGGGACTGCAATTTCACTTTTACTGGATCTCTCCATGCCTTCTATAACCTGCCACTTTCTCTCTAACCCTTTTTAACCTCATTCAGGTTCATTGTCTTGACTCCTTTGGCATCCATCCCGCTGTGCAAGTCTGGTCATGTATACAGCATCCCCCTTCTCTAGGGGGATGCATCCATCACCCCAGTAGCTGCCTGAGACCTCGGACAGTACTGAACCCTATATATGCTAGGTTTTGTCCTATGTGTACATGCCTATGGTAAACTTTTATTCTCTAGTTTAATTTTCATAGGCAAGAGATGAACAGCGAATAATAAATTATTATAATGATAGACTGGAATAAAGGTTTCCATGCATGCATTCTCTCTGGAAAGTGACAGCAAATGTTTGCACTTTCAGATGCATGGAAGGGGACCCTGCAGGGCAGGGGATGGCTGCACTGTCCCTGGCATACTCTACTCTTTGTTTCGAGTGGATTTGTCTTTTGCTTCAGTTTCTTTCCTGAATTTTGTCGGCTGTCATTTTATGTCTTTATCTTGTCTGTATGTTTGCATGTGTGTAGCTCCTGCTTCATTCCACATTTAGTTCCTGTAGTGTAGCCTTACAGTGTCTCTGCTCAGCAAGTTGCTACTGCGACATTCAGATTCTAATATCCTGTTTTATTCTTACAAGAACTTTGTATGGATACTGCTTATTTTTTCCATTCATGATTATTCACTTTGGAATTTCCTACATCGGAAATGGTAGGTTCTCCCATGCAAGGCGTGAGGAGCCACGGTGGTGTTGTGGTTTGAATGCATCCTTCTAAGTTCATGGTTTGGAAACCCAGTGCCCAGGGCAGACAGTGTGGACAGCTGGGACCTTGAAGAAGTAATTAGATCCCGAGTGCTCTCATGAGCAGATTCACATTGTCATCCCGGGAGTGTGTGGGTTAGAAAAGTGGACTTCCCAGTCTCCAGCACCGTGAGTCAAAGAAATTCCTACTCATTCTAAATTATCCAGGCCTGTCGCTCTCCCTCTTCATGGAGGAACAACACAGGACCCTGCGCTGTTCTTTTGTCTGCTCGGCCCTTCCCGGGTTTGCTGCTGGTCCTTCCTGGGTTGGCTGCCGATCCTTCCACCTCCGTGGAAGGGCGGCTCCCCCTGCCACTTTCCCCACTTCAGCGGGGGAGCGGCACACCGCCGGCCGGCTCTCTCGGGGGCTGCTCAGGTGTTCCCTTTAGATGTTCCTTGTGCATGTTGTCTCTCTCCTCCTTTATAGTCCTCTTCTACCAATCCCAACTCTGCTACCCACACACCGAGTACGCTGCTCTCCTCCAATCAGGAGCAGGATCAGCTCTTGCAGGTTATTGGTCGAACTGGAGGCAGCTGTGTAGAAGCTGTTTCCTCCTCTCCCAGCGCCATATTGTGGGAGAGCAGATGCATAGAATAAGTCTTAATTCCAGTAACTTAGTCTAGTCCGAGTTGCTCCCCACAAGGCCCAGGTATTTTGTTACAGCAGCAGAAAATGAATGAAGATAGGTGGCTTTTCCTCCACTGAAAAATGACATAGCACCCTGCCTCTTTGGTGACACTCAAATCCCTTTGACTGCATCCTTCTTTCAAAGGCTCCTTTCAAGTCCTGCATCACACTGCTGCCAGGGTCATCCAGTGCCTGAGGGAACGCAGGGCTCTCTCCCTGGCTCTCCCATCAGCCACCTGTAGATTCAGATAAAAGGCCATAGGGAAGGGAGTGGGATCTGGCATCCTGGTTGCTGAAAGGGCCAGATGAGGCAACCTGGAAATGAGGAGAGATTAACTCCCTACGGGGTGAATCTGACCAAGGGTTAGCAGGAAAGGACCGGGCAGATAAACTCCTCCCTTCTTCCCACACAGACCTCTCCAGGGGCATGTATCTGCCCAGTGAGCTGCTGCACCTGTGTCCCAAGGGAACCTGTGGGAAGAACAGTGCCCTCTGTTGCCATTGTCGTGAGGAGCATTTTTGGTAGAGAACCAGGCACTGTGTGTGTGTGTGTGAGAGAGAGAGAGAGAGAGCGAGAGAGAGAGCGAGAATGCTGTTTTCTGAATTCTGGACACTATCATCCTTCCACAGAATCTTCTGGTACTTTCTTCTTTGACCACCCAGCAGCACTCCCTGCCTGCTCATCGCTCTTCTGGAAGCAGAGCCCTCCCCAGCCAGCCACTCCTCGTGCCTCAAATGTTCACAAACACAGCTCTGCTCCTCCTCTGTTGGGCCTCAGTCTCTTCCGCTGTGTCCCCGGTCAGTGCGGCCCCTGTCCCCAGGGCTTTGCCACGTTCCTCTCCTGCCCCAGCTGACTCCCCTTCTCCTGTGGCTCCTGCTTGGATGTGCTGGTCCCTGTGTGGAGCGCCCTACTCATGGTACACGGAGTCTGTCTGCCTACCTCACAGGCTTGGGCTGAATGGTGGCTCTGTTTGATTCTGAGCGAGATTAGGAGATCAGCATTTAAATGGTAGTCCTCTCCAGTTTACCATTTTACTTGCTTTTTTGGAACACTAACATGCTGTTTGGGAACGAAACAGCCCTTATAGTTCTGCAGGTGTAACTGCCGCTGCCTTTCCAAGCCCATGTTACTCACAGAAAATAGAAGTCACCTGATGGAATTGATCAGCGAGACAAGAGACAGGGAGGTAAAGGTGCAGGATGCAGATGCAGGGGTGGTTCCTGGGCAGGCCCCACAATTGCCAGGGCCAGCCATGCCGCCAACACAGCCTTTGTTGGCTGGAGCAAGACACAAGCAAGTGGTTGGCTTAGTTATAAAGTCATAAATACACCTGTGAGAAAAGCAGAACCAAAAGACACCAACCATCGGAAAGTCAGACAAAGGCCTTAGCCCTCAGCTGCAGGGGTGAGAGCCAAGACTGGCTGTGGAAGCCTGAGACCACAGATGGCACGGAGCCCTGTCCCTTAGGGCCTTCCCATGTTCACTGAGCACCTGCCACACACCGACGCTGTACCTCGTGCAGTCTGAGGTATGACAGCAAAGAGGGCACCCATTCTTTTTCTCCTATTTTACATCACAGTAACCTCAGCGTAGGGTTTTTTTCTTTCCATCTGAACTTGCAAACTTCCACCTTGTCTCTTCAAGGAGGCACCTTTCCGCTTCTCTGTAGCATCTGTGGAACTGCCAGCATCACCACTCCCGCATGTTGAGCCATTCTCAAGGGTTATGTAAACACCAGGGCCAGGACACAGCAGTGGTGAGCGCATGGCGGTGGTGGCAGTGGCAGCGGCAGTGTGTGCAGTGTGGATGCGCTGCACAAGGGCAGGGTCGAGTGGAGGCTGTCAGATTGCATCATCCAACTCAAAATGGTGTGCACATGAAAAGGGGCTGCCTCTTCATTTCTGGCAGTTTTCACTTAGTGTTTTCAGGCCGCCATTGACCACAGTCGAAACAGCAAACACAAAACTAGGATCAGTGCAAATGCTCAAGGCAGAGGGTAGAAGATTCAAAGATTCAAAAACTGCAGGGCTGGTGCTATGGCATAGCAGGTAAAGTGGTGGCCTACAGTGCCGGCATCCCATATAGGCACTGGTTCGAGTCCTGGCTGCTCCACCTCTGATCCAGCTCTCTGCTATGGCCTGGGAGAGCAGAAAATGGCCCGAGTCCTTGGGCCTCTGCATCCACATGGGAGACCCGGGGTAAGCTCTTGGTCCTGGCTTCGGATCGGTGCAGCTCTGGCCGTTGTGGCCATCTAGGGAGTGAACCATCAGATAGAAGTCCTCTCTCTCTCTACCTATGCCTCTCTGTAACTCTGCGTTTCAAATAAGTAAATAAGTCTTAAAAAAAAACTGCACAGGTATAAGTAAAGAATTGTCGCTGGCAAATGATGTCAGACACCCCCATGTGGGCCCCCGACAAAGGTCCCCATGTCAGAGCTGCAGGTGAATGATTTGGATAAAATGGCTAAAGAAAGGGGAAAAGACTAATGTTTCACAAAATATTGCAGGTCCTGTCATTTAAACAGGTATGTGTTAGTAAACTGACAAAATAAATATTTTAAGTAGACATTTAGTATTTTTGTCTGCACCCTAAAAAAGTCTACAGATTCAAGTTGACAGACTTCTTTTTTTTTTTTTCCTGGCTATCTTGTTGGGGACACAGAGATCATCTTCAATCTAGACTCCCTCTGTTAACAAAATACAGTGCCAGAGGCTGGCGCTTGGTGTGGCAGTTAAAATGCTACTGGCGTCATGTAGTTAAAATGCCCAACTCCAACTCCTGCCTCCAGCTTTCTGTGAATGCAGACCGTAGAAGGCAGTGGTGATGGGTCCCTGCCACCTACGTAGGAGACCCAGATAGAGTTCCTGGCTCCTGGCTTCAGCCTTGGTCCCGTCAGGGCTGCTGCAGGCATTTGAGGACTGAACCAGTGGATGGAAAGTCTCCCCCTCTCTCTATCTTGATCTGTCTCTCAAACGAATAAATAAAAATCAAACCATAATCATAAAACAACTCCATAAGGATGTTCCCAAAAGGCCAGAAGACCATGAACAAAAACGTGACACCAGCAAAAGTTATAACGATCTGTGTGGCTTCTGTGGTCACCAGCCACAGAAGGTGGTTCTGTGGGGGTGCTGGAGGTTTGAGGCTGGGGGTGGCCCCCATGGCTGTGGGAGGGGGTGCATGTGCATGGTGGGTCATGCACACTTTCAGCATCTGAGCATCTGTCAAATGAAAGGGAGATGTTGACCAGGAGCCAGATGCTGCCGGGTCAAAATGGTGATGGGGAATTGTGCGGTGGGGCTAGACAGCTGAATGTTTTGAGCCTCAGAGAGGCCCACCTTCAATACCCACACAGGGAACAGGGATGCGTGAAAGGTTTCAGGTAGGAGTGACAGGGCACACCCAAACCCCAGTCTCCCTCCCTGGGCCTCTCTGCTTCTTCTTCTCTCCGGAGGGCACCATTCACCTTGGCAGGGGAGGCAGCGCCGCAAGCCCTTACCTGAGCCCGCCTTCTGGTCTATGCCTGTCCTCTATCTGCTCCAGCTCCTCTGAGGCCAGCACCATCCCACTGTCTGTCTGGTTGTCCTATGCAGAGAGAAAGCGAGGCTGTGGGCCACACGGGGGGTCCTGCTGCAGACAGCTGTCCTCAGCTAGGAGACAGGGCAACCGGAGCCTGTGTCCTCAGGCCCAACACGGTCCCTCAAATGGGAACTTGGTCCATCGCCAGGGCACATGGCAGAGGCTCACATGTCCCTGTCATGGACAAGGGAAACTCCTTGGTCCGTGGGCCACTGTGCGCTGGGGCCCTGCAAGAGGCCAGCCTGGGTGTGGGAGAGACGGGGCAAGCATGGCAGCGTCTGGCAGCTCGTCATTTACAGGCTTGGTCCCCCTCACTGTGAACCACGCAGGAGGGAAGGCTGAAGCCTTCTCAGAGCGTGGGGGCCCCCCAGGCCTTCTGCTGGCCTTAGTCTGTGCCTGTTGGCCAAGGGCTCCCACTGATGCCCACTCCCCACCCCACCCCCACAGCCCCGCCAACCCAGGCTCTCTGCGGCCCCGAAAGGGGATTGACAGGGAAGTCCTGCCTGGTCTCCTGACTGTGTGCACCCAGAACAAGGTCTTGGGGCCTTGGTCTTTCCTCTGATCAAATGGACACGCTCCAGCCTCATGGGGCCACCTGAGCTTAGCTGGGCGGCCCTGCCTGACACCTAAGGCTTTCCCATGCCCCCCCTCTTCTAGTGACACTGTCTCCCACTCTCAGGCCACGTGGCTCGGAGGTGCCTACTGCCACCAAAGTGGGCCGAAGACTCAGGTGGACACCATGAGACCTGCTGGGGCAGGAGCTGTCTCTGCACTAGAGTTTCTGCGCTGCTGGAGGGTCACGGGGACCAGGGGAAGCTGCATGTGGGGGCAGCAGCTTGCTGGGGCACCGGTAGGGCCTGTTCCCTGGAGGACCTGTGTTGGAGGCCTGGTCCTCTGTGTGGTGCTGCTGAGAGGCCGTGGGGGATTTAGGAGAGAGCTTTAGTACCTTGGGCAGGGAATTAGGTCTCTGGAAGGGATCAGCGTGGCTCTGCAGGCCCCAGTTAGTTTCCTGGAGAACAGATAGCTAAAGAAGAGGTCGCCTGGCTGCTGAGTCTGTCTCCGGCTTCCTGTCTTGCAGTGAGATTCTTTCTGGCATAAACTCCCCCACTGGGATGCCACCTGCTTTGCGGCCCTCACAGAGGCGGCCCCTGGTCTTGGGCTTTCAGCATCCAGCACGGTGAGCCAAGTAAACCTCTTTTCCCTCTTCAGGGACTGTATTGCAGCTGTACAAGCATACTAAGACACATCCCATGAGCACCCAGACCTAAGCGTACCCGGCCTTGACCTCGCCCAGGTATAATCTGTCCTGTTCTCTTTGTCCCAGGTGGTTTCTGTCACCTGCATGCCTTGCTCCCCATGGGGTTCAGTGGCCCTGGGGCCTGAGGCACACAACTCCTCCCCTCCCCCAGCCCCACCTTACCCCGGAGGCTTTGTAGGCTGTCGGGGTCATGGGGAACTCCTCGAACGTCTTCATCTGGGAGGCACCTTGGGCCTGAGTCCCTCTGACCAGGCAGCCAGGGAAGGACACACAATTGTAGTATCTGTGGGGAGAAGATGGAAGGTGCTGAGCAAATGCACACAGGAGTCCTTCTGACAGCTCCTTCCCCCTCCCCTCCTGGGAATGACCCCCAGCCTGGGTCTGAGTGCTGGTCTGGGACCTGCCTTAATGTCCATCGTGAAGCTCTAGGGGAAGGACCTGGGCTGCGTGCCTCCCCACAACACCCACCCTGAGCTGTGTTTCCACTGCTGTACAGGAGGAGGGACAGAGCTTGGCGAGTACATGGCCGGTGCTCAGCTGTGGGAGGTGAACGGTCGTCCCCAGCTGGGCTGTCTCCCCAGGATGGGCCGCCATGCCAAGAAGGCGGGCTGTGTAGGGGGTGGTGGTGGTGGAGGGAGCCTGCCAGGGCAGATCCCTGTTTGTGTCGCCCAGGTCTGGCCCTGTTCTGTGCTGAGGACAGCCCTCTCAGGACAATGCCTGTCAGCCATGCTGGTGGGAACGTGGAGGGCCGCTTACCCGAGAGCTCGGATCCAGAATTCTGGGGGACTTGGGCTAAGTTCTGACTTTGGAAAACAGTTACTGAGGGGTCTTTCTGCTCACAGGGCCCCTGTGGCCCACAGAGCTTGCCTCTGAGGCATGGGAGGGATCCTGGCCCAAACCCAGCCCATTCCACTCTCTCTCCTGCTGCGAGAAAATGTGCCTGGGATGGGTGTTCCACAAAGTTGGGGTGAGGGGGCTTTCAGGGGGCCAGGAGCACAAGGAACCGGAGGGTGGCCCCAAGGTCTGGTCCTCAGTGTGTTGAAGCTAAGAGGTGGGCCTAGGGGAAAGTCATCAGGTTATAGGGACAACACCCTCAGAAGGGACTACTGTAGTTCTCCGGGACCCTAGTTAATCCCCAGGGAGTTGTCATAAAGGAACCAGGCTGGCCCTGAATCTCCCCGGCTTCCTATCCTGCCTTGTGGTCCTTCTCGCACTCGCTCCATTGTGGAGCCCTCTGCTGTGAGGCCCTCCTCAGAGCTGGGCCGGTGCCGGCACTGTGCCCCCGAATCTCTCTAAGAGTGAGTTGAGTGAGTGTCCTTTCTTGTTAAAGCACCCAGCCTCGGGAATCCGGTCACGGCAACACCAAACACCTGAGGCACTGGCAGGCAGCGAGCAGGGAAGCACAGCGTAGGCCACATGGCCCTCAGGCGTCCTGACCCCATGCTGTCATTTAAAGCTGCTCTGCTTTTGGAGTCGGTGTCCCACGGTCTCTCAGGTTTGTAGTTTGCCTTTCCTCCATGATGCCCTGTCCGAAGCACTCTCCCCCTGTCGCCTGCCAGGCCCAGGGAGCACTGCTGACCTGGCGGCCAGGCTGTGGCGGTGCAGGCGTGGGGGGCTGTCATCCGTGTCAGCCTCGGCGACGTGCAGGGCCGTGGTGGATGCCTGCAGGAAGCTGCCCTCCTCCTCCGAGCTCCGAGAGCCAGCGTGAGGCGCTGTGCAGCCTTCTTCTCCCTCCTGGCAGGAACAGGAGAGGAGGCCAGGGTCACAGACCTGCACTGCCCCTCCTCCCCAAGCCCTGAGCGCAGGTCTGCGTGGAGCCCTAAGCCCTGGAATGGGAGCGAGTGAAGTGCTGAAGCTACAGAGGCCCAGGCCAGGTCCCCAGCACACGCAGCTCTTGTGGCCAATGAGGTGTCAAGCACACTGACTGCTCACTGTGCCAGGCTTGTTAAATTCTCCTGACAGCCCCGCTCAGGCCCTGGTCACAGCCCCTGCTTATAGAAAGTGTGGGAGAGGTGGCGGGACAGAGCTCTGCTGGGGTGTCCTGACGGCAGCCTGTGGCTGCTGCTGCAGGCTTAGCATCCACTGCTCACCCTTTCTGTCTTATTTTTGCCGTGAAAACAGCCCCACACTGTCTGTCACCAGCCCCTGAGGCCTGGCCTGCAGATGGCTTTCTTGTGACTCCTCCAGGTCCCAGAGCCCTGGGTGCCTGCTTTGTTCCCCACCCCTGTGCCACTCCAGCATGGATGGAGAAACGCAGGACTCACAAGTCCAGGGCCTGTGTGCTGGGCAGGGGCAGAGGGCAGAACGGGTGCAAGGGGAAGGAACGAATCATTAATACGTTAGTGAGAGGAGGGCTGCCTGGAAGGTTGGTGAGGACCAGCCAGCGGTTCCCCAGGGGCAGGAAGAAGCTCTGATCTTCACTTCTAGGGACATGGGGGCATGGGCAGCGGGCATGAGAGGGCAGTGCTCAAGGTCTGGACGTGCCTGCCCCTGCCAGATAGCTGAGCGTGGGCAGGGTTTGGAGGGGCAGCGAGGGTGGGAAGTCAGGGCAGGGGCAGAGGGGACTCACCTGCCGGCCCCCGGCTTGGAGCAGGTCCCCCAGTATCTCCACCAGCTCTGAGAAGGCAGGCCTTGCTTTGGGGTCTCCGGACCAGCAGCTCAGCATTATGTGGCGACTGCGGGGTACAGCTGGCTGCTGGACTGGGGTCTGAGGGGGTCCCAAACCCTCTGCCCACCAATCCCAGTAGACCCCAGCTTCCTTGCTGTAGGCTTAGGCTCCTGCCATGGAGTACCCTCCCCTCTGTCTCCAGCGGCCTCTGGCTCCTTTTTCTAGGATGTGCTTGCCCTGGTCCCCCTGACTCTGCGGCTCCAGTGTTCTCAGAGCACCTGTGTCCCCCCCATCCCCTCCCCGGCTTGTGCCCCTCGCAGTTACGATGCAGTTCTCTGTCCTCTAGGGTGGAGGCCAGGCCTGTGCTATTGGCTCTAGCCTCCCTGGAGTCAGCATACAGCACCGGTAGAGGAGAGATACAGAGGCACAGGCAGTGAGTAAGTCATCTGCTGGGTGAGAAGCCCTGGGCCTGCACGCTGTCCCCAGTCCCTAGCTCTACCCGACCTGTGCCCCTTCCCACACCTGTCCATGGCAGCATAGCCCTCTCCTGCCTCAGCCCTCTTCTACGCTTGCACACAGACCCCCACCCACAGGCACACCTCTCTCCCTGTACCCATCTCCCCACCCCCACAGGCCAGTCGGGGAGACTCACATGGCAGGGGTGGCCAGCTCTGGGGCCCGCATCCGGGTGCCATCTTTCAGCCGCTGGCAGAACTCCTCATTGATCTGCACCCCAGGATATGGGGAGGCCCCTGGTGGCAGGAAGGGGAGGGGTGGGGCGTGGGCTGCCAGCTACTCAGCCCAGCCTCCCATCACCCCTGTCCTGTCTGCTCCCCCTTCTTGGGGGGATAGCTACCCCCAACCACAAGCAGCTGCCCTTCTTCAGCTCCAAGTTCTCCATGTAGTTAACAGCTCACAATGGCCTGCTTTCTGGGGGTGCCGGGAGAACCCACACATTCCAGACATGTTAGCAATGCCTCCTGCAGCAGCCCAGACCCCGGCCCCTCCGGCTCACAGGCAGCTCCCCCCTCCAAGTCTTGCTGCTCTTTCACTTTCAGGCATGGTGCCCATTGCCATGGCCATATGAGGAGACTTTAATTTTCCCATGTGTTTACTGCCTCCCCTGCCCTGGTGTGGGGACCCCTCTCTGTTCCCCTGGTGCCCGAGTCCCTTGTGGGACTTGCATCAGCAGGAGTGTTTAGAGTAAACACTGAGGCTCCTCCAGAACCTGCAGTGACCAGGGCTGCCATGTGCACCTGGGATCTGCCCTGGCACAACCTCCTGCAGGCTGCCCCCAGGGGTGGTGCCAGGGTGGCCCCTGTTGGAGGCTCAGGCCCGGAGGATCCTGGGCCAGGCTGGGGAGAAGTGGGTGCTCCTGGTGGTCTGTGAGCTCACTTGCCTCAGAATGGCCTGGGCTGCTTGCTTGCGGGGCAGGCCCCCCAGCTGGGCACCTCACTGTGCACTCACCCAGAGAGAAGATCTCCCAGAGCAGCACCCCGAAGGACCACACGTCACTGTGAGTGGTGTACACCTTGTCAAAGATGCTTTCGGGGGCCATCCACTTCAGGGGCAGTCGAGCCTGGGGGACGCAAGTGTGTCACACGGGGAGAGGGAAATCAGGGCTGCAGCGCACCCCCGCCCCCCACAGCAGGTCCCTTCTGCCCCCGCTTCCTGCTGTAGGCCCAGGACACAAGTCCCCTCCCCCAGAGTCCTCCAGCTCCAGGCCCTCAGCCCAGCCTCCCCCCTGTACATTGTCGCCCCGTCACCCTCTACAAACGCGCTCTACCCATTCTCTCCTCCTCCTGAGGGCCTTAGGCATCTTTCCCATCACCTCTCCCTCTCCTTCTCACACCCTCCACCTGGGGGCCCTTATGGACTGGTCTGTGTCTCCACCTCAGCCACCCCCACTGCCTTCTCTTCACAGCTTATGGGGGAGCTCCTGCGAACACATGACCATCACCTCCCGGTGCCCCCACACTTGACAGTTAGAATGAAGGACCAACACCTCTCACACAGCAGCCATGTAGGGCGGGCGGCCGTCACTGCACATCCTGTACCCAGCCTGCTCCTTTCCTCCAGTCCTACCCTTTCTTCCTGTCCCCAAATCAGAGAGCGGGCTGCCAGGCAGATACTCTGCAGCTTGTGCGCAGATGGACTTCCTTTGGTGGCCCTGCACCAGGCCTGCCCATCTCTGGGTGGAAAGTCTCTGTTCTACCACCCCACAGGGCAGGTGCAGGAGTCAGTGTCCACCAAATGGACCAGGCCCCAGGTGCAGCACGGTGCTCCATGCTTGTCAACTCCTCTGCCCCAGGATGCCTCAGTGGGCAGGACTGTTAGTGCCCTGACCTCAGATTCTCAGAATTTGCTGGGGCCCAGGGGGACAATGGGTCTCCAGTATTTGGGCAGGTGGCCTGGCAGACCAAGAAGCACATGCCACCCTGTGCCAGCCTCTCTTGCCCACTCCTGGACAAGAGAACCGTGGTCCTCCCCTCCCCTACCCCCACCTCTGCCCAGCCCTCATCTCTGCTCCTCCTGGTGACCTGCACTCACACTGCCCTTGCGGACGTAGTCAGGGTCTTTGTAGATGTCCCGGGCAAGGCCAAAGTCACAGATCTTCACCACGTCACTTTCTGACAGCAAGATGTTCCGAGCAGCCAGGTCCCTGTGGATGCACTGGGGGTGCAGAGAGGTGGGAGGGGGCAGTCAGCCAGGGTGGAGCTCCCAGGTGCCCCAGGCAGTCAGAGCCCTGGGTGTGCCCTGCCTGAGCCTTGCTCTTTCAGGTGAAGACTTCTGTGTGCCCCCCAGGATGTGTCAAAGTGTGGGACGGCAGAGACCATCAGTCAGCTGTGCACTAACTCGCCAGGGGGGCCTTGGAAGTCATTTCCAGGCTTCGGGCTTAGTTCTCCACTGCAAAATGGGTGAAAACCTGCTGGATCCCAGGACCACTGTGGGGTGAAGTGCGGGCAGAGCACAGCTGGCTGGTGGCGGGATGGGCCCTCTTCCCCATTGAAGGGCCTGTGGAGGTGGGGAGAAGGATGCTCACTTTCCGGGAGGCCAGGAACTCCATCCCTCGGGCCACCTGAAAGCTGTAGCAGACAAGGTCTTCCATGGTCAGTGGGGTCAGCCACAGGTCCTCAGCTGCACAGGGAAGGAAGGTGGACTCAGGAGACACCTCTGTCCTGGCTTCCCTACTCATCCAGCCCCAAGGGGGACATCTGCTCACCCAACTGCATCTCTCCTAGCTGGGTCCCTGAAGCTCCCAGCACTCTGTCAGCCTCCACTCTCTCCAGGACACCTGCTTACCTCCCGGCCTTTGCACCTGCTTCTTGGCCCTGGACTACTCCCTTACTCTGTCAATTCATCCCAAGCCGGATGTCAAACATCTGTGATATCTGTCCCTGAGGGCAGATTCTTCCCTTCCTTGGCAGAAAGCCAGGACCTGCTCTCCCGTGGAAGTCCCGCAGACCCCAGCGTCCCCTGGAGGGGCGGGCCAGGCTCTTACCTTCTTGAACTGGAGGAGCCCGCCCTGCCCCGCCCTTGCCCATCAGGAGCCTAGCGAGGACGGCCCTGTCGCTGCTTCTCGGCCCCCTTCGATCAGCCTTGGCCCCCTCCACCATGGCGCGGAAGCGCCTTCGTTGCTCCGGAGACTTCTCCTGCGGGTGCACAAAGCCAGGCGGGTCCCAGGGTTGCCGGCCACCCGCGGGCCCCGCCCGCCGGCTCGCCCTGAAGCTCTGCGTCCAGACTGGGGAGCCACTTACCGCGAAGGGACTGAAGGCGTCCCGCTTGGCGCGCAGGAAGTTGGAGAGGTTGCCGTACTTGCAAAACTCCACAATCACCATGAGGGGGCCTGCAGAGGGGTCGGCCCTGGGTGACCCAGGGCACTGGGGCCCCGGGTGCGCAGCCACACGCTCGCCCGACAGGATGCCCCACCCAGTATTCCCGCCTGCCCCTTCAAACCCAGCAGGCTCCTCCCGCTCGGAGCGCCGAGCGCCCGACGCCTGGGCTTCCTCCCAGGGCGCCGGAACGCGTACCGTTGGGTTTGGTGCACGCCCCTAGGAGGTTGACCACATTGAGGTGGTTGCCGATGTGGATCAAGATTTTGAGCTCCGACATCAGGGCGCGGTGCTCACTGGCTGTGGCGCCCTCTGTAGGGAACACAGGGCCTTAGCATGTGACCCAGGCTCTGCCCTAATCCCTGACGCCCCTCCTCCCTCGCTACTGAAGGCATAGTCAGGCTCTTTCTGGGGCCCCAGCATGTTCAGCTGGCTCCCCGCCCCCCACCCTCCGAGGAAGCGGGTGAGCTTGGCTGTACTCTCACAGATCTCTCTGTAGAATCTTGGATGAGATTCTAGTTCTGAGCCTCAGTTTCCCTTCTGGCATCACAGTCCCCAGCCCCGGCCCCCCACCCCTCAGGCCTGCTGACTCCCATCCCCCTGCTGTTCCCACACCTTTGAGCATTTTCACTGCCACGGTGTCGCAGCTGCTGCCCTTATTGATGCCAAAAGCAGAGGCTTCTACCACCTTCCCAAAGGCCCCATGGCCCAAGACTCTCCCTGTGGAGGCAGGGGAGGGTCCAGGTGAACTGTCTGGGGGGTGAGGGTGGGCGGCAGGGGCAGCCTGTCCCAAGGGTCCGGGGCAGGAGCCTCTGCGCCAAACAGGAAGCGCGCGGGCAGCTGCAATGGGAAAAGAGGGAGAGGACAGGCAGACAGGAAGCCCCCGGCATCCTCTCCAGGCAGGTGTGACAGGCCCACCCAACTCAGAGCAGCTGGAAGTGACCCCAGGGCCTGGGAACTGGGAGCCCTGGCCGTGGCTCTGTGGCTTTGGGGATGCACGCCCAGATGAACAGGTCAGCCAGGTGAGGGTCCGGCGGGCCTTCCTGGCAGGAGTTCTGAGAAGGGTGGGATTTCTGGCTCCAGCCTGCTCGACTGTGCAGGGGCTGGGAGGGGGGGGGGCAGACAGGGCGCTGGCCTCACCCAGGTGCAGCCGCTCTCGGGGGAACTCCCACTGGCTGGCGTCGTAGGACAGGTATTCACATTGCTCCTCCAGAGGCACCTCCCCGGGATCCATGATGATGGACAAGTAGCCCGTCTTGATGTCCGCGTGGGCTGGCTGGGGACGGGGGTGAGACAGTTCTTTGCTTTGGCCATTCCACTGCGGTTTGGGCAAAGTGGATGGCACTTCCTTGGGGTTTCTCATCGACTCGAGAGGACAGAGACCAGTCTCTTTAAAGCCTGGTATGGAAAGGTGGGGGAGGTTTCCAGGGAGACGAGGCTGCCAGGTGAACCAAGGTAGGGACCCTATTTGGAAGGCTGGCAGCAGTGGGCGCAGGGGCAAGGGAGACCGTATTAGGAGCTGGGGGAGGAGCACTCACCCTCCTCATGTTACAGAAGATGAGCAGGAGGAGGACCCAAAAGAACACGGCAATGACGCCGGTGCCCACGAGGATCACGATCTCCATGCTGCCTCTATCTTCGGCGCCTGCATGGGCAGAAAGGGGCAGGTTCTGGTGCGCGCCGCGCGCAGGAGGGGCCGCGGGGAGCCGTACCAGGGCGCGTGGGTCGAGGGTCGAGGGGGCGGCCGGACCTCCCACAGCTACGCTGGCGGAGGAGTTGACGCAGCCCTTGGCGTTGCACACGCTGCACAGATAGCGGCCCGCGTCCTCCTCGCGCACGCGCTGGATGCTCAGCCTCTGGTTCGAGTCCGCGAGGTCGATTCCTGCGGCAGGTGAGTGGCGGGTCGGGCTCAGGCGGGTCCTGGCGCGTGGGACTCGCAGACCGCCAGACCCTGCCCGCCGCCTGGGGCTACCCTGCCCACCAGATTCTTCTTGCAGCAGCCTCTCATCTTTGTACCATACGATGCTGGGCACGTGTGCCCCGGCCACCGCGCACCGCATTTCCAGCGAATCGCTCACGTTCACCAGGAGATCGGTCAGGTTCTGCGTGAGCCGCGGGGCTTCCAGGGCTGGGACAGGGGGTCGAGAGAGAACTAAGCAGAGCTAAAGAGAGCACCTTGGGGTTGGGCGCAGATGATGCGGAAGAGGGGCAAGGGAGGAAGACAGGGATGAGGTGGAGCTGGTGAGGGAGGGCTCCCCGCCCCGCGCCTCACCCTGCACCGACAGGTACTTCTTATGGCAGTGTTTGTCGCGGCTGCGCCGGTCCTGCACCTCGCACACGTAGTCGCCCTCGTGCTCGGGGGCCACGCGGGGGATGCTCAGGCTGAGCGTGGCGTGGCGCGCCCCGGGCTCCGCCTCCTCTAGGCTGGCGGCCAGCGGCGTGGCGAAGAGGTGCACGTTTTTGCAGTCGAGCAGCAGCGGGTTGCCCTGCGCGTCGTGCAGCGTGGACAGGTTGAGGCGGTACCAGCGCAGGTGCTCATAGGTGAAGTTGTCGGCGCGGCAGCTCAAGCGCACCGCTTGGCCTTCCAGGGGCTCCTCGGACGGCTCCGATTCGATGCTGAAGCCGTCAGGGATGGCTATGGAGGGCAGAGGAACCCCTGTGACTCTGCTGGGAGCTCGTTCCTTTTCCCTGTCAGCCTTTGAATTCACTCAGATCTCAGCAGAGAGTGTGCACCACATGGAGCAGGGCCCTCTCCACTCCAGGGTGTCCTCTCGGAAATCAGCCCCGTAGCTCCCCTCCTGCCGCCATCTCTCTCCTGGACAAGCCCCATTTCTCCCCGGAGCCCAGATGTCTGTGAGTGCCTCTCACCACACTCATCCGGGACCTGACTGTCTTTCTCCCTACTGACCACACCCTGCGCCATCATCCTCTCCTTGCAGTGGTTTCCCCACTAGCTTGGCCCTGTCGTCCTGATGACCTTTTGTCTCTCTGGCTGCTTCTGGTCAGGTTCTGGTGGCCCCTTCTCTCTGGCTCCATGCCTCTGGAGGTGCCCTCATCTACCCTCCTGGGCCCATGACTGCCTACTCCTGGGCTTCTTGGCTGTCCTGAGGGCACTAACACATTTGAAAATCTGGGTCAACTCTGGAACTCCTCTCCTCTGAGCAAAACACATCAGTGGGCTGCAGGGCTCCAGGGCTTGGGGTCGGGGTGGGTTGGGTGACAGGGAGGTAGGGCCAGGTGGGGCTTCTGGGAGCAGGAGGACATCCCTGAGGGCAGAGCCTCCAGGGCTGGGGGGCAGAGAGTACCATTCCACTCTGTTGCACCAGGACCTGTCTAGATGCTGGTGATCTCAACTCCCATGATGACCCAGTGGGCCCGCAGGCCATGGATATCTGTCTTGGGCATCCTACCGTTGCTTGAAACTCAGTGCCTCCTCACCCGGATTCTGACCCTGCACCCAGGCCTGCCCAAGGGATGGGGGCTCTCGGGCCACTCACTGGTCACGTAGAAGTAGATGAGCCGCTCGTCCCGGCCCACCTTGTTGGAGACCACGCACTTGTACATGGCAGACACGTTGGCATCTTGGATCACCAGCTTGCTCACCGTCTGGGCAGAACACAGGCAGGAGGTGGGTCCATTTCTCCTGAGTCCCCCTCCCGGGACCTCCCTGTCTGCACAGGGGCCTGCTGTGCCCACCAGAGTAATGGGGGAAGTGGAGGCACTGGGAGTAGGGATGACCGAAGCACTGAGGCGGGACTGGGAAGAGAAGACGAGGCTCTCGGGCTGTCCAGCACAGGCAAGAGCAGCACATGGATAGCTGGCCCAGGCTGCAGCTGAGGTCAGAGGGCAGTGCGTGGAAGACCAGAGAGACCTCTGGCACTAAGGAGGAGTCAGCAGCCTGCTTGCCAAAGGAGTCAGCTCAAGCCAGAGCGACACTTCAGGCTGTGGTTGCACGGAGAGTCCAGCCCCTCCTGTGCTGGGGTCAGCAGCTGCGAAGTGTGTGAGCTCCTTGTGCTTGCCGTGCCCACATCGGCCCATGGGCTGTCCACAGCACCTCTCCTGTGGTCCTGGGGATTTGCCAGGGGAGAAGGTGGTCCCAGGATTCCAGAAGGACTCTGGCCTCAGGGAGTAGGAAGCTTGAGAAGGGTGGGGGTGGGGAAGAGAGGGCCACAGGCTCTGCCTATGTCCTAGGACCCCCACCCCCACCCCAAGCCGGGCACTTCCTGGCCAGGCCTGGAACAGGAAAAGGCTCTGGAGGTGTGTAGGAAAACAGGAAGTGACTGTAGGAAGTGGGTGCCTTTGTTCATTCCCCTCCCCCGCCTGGCTGCTTGTCAGCATTGCCCCCAGGCTGGTCCACTGGCTCAGCAGCCCTTCTATGGAGACCTGGCCAGCCCCCACCCAGTCCCTTCCTAGCCCTGGGGCCTGTGGGTAGCTGGGGTCACCTTGGATCTCAGCATCTTTGTGCTGGCAGCAGCTGGAGGCAAGGCCAGGCCCCGTCCACATGCAGGCAGAGGGGCTGAGGCCCAGATGTTGTAGAAAAGGTACCTGACCCTCAAGAACTATCTCTAATCCTTAGCTGGCCAGGTAGAAGCCAAGAGAGGCAGAAGAGGCCCCTTCCCCTCTCCTCCCACCCCCCTGGTGGCACCGTTGACTGTACCTTGTTCTTCCCCTCCACAAACTCTGACCAGGTGTCCAGGCTCTCAATGGGGTTTACAGCGTCCTGTGTGGTCACCTCCCTCCAGTCCTGGCACTGTGGCATGCGGTCTCGCTGCCGCCGCCGCCGGCTGCCAAGGATCAGGAGAGGCAAGGGTGGATGCAGGATATGGGCAGGGAGGCCCACAAAAGGGGTCAGGTTCATCTTCAGATTCATCTCCCATCGTGGTGAGTGAGGGGGATGGAGTGCCCTGCCCCTTGTCCTCCACAGGATGCCAGACACAGCCCTTCTGTGGCACTGCCCGTGCTCATGTGGGCGCCCTGCATCCTGCTTCTGCTGGCCTCTTCCTGCCCACTCCACCTTGGAGCTGCCTAGCTCACCAAGTCACCATTTCACCCTGCTCTCCCTCGCTCCCCCTTCTTGGAACTGCAGGCTCCCCTGCAGGCTGCTGTGCAGCCCCTGCACATCTAGCCTCCTCCTATGATGAGTTGGGCATTCCAGGGCCCCAAAAGAGGTCCCTGTCTGCCAGCACCAGGCAAGCAGGGGGCCCCAGGCCTCCCTTGCTTGGCACAGATCATGATAGTGGAGCCCTGGAAGGAAGCACATTTGCAGAGGCCAGTGCTAAGCTGCAGCCCACATGGTTCAACACAATCCCTTAGGGGCCTTGGACATTTCAGGCCGACAGTCACCCCTACTGAGCCTGTCCCCAACCACACCAGAGGTGCAGTCCTCACCTCCTGCCTGGGTTTCCAGCTTCTGTCCTTCTCTGGCCTGTGATGCAAGGGTCTCTGGCTACATGGCACACCTGCCCTGGCATGTCCCCTGCTCAGTTCCCTGGCTGGTTCCCTGGTGCTGTCAAGATCCTGGCCTGGGGCCAGTGCTGTGGCACAATGGGTTAAAGCCCCAGCCTGCAGCGCCAGCATCCCATATGGGCGCCAGTTCAAGTCCTGCCTGCTCCACTTCTGATCCAGCCTGGGAAAGCAGTAGAAGATGGTCCAAGTCCTTGGGCCCTTGCACCTACGTGAGAGACCCAGAAGAAGCTCCTGGTTCTTGGCTTTGGATTGGCTCAGCTGTGGCTGTTGTGCCATCTGAGGGGTGAACCAGCGGGTGGAAGACCTCTCTGTCTCTCTGTAACTCCACCTCTCAAATAATCTTTTTTTTTTTCTTTTTTTTTAAGACACTGAGCCACCTCAGCACCTGCTCCCCACGCCCTGCTTGTCTGAGCCCTCAGTCTGTCCATGTGCTGACAGCAAGCTCGGGAGGGTCCTGTCCCAGCAGAGGAGCACGCTGTGTGGTTCACAACTGGGACCTCGGGAGAGTCGCCTGTCTCCTCCTCTGTAAGGGGGATTATGAGTTGCATGGATTAGCAAAGCGTGTGCAGGTGCCTGGTGTGCCACACAGCTCAGTGCAGGTGTCACGGCTCTACCCAGGTCTGCCCCCTTGGCCAAGCACTGTCCTTGCTGCATAGAGGCCTGCCCTTTTGTCTGCTTCTGATGGTGCAATTATGGGTCTGGGGACTTTGTTCTCAAAGGAGGTGGTATGAGCTGGCCCAGCTCCAGTGTCCTGCCAGGCTTCTTGGATTGACAGAGAGAGAGACTGAGCCTGGCTCGGGAGGTGAGGCCAGAGATTGGCTACAGCAGGTTAGATGAGTTGAAATTGTTAAAATGCCCATACTAACTAAAGAAATCTACAGATTTAATGCAATCCTAGACATTCTTCACGGAAGTAGATAAACATTTTAAAAATTTGTGTGGAGGGGCTGGCATTGTGGCATAGCAGGTAAAGCCACCACCATGTGGGTGCTGGTTCCAGACTCATCTGTTCCACTTCAGATCCAGCTCCCTGCTAATGCACCTGAGAAAGCAGAAGATGGCCCAAGTGCTTGAGTCCCTGCACTTGCATGGGAGATCTACAAGAAGCTCCTGACTCCTGGCTTCAGCCTGGCCCAGCCCCAGCCATTGTGGCCATTTGGGGAGTGAACCAGTGGATGGAAGACCTCTCTCTCTCTCTGTCTGTTCCTCTCTCTGTGTAGCTCTGATTTTCCAATAAATAAATAAATCTTTATAACAAAATTCGTGTGGAATCACAGAAGACCCTGAATAGCCAAAGTGATCCTGAACAGAAAGAACAAAGCTGGGGGCAACGTGACAGCTGACCTCAAAGCTCACTACTGAGCTCCCTTAACCACGATAGCTTGGCACTGGCATAAATCAGACATGCAGCCTTGGAGGCAGAATCCACACACCTGCCACAGAGCCCTGAAAGAAACCCACATATCTGCAGCTGATGTGTCTTCAACTAAGCTGCTGGGGAACCCATCCTGGGGACAAGACAGTCCGTTCTATACATGGGACATGGACAACCAGAAATCCACATGTGAGAGAAGGTATTAGACCTCTGTCTCTCACCTCTTTCAAAAACCAAATGGATTAAAAGGTTTAAATATGAGACCAAAACTAGGTTTCTAGAACCTACTTGAAGAAAACAGAGAGAAAGTTTCATGACACGATCTGGGTGGAGATTTTTATGAATAAATCCTCAAAGGCACAGGCAACACAAGCAAAGATGGGGTTCAGGTTTAGAGCAGGGTTCCGTGGGCGGTGGGTGAATGGGGTTGGGGCTGGGATCGGGACTGGGAAGCAGAGGGGCTATGGCCGTACTCACAGGCTGTGCTGGGCAAACGTCTTGCAGGGTGTCCAAGGTCTCCAGTGCCACTGGATACCGAGTGGCGGGGGCACCCCGGAGGCGGTGCAGGTGAGGGCCTGGCGACTGTGGCGGGAGTAGATGCTGGGGGAGGCGGCCTCCTTCTCATGGATGTGGGGGGGCACTGCAGGGCACAGGCAGATGGCTGGTCAGCTGGCCTGCCCCCAGACACCTGGGCCCAGCCCTGGCCACGGCCCCATGTACCATTCACCACCAGTTGCAGGCTGATGTTGCATCTCAGGCTGGCTGCAGAGTTCCACAGGGCAAGGGTGTAGATGCCCGCGCTGGCTTCAGTCACCTCTTTGAGTACAAGGGCGTGTGGACTGTGGCGCCCAGACACTGCCTTCCTGTCTTTGTACCTAGAGGCCAGGAGGGGAGTTCAGTGACCATGTGGATCCTGCCTTAGCTCCAGCTGGTAGTCCCATCCCCTCCAACTGTGATGCAGCTGTCCCTTGAAATCCATAGGACCCTCCTGGATTCCAGAATCTACTGCTGTTTGAGTCCCTTATGTACAATGGCATGTAGGATCTGCATAGAACCTGTGAAATTATTGTAGCACTGGATGACTGATAATGCCTAACACAATATAAATGCCATGCAAAGTTGTGCTGTATTGTTTGGGGAATAAGAATAAAACATTCTGCACATACTCGGTACAGACACAATTTTTTTCCTCCCCAAATATTTGCTATCCCTGGTGGGTGGAATCCATAGAGGTGGAACCCATGGCAGGTTCATGTTTACTGCTGGGAGGAAGGAAGTAAGAGCCCTGAGGCTTGTCCTGCAGTCCAGGCTGCTGCACACTTGTTCCTGGGCCAGGCCGAGAGGGCCCGGCAGCGGAGGTGATGTCCCAGGCCTGATCTGCCTGTTCCCACAGCCGCACCAGGCACTGGGCTTGGGTCTGGACTCACTTCCAGAGCCTCCAAACTGTTTTCACACACAGTGAGAAGAGACCATGACTCGTGTGTGGCAGCCTCCTTCTTCTCCCTTGCCCTGCCTGTGGCCATGACCAGCCCTCTGCAGCCAGGGTCACCAGGCCCAGTCAGGAGGGTCCTGCCCCCTGCAAGTCTTTGGCAGCGGCTCTTCCACACTGACTTGGGGACCAACTGCAGGGGTGTCCGTTGGTCCTGTCCTCCTTCAGGACCCCGGGAAGAAGATTCAGTCCCCATGCAAGACAGCCCAGATCCTGCCCACGAGGGGCGGTCCCTGCCTGGCTTTCTGCCCCCCGCCTCCCGAATCTGCCTGTTGTTGATTTCTCTAGAGCTGGGCACCTTGCTTGCGTGTCAATCTCCATTCGGGGCAATCAGCACATTTCCTTCCTCCTGCTTCCTTGGGGTTTGGCTATTCCGCTCATCAGAGTAGCCCTACTCACCATCTTGATTAGACAGCCCTAGTCAGAAACAGTGGTTCCTGTGTGTAGCTGTTGGCTGCCACTCCCACCCCACCTCCACTGAGCTGTGAGCCCTGGGGGTGGAGATTGTTTCTTCACCGCTGTACCCAGCACACGGAGGTCCCTTGCAGCTAGGTGCCTGCTGTCTGGGTGTCAGAGGCCTCATATCTCAAGGGGGCTCCTCCCCAGTCCTGAGCCAGACTTTTTGCAACCTGAGTGCTGGGAAATGGTCCCCTTGGGACATGTCGGCCAGAGAGGTGCTACGGTGGGGTCTGGGAAAGGGGCGCAATGCCCCTCTGGCAGAGACCAGAAGCGAGAGCGGTGTAGGGATCTGCTTTTGACTCTCCGCTGTGATGCCATGGCTGGGACTAGAGGCAGGTGATTGGTCTGGGATCACAACGCAAGGCAGAGCATGGGTGGAGTTGAGGCTGTGCTGTCTGCCTAGCTCTGGCGAACAAGGCTGCAATCCTGAGTCTGTCACCAGCCAGATCTGCGACCCCAGGCAAACCCCTCACCACCATAAGCTACTGTGTCCTCCCCTAAAAACTGGGGAAACCAAATGCACCTTGCAGTGGGCAAGGAGCCCAGCTGCAGCAGTGTCAGTAGGTGGCACTGCTATTGTGCTGGGCATGCTGTGGGGCTTCTAAGTGTGGCCTGCCTGTCTGTCCTGGAGGCCTTCCCTCCATGTACTGGTGTGGTCCTCATTGGAAGATGGCACCTGTGGGGCTATGCTGGCCACTGGTGCCCTGGGGCAGCTGAGCGCTTCCTGGAGGCAGGTATTGGCCAAGCCGGAGGAGAAGGGCTGCACATGCTGCGAATGCTCCCGCAGGAAAGCCATGTGAGACTCATTGCCTGGGGAGTGGGCTGGAGACTGATGTGGCACAGCGAGTGGCTTGGGGGTCCCCACGTCCCCAGGAGCTGCACCTGTGAGTGAGGCTCCAGGCAGCAGCAGTGTCCTCAGGACCGTGCCCAAGGGCCCCTGTACTGCACCATGTGTCTCCAGAGGACCCCAGGATCTGTGGCTTCAGAAGGGTCATCCTGGGCCTTGGGTGACCAGGACCCTCCCAGGAAAAGCTTGCTTTTCCACCTATGGCCAGAGCAAGGGATATTGGCTCAGGATGCCTGGGCCTGTTGTTGCCCTGCTGGGAGGGTGGTGCCCCAGGCTGGGAGGAGTGTGGTTCCCTTGGTCAGAAGGAGGAGGACAGACTAGGAGGAGCTCCAGGCCCAGGTTGGACTGCTGTTCCTTTCCCTGGCTTGGACTACAGTGCAATGTATCAGGATTGGGACTGAGGATGGCTCACATGGCCTGAGGGTGTATGGGGTGGTGCTATGCCCTCCTGAGCTCTCTGGGGAGCACCTGGTGGGGTCAGAGCCACTACTAAGAGTCCCATCAATGCCTCTGGCACACTCTGCTCGGGGGGTACAACATTCTTTCAGCTCAGAGACTGGCAGCCTGGCCTCAGGCTTCCTGGATGCTCTCCTGCTCACTGCCATGCAACCCAGCTCGGCCCAAGGCTGGGCTGCATGACACTGGGTCAGAGCCACATAGCATCTCCAGATTTCTGGACAGGAGGCTCCTGGGAGAGGCAGGAGCTGGAAAGAGGCCCAGAGAGCCTGAAGCTGTTGCCATGGGGCAAGCCCTGCAGGTTACCCAGAGCACAGGTGGGCTTAGGGTACATAGGAAGCAGGAGACAACGCCTCATGTTGTGCCCATCACACCCACCCATGCCTGAGGGTGTTGTTCAAACTCTTCACAACTCGGCAGCAGCGCAGGCCACCTCCTTGGAGTTGGAATCTCGCCTCATGTGCACGCCCATTGGAGGTCTCCCAAGACAAAGTCCCCAGCAGGACTCAGCACATGGACTCTGGTGAGGAAGGACACTGCCTTTCTCATCCCTGGGCCCACTGTGGGCTGGGCTTGGCAGGGAGGTGCCGGGGAGCTTACCACTGGAACTCGGGAGGGGGGTACGCTGCCAGCTTCACGGGCAGCTTCACCAGCTCGTCTCCTGCGGTTGCCTCCAGGACAGGTCCTTTGAGCCACTCCACGCTGATGAAGGGCTTTTCTGCCAGATAGGAGGCATCAATGTAAATCCTGGGCTGACCAGTGCTGAAAGGGGGTGGGGAGTCGCAGCACGGCTCCTGCGTCCCCAGCAGCCAGACACTGCAGACTGGTGCTTGCTGGGCCGTCCAGCGCTCGGGAACTGGGCAGGGCCTTCCGCTCACCACCCTCCCTTCCTCCTGCTCAGGTGCAACATGACCTCTGACTCCAGGCCCCACTGCCCAAGGACCCTGGTTCCCCACCCTTGATGCCTGCCCCAACCTAGGCAATGTGGGGCACGAGAACCCTGAGCTTGGGCCATACCGTGCACGATGACCTCGGTGCTCTCCCGGAAGCGCTGCACGCCGTTGTTGGCCTCGCACACGTAGGGGCCTAGGTCACGCAGGCTGACGTTGTGGATGGTCAGGATGCTGGACAGCTCTGTGTGAGTCTGCTGGGAGCGCCGCTCGGGTACCCACTTACCCCGCTCTGCCTGCCCGCCCCAGGGGAAGCCCGGGGTCAGTCGCTGGGCCTCGGCAGGGCTAACCCACGGAGGGCACAGGCCCGGTCCCAACGGTGGGGGCTCCGGGAGCCTCAGACCCAGACCCAGATTTCTCCTTGGGGTGAAAGACATCCCCATCACGCTGGGGCACATGGGGCTGGCCGACCTCCTCCACGCAGTGGCCCAGAGCGCACCAGGCACAGGTAGGCGGGGGCAGCTGCTGAGCTCACCTGCTTGCCTGGGTAGTCCCAATCAAAGGTGACACCTGAGTTGAACTCGGCCCACACAGTGCAGTTCAGGACTAGCTTCTCCCCCACCAGCAGCTCCAGGGACTTCTTAGGGAACAGCTGGATGTCGTAGAGCTCGTTGCCTGGTGACACAGGAGCAGTTATCCCCCAGGGCTCTTGCGGGGCGGTGCACACAGCATGCCAGCTGTGGCAAGGACAGCACGCTTCCAGGTGGGTGTGGCCTGCATCCTCCTGCCCAGGCACTGGAGCAGTCATGGGGCTGGGTTAGTTACTACCTGTGATGTGGACGAGGAAGGGGTTGGACAGGAAGTCCCGGCCGCCCCACGTGGTCTCGCATTGCAGGTAGAGGGCGTCTCGCAGCAGCGGCGTTGGCACCCGCATGCCTTGGCGGTCGTCCCATACCACCTCCTGCCCATCGGGCCGCAACACTGAGTTTTGCTGCAGGGACATGGCCATCATCAGCAGCTGGTTGCTCCCTCTCTCCCTCCTGGCTAGGAGAGTGGCTGCCTTGCCCGGATAGGGCGAGAGGGCCAGATCCCAGGGCAGGGGTGGGGAGCTGGAGGCTGTGTACCGAGCGCAGTGTGACGTTGAGGCCAGGGACGGACACCAGGCAGGGCACCCACATGGAGTCCTTTCTGTTGACCAGGAGTGTGTCGGGCTTGTTGATGAACGGCTGCTCGAAGTCTGAGGAGAGGGTGTGGGTGATGGGGGAGACTCTGGCCAGGACTGGGGCAGCGAGGCAGACCCGTGGGACTTGCAGCTGCTGCTGCTGCCCGCATGCCACCCTCCTGAGCAGGGTGAGGCCCCCTTCCCTCCTGCCAGTGCCAGGATCAGCAGGCCGGCAGGGAGGGGATGCAGGGGCCTGGCGGCCTCACCTCTCACGAACACGTAGGTGCTGGCGGCTGTGGTGCCCTCGATGCGGGCCTTGATGTACTTGTAGTAGCAGTGGTAGCTGCCTGTGTTGTTGGCGTGCGCCTCGCGCAGCAGCAGTGCCTTGCAGTAGGGCCTGGTGTCACTGCCCTCGCAGTCTCGCATGACGCCTGTGTCCTCGCTGTCCTTCTCCTCCGTGGCTGGCACTGCCGGAGCCCCTGGCCAGGCCCACTCGAGGGGGTGCTGTCCCCTGGTGGGGGACCGGGGGAGGTCAGAAGAGGACAATCCCCAGAGAGCCTCCCTCAAAAGCTAAGCCTTGCAGATCGCTGTCTATGGCAGAGGACTGGATGGTGCAGGGGTCAGGTGCACACAGCACACACTCAGGGCAGGGCAGTCACGAGCCCCAGGGAGCCAGTGTCTGGATCACAGCTAGGGCTGCAGGGAGGCCACCATCTCTGGGCACACAGAGCCCCTGGGGGTGGGTGAGGTTGAGGCTGGATGAATGCAGTCTGCCTATGTCTGTAGGGCTTCCAGGTACCCACACTGGGGACAGGCTGCCTTCTGTATCCTCAGCCATCACTTCCTGCCATGGGGGAGGGGGCCCACATACCTGCAGGAGATGGACAGGCTGTCGCTGGTGTCAATGATGTACACCTCGTCTGTGATGTTCAGGGTCGGGGGGGTCATGGAGTAGCCACTCACCAGGCCTGAGGTGGGAGACAGGGTTAGTGTGGCTTGTAGTCTGGGATTCACCTGACAATGTCCATCAGGTGCTGTGAGGTCTTCTTGGCCCACGGGAACAGTCCCCAGCCTGGGGCAGGGGCAGCCTGGTCTAGCCATGTGCACCTGGAGTAGAGGCAGAACGGTTCCAAGACACCACAGCCTCCACCAGAGACTGCCTTGACGGCAGATCTGCCCTAGGGGAACTGTGGTCAAAGTGTGGACTGAGCCCAGGCACTTGGCTCCAAGCCAGCTGTGGTGCTGGCAAGGAGAAAGCCTCCTCCTACACTGGCCCTGTGATCCCATAGCTCTGCCTGAAGGCCCCTCCTTCTTGAACCCCAAGCAAACACTCCCTGATCATGGGTGAGTCTTGCACATTCTAGAGCCTGCCCCTCTGTTCCCTACCTGTGACCCCACCCTTGCCCAGGCCCCATGGGCGATTCTCTGGCCCAATCAGCTTCTCTGCACCTGCACAGCTTCCCACCGGCTGCCCCAGTCTCCTCCATGGGCTCCTGACCTGGGCCTCCCCCGACGCCTCATTCTCCCCATAGATCATCTCTTTACTCGCACAGAGAAACCTGTCTCCCTGGCTGAAACCCATCCTTGGCAGGTGCAGGCTGACTGGGACTCAGCCCTCTGTCCCACGGGACCCCAGCCTGCTGCCTGCATTTGTGCATGTTGACAGGTGTGGGTCCATGTTAGTTTCTGTGGGTCTGCGTGTGAGTCTGTTGTGTGTCCATGAGCATAGTGTGTGGCTTTATGCATGTACAGGGGTGCATATTTATGCATCAGTGACAGAGTGGTGTGTGCACCCACATGTACATGTATGTTGGGGGTGGGACTCTGGTGGGGTGGGTCGGGCCCCGCAGGAGGTCTGGGCTTGGTGCTCTGGCAGATGTATCCTGCCAGGGCCAACCTGAGACAACAGGAAGGGAGGACTCTGTGTGGCCAGAGGCCCAGAGCTGCGTCCTGTCCCTTCCCCCAAGTCCCTGTCCTGGAGGGGGGAGGGAGACACAGCCTCGTCTCTCGCCTCCAGTGATTTCTAGTCCCATAGGTCCCTTGGGGTTCCTGTATTCCCTTCCTGAGGCTCTCCTTCACAGGGTCCAGGGCATGTACCCCTGCCTTGGGGACCAGCTGCTCTTACTCAGGTGGCTCCTACCTCATCTGTGCCCCTTGTGGCTCCTGCTGTTAGAGCACATGGACTGAACTGTGATGGCCAGATCTGAAGACATCTTACTAATCCCCAAACAGAAGCTGATGAGCAATATGGTTCCAGCAGGTGAACACAGGAATGGCTGGATGGATGATGGAGGGAAAAAAAGACTGATGGATGATTGATGAATGGGTGGGTAGGTGGATGGGCAAATGAACGGATGGGTCAGTTCTGAGTGTGTGTATGTGTGTGTGTGTATGGATTCATGGATGGGTGGTGGGTATGTGAATGTGTAGGAGGGTGAATGGATGGATGAATGGGTGAGTAGATGGATGGATGGATGGATGAGTGGTGTGTGTGTGTGGATGGATAGGGGAGGGAGCCTTAGGGACAGTACACCAATAGAGGAAGCATCCACACCACTGTGCTGAACAGGACCATCCATAGTTCTTGCCGACCCTTTCCTCCCATCCCCGCAAGCTCGCCTTTGCTTTCACCAACCTTCCACAGTGCCCTCTGTGATCACCAGACTTTGCTGCAGACCCTAATGTCCTCTGATGGCTCCTCTCATCTTATCTAGAGCCTGGCTTTCTGGGGACATCACTGCCCTGGGGCAGTTGCTGCTATCACCCACATGCCTGAGGGGACGATTCCTGTACACACCTGATGGCACCACCCTCTCCCCCTCTAAACCCTTCAGCAGTGGCTGTGCTGCTCACTTCCCCTTATTCTCTGTAGACCGTAGCTCACCATCCCCTCCTGGCCCAACTCAGCCCATTCTACATGATGTCATCATCCACCGATGACTCACCAGCACCCTAGCCTCTCCCCTGGCCACGCACACTCATAGGCATGTTCTGAATCCTCCCCACCTTCAATCCCGCACTGGGGCCCATCTTCTCTCTTTCCTCCTGGCTCAACGCCCCTGTTCCACTGCCACTCAGCCCTTCAGCCTCATCAGAAGCCCATGCTCCTTCCTCCCACCCACGTGGCCCTGTCCTGGTCCATGGAGATCCATGGCCCCACAGTTGAATTGTGCCCTGAGGGGAATCCCCAGACTCAGACCCCCACCACCTTCCTGCCAAAAGCTCTTCCCTTGACAGTATCCATCTCCTCCCTTGGGACACGCTGTGGACGGCCACCTCTCCTCCCCCTGCCCATCTGTCTACCACCAGCACCTGTTGGGCCAGAGGCATCCCAGAGCCAGCTCCTGCTGTCCTGCTGGGGTCTGCGCAGTTGCACCCACCCCCTGCAGCAGCTGGAGCCCACCTGCCCTCTTCCACACCGTTATCTGTGGTATTTTAAAAACACAAATGGGCTACATCAGGCTTACTTTACCCCACTGTGGACTTCCCACTGCACTCTCCCAAAATCCAAACTGCAGACTGGGGCCTAGCCTTTCTACCTGCCACCTAATATTCATGTCCTTCAGCCACCATAGCCTCCAGACTGTTCTCAACACATCGGCTGCCCTTTCCTACCTCAGGGCCTTTGCACACACCTCTGCTCCCATCTCCTCTCCTCTTCCTGCACTGTGGCCTCCTCTCACCTGAGGCCTCAGCTTAGATACAACCTCCTCACATCCTACAAAAACCAGCTCCCTTCAGCTTCCTGGTGCTTACTCGGTCCTCTGACCATGACTTGTGGTGCTCTCATGAACTTCTTTGTGTGTCTAATTGTGTGCTTCTATGCCGTCCTCAGAGCAGTTTCAGTAGGGCAGGAACCAAGACAGCTCCCTTTTCTAGCCCACCCCATGGCTGGCACAGGCTGGCACAACAAATAAATGTTTGTTGAATGACTGAGTGCATGGTTGGGTGGATGGAGGGACAGATGGGAGGAAGGGAGGATGGACAGGTAGGAGGATGGACAGAGGAGGGGACATCCAACAGAACCTCCACCATCCATCTTTCTTCCGGCTGGAAGCGTGCCAGACCCCGTCATTCCCGTGGGAAAGATAGTCCCTGGTGACTGCACGCCCCTGGCCACTCAGCGGCGGGCCAGATTTGGGCCTAACACTGCTGTGTCCACAGGCTCTGGGGCGGCCCAGCCCCCACCTGCAGCTCTGAAGAAGGTGCATCCTTCCTGCCTGGCTGTTGTCTGTCTCCGCTGGCCTTCCCTTCCCGCAGCAGGAAGTGCTGTCATCCCGGCCTCTACCACACTCCCCCTGCCTTCCTGTTCCTGGCCTGGGAACTGGCTTCTTCCTTCCCCCCGCCAGCATGGCCCTGGCCCCAAGGCCTGCAGCAGAGGGGCCCGGGGAAGGCGCCGGCTGGGGTCAGCGGGCCAGAGCGCACGCCTCCTCTTCTCTGTGCTGTCAGCAGCCCTGGGACACCCTTTGGCCTGGGGCCATGGGGACCTGTGTGTCAGCCACAGGAACAGTGGACAATGGGTGTCCTGCTGCCTCCTGCGGCAGCACCACCCCTCGGCGAGGGACGGGGTGGGTGGGAAGTCCTGTGGGTATGCGCTGGTCATGAGCCAGGCAGTGGCTGGCTGTTGCTGTCTCATCTGGTCTTCCCAAAGCCTGGGAGCGGGGCTGGTAGGGATCACAGGAAGTCTACAAATGTGAGGAAACAGGCTCCAGCCCTGGCAGCAGCGGGCAGCTCCGCAGCTGTGCAGTAACAGGCCCGTCCCTGCAGGGGGCGCCCCAGCCTCCTTTCCACAGGCACAGGCTGGAAGGGCTCAGACAAGAATCTGGCCCCTGTGGGCCTCAGCTCCTCCAATCTGAAGCCCCAGAGCCGCTCCTCCTCCGCAGGAGAGCACATGGCCACCTGGGCCCTGGTCACTGCACTCCCCCCTTCTGGGGTCTGTTCCCTGCATGGCCTGGTCCCTGCAGACAAGGCCCTTTAAAGCACCAATGCCAGGCTTCAGAAAGATCTCTCCTGGGAAACTGTGGCACAGGCAGAACTGAAGCAAGAGAGTGAGGCTGACTTTCACTTCATGGACATCTCGGTGTGGCCCTGGGGAACTGCCATCCCCTCTGCCCTCCATCCCACACAGAATTCCTATTTTCCTCTGCGTCCACCTCTATGAGATTTGGGGACATGGTCTAGTGAGACAGGGCCTGGTTCTCTCTGCAGTGTTGGGGACAGCACTGCTCCGAGCTGCTCCTGGGAGCTGTTCCTAGGAGCTGCTCCTGGGAGCTGCCTGCAGGTGCATAGCTGAGTCCACAGGGCAGTGAAGAGGGAGAGGGCTGGGGTCACAGCAACATCTCTCCCACAGCTTCCCTGAACTCAGCCTGCTGCCTGGGCTCCGTCCCCCACCTCAGCCCAGCAGGATATCAGGACCTGAGGGTGCCTTCACCGGCTCTTCAAAGCCATCTGAACCCAGAGATGCCCTCGATATGGCCTCCTGGCAGCCCCCACCATCCTGGCTGGCTGCATCTCTCAGTCCTGCCACATCAGGACCTCGCCCACTGCCCTGCCTGGGTTTGCCTTGTGCCCTCTGCCCTCCTCTGCTGCCCGGGCCCAGTCAGTGTGCTCCAAGGCCTGTGCACCTATCCCTGGTGATGAGGTCAAGAGCATCCAACCCCTCTCAGCTATGATCTGCAGCAAGGAGGGTTTGTGTCTCTAGGTAGTTCCCAGGCTATGATGGCATGGGCCATGACTGCCTCCCCAGGTCCTGCACACAACGACACCAGGATCCTCTGTGAGCTTGGAGGTCACTCTGGCTGAGAGTATGAGCAGGAACAAGGGGACAGCTGGCCAGGCATAGCTGGGCTTGAGGTCTCTGTGCATTGGTTCTTGGTCTGGGCAGAGTGGAGAGACCTGTGCCAGCTCTGTCTCTTCTCTGGGTCAGCCATATGCAGAGTCCTGGCAGGGTGGGGTTCCCCCCTAATTCGCGGGCAGTCCCTGTGCCTCCAAACCTGCAGTGTGAAGGCCAGGAGGCCACCAGCCTCCCACTTCACCCTGTAGGCCTGGGATGGCTGCAGTGGGAGGGGCTGTGGCTGGATCCCATGATGCCCCTCTCTCTGGCTGCAGGGCTTTAGGCAAGTTGCTTCTTCTCTCCAAGCCTGTTTCCCCACTGTGAAACAGGGCTTGCTAGGACCCACAGGCTGCAGAGAGCACAACAGCACCTCAAGAAGCCCCGCGAGCAGAGTGCTACCAGCTTTTGCACACTGAGCCTTTGCTGTCACCACCTGCTGAGTGTGAGGTCGGAGCAGAGGCATGGGGGTCAGGGAACACCTTGCTGGCACAGATGTGGTCTTTGTAACCTAGGGCTTTGTAGGTGGATTAGGAGCTTGCTGGCCCAGGAGGTGGCATCGGTGGTGGGGTGGCTGGGAATGCCAGGCTCCTGCCCCTCCCCTCCGCTGGCTGGGCTAAAGAAGCACTTGGCAGTCATAGTGTTCAGACACGTACACTGTCCTGGCCACAGGGTGATCTCTCTCCCCTCTTCTCCCCCTGTCCCCACCATCTGTCCAGCTTCAGTGTCCCTCCCATGGACCAACCCCTGGTGTGGCCCCAATGGTCCCGTCCTTACCTGACGTACTTTCTAGAACACTGATCCCTGTCCGGCCTAAAACCATTCCCAGCTTCCCAGCTGTTTGTGGCTGGAATCTGAACACCTCTTGGTCTCCTTGCCCCTCACTCAGTGCCCTGCCCACCCCAGAAGACTTCACCATCCATGTGACATCCATGACGTCACAGCTGCCCCCCTTCTCAGAGCCCCTAGGGAGGCTCCTCTCCTCCTTGTAGCAGCTGCCTGAGTTCCTGTGCCTTCTCACCCTCGCACAGCCAGCATTGGGCTTGGCTGGTGATTGGCCCAGGACTGGCCCGGAGGACCCAAGGGACAGAAAGTACCTAAAATATGGGTAGGTATAGAAGGTGAGGGAGGCAGTGCCAGGAAAGGTGCAGCTGCCAGGTACTGGGGGAGGGGCACATCAAGCGAGCAGTGGACCTGGGGGGCAGCCGATCTTACAAAAGGTCTCTAGGGCATCAGGGTCCAATGTCCGAGAGGTGGCATCCATCCACCACTCGAGGGATTTCCTTGAGGAATGCAGCCAGCTACCTGCCCTGCCACTCCCTTCTTATCCCTTGATCCCCATGGCATTTGGGCCAGACACCAGACATCGGCCACCTCCGTGACCTGAGCCACTTTGCCACTAGCATCTAGTGAGCTACTGGCTCCTTTCATCTCAATTTCCCAGCTTCTAGGTTGGGTCCAACTAGCCCTAGTGGGAGGCAGTTTGTTTAACCATTTCGACACCGAGGCGTGTTTACTGTTAGAAATTCAAGCATGGGTGTGGCAGGCGTGGGCCCTGCCTCATCAAAGTAGTCTCTTCCGTTTTATAGAACTGAGGGCAACCTTGGTCTGAGAGAGAATAAAGTCTTCCCTAAGCCCATCCGAAAGCCTGGGTTTTACATAGAGAGCGGGATGCAGAGCACGTGGGAATGAAGCCCCTTCCAGGCCTGGCAGACCTCTGGGGGTGGTGTGTGTGTGTGTATGTGTGTGTGTGTGTGCAGCACCTTCTGCCTGGCTTCTTAGCTGCCCCCCTGCAGGGCATCTGTGGGGCTTGGGAAAAGCCATGGTGCTGGGGTCAGGATGTGCAGTGGCTGCCACTGCTAATCTTTTGGGGACCACACCTGTGATGCAGACGGTCCCTTGGGGGCAGCCAGGGAACAGTGGGAAGGCTGAGCCAGGACTGGACCTGCCGGGGAGCTGGGGTACCTGCACACCCCATGCAGGTGGCAAGGGGGAAGGGGCCTGAGCAGATGCTGAGTGCCCAGCGCGGAGCAGCTGCCCTGGTCTCCCTGGGGTCAGGGCTCTGCTGGCAGCCAGCAGGACGAGCTGTGTTATCAGACAGCCCAGCTGGCTCAGAGGTGGCCCCCACTGCTGCTAAATCGGGGCCACCGGCTCCTGCCGCAGGAAGAGGGAAACGCAGGCAGGATGTCCTCTTCTGTGGCCGACAAGTCCTTTCCCATGAACCCCTGCTGACCCTGTGGGCCACGTGGCGGGGCTCCCCCATCTGCCACCCCGACCTGGCCAGCCACGGACCATGGTGGGGCTGGGCCTGAGGTTTGCCCTGCCCCCCGCTCTCCACCAGAGCACTCCCCCGGAGTGCCTCGGTGACGAATGCCCACACTTTCCTGCTCCCACACTGTCCCCTCGGCGTGACCGGAAAACTGAGATCTCAGAGGAAGCCAGTGTCTGAAAAAGATCGAAACTCAGGAATCCCTGGCTCCAGCCGGGACCTGTCGCCTGGGTCTCACTCAGATGCCGAGCCAGGGAGAGTGAGGGTCCTCTGGAGCCCTCTGCCTGCCCACTCCCCCACCTGCAAGGGGAGTCTCAGAGGGCCATGGGGCTGAGGCTAGGCCTAGGCAACAGGAAATCCGCCCAAATGCCAGCAGGAGGGATACAAGCCAGCACAGAGAAGAACCTTCCTCCTCACACTTGGACCTCACTCATTTTCCTGGATAACCTCATTCCACTCTGCCCCATCACACCTGCGTGCTCCCAGCCTTCCTCCCTCCTTGTCTGGCCTAGTCACGTGACCTGGGATCTGCAGGACAGCCCGATGGACACTCTACGGGGAGGCCATGGGTTCCTTCCTCCTTCCAGGGTCCCCACCTGTTGCACAATCTCAGGACCCCCCTGGTGCTCTTCCCTTCCACCTGCCTTGCAGAGAAAACGGCTTCCTTGCTGCTGCTGCCTTGCTGGCTCCTGTCACTGTCCCCTGTGTGTCTGACTGTCCTCTTGTCTCATTCACCAGATCTACTTTCCTGCTTGTGGCACTTTGAGACGGTCGTTGCCCTGCCTGGGGTTCCCTTTCCTGGAGTTCTGCAGGAAGCCGGTGGCTGGAAGTGACATCGCCTTCCTGTGCAGTCTTACAGTCACCTGCTGGCCGCACAGAGGCTGCTGAATACTTTCATCTCTGAGCCACGGATGTCTGTTGCCATGTCTGTGTCCCTGCCAGTCTGGCATCGGGAAACCCCTGCAGAATGGGTGCAGGTCCAAATCCTCCCTCAGCCACCCTGAGCAGGCACCGTGGTTCATGGCTTGTATGAATTGCAATCTCCTTCCTGGGCCAGTGAGCCACTGCTTGGGGTCAGGGTGGGGAGGGCATGCTGAGGAGTAAGCCAGATAGTTCATCGTCTTGGGCCTGGTCCTGGGGATGCTGTGCACTGGGGAGGCAGCAGGGCCCCTCAGCCGCAGTCCCAGCCTCAGGTCTGCACTGGAGTCTGCAGAGCACTTGGGCGCCTGCATCCTGCCTCATCCCCTTACACTGCTGTCCACCTTGGGCCTGCGGTAGGGCTGAGGGGCAGGGACTGGCTCCTGCATGACTCAGGCCACAGCAGTAGCCAGTGTCCTCAGCCTCCTGTACACATCCCTGAACTGACCGGCAGTGCACACAGCCCTCTCTCTGCAGGGACTCTGCTGGGATGGGACTGTGGACCTGGCTGGGTTGTGAACCTGGCAGTGCAGCCCTGGCATGCACAGCCCTTGGGGGCTGCCAGCCTGCTCCACTGCTGTTCGCAGGGAGGTGGAGGTGCAGGTGCAGGGAGAGGAAAAGGAACTGAGGCCACAGAGCAAGGCACTTTGGGACACAGCAGGGGCCAGAGTTCACTTCTATGACCATTCTTATACCTTGGAGGGTCAGCTTAGGGTTATCAGGCTGCTCGCCTGCCTCCTGCTCTGGCTATCCTGACACTTGACAGTACTTGGGGGTACAGGACACAGCACCCCTTAAGACTCAGGGCTTTTAGGGTTCTGCTTAGCGCAGCTGGGGCTGGAGGGAGGTGAGTCTCTGTCTCTTGTCATTTCCCTGCCAGCCTGGGACACCTCCTTTCCTGGGTGTCTCCTTGTCTGTCCTTTGCTGGTCGATTTGATCAGTCACCTGCACGGACTGCGTGACATGGCCTTGCCTCTTGATGCGCCTCCACCTCCCACACCCTCTGGCCTCCCCAGGTTCTTTCCTCCTCCTGTGGAATCTTCCTCATTTCTCTGGAAGCTCCCCTCCCCCCGGGCCTCCTGACCTTAGTGTCCTCTCTTAGACCCTTGCCTCTGCTTCCTGTCCAACGTCTCAGTCCAGCCTCTCTCCCAAGTCTCAGTTAATGTAGCCTGAAGGTGGGGGGGGGGGACAGCTCCCATTCCACACCCAGGCGGTCCAACCAGGGCCCCATTCACTCCTCCACTCACACTCACTCAGTCACTCAACACACACAGCCAGAGCACCTGGGAGAGCCTGGCCATGGGATGGGTGCAAGGGTCCTGGGAGACCCTCCTCCCCCAGGCTCAGCCACGCCTCCCTCTCCTCCCCTGTCCTGGGTCCTCCGACCTGGGGGAGGAGGGGACAGAGAGAGCAGAGCTGTGTGGTCCTAGAGACCTGGACCAGAGGAAGCAACAAAGCCACCTCCATCCGCATATCTCTCCCTTCAGGCCTCTTCACGCCTCCCTGCACCTGGGGCACCCAAGAGGCCCCGTGCCTGGTGATTCCCAGAGCCACGCCATCTCCTCTGCGGTCCCATCCAAATCTCCACTCCCGCCCACACCTGAACTCTCTCCTCCGACCCTCGACCCTCGGCCTCAATCTCCACAGCCCCCTTTCCCAACACACCTGCGCTCTCCCCCCAAGGGCACAAACCCAACCCCGCTTCTCCTCTGCTTGGTGGCAGACTCTGCCTTCTAGTCCAGGCTCCTTGGTCCTCCTTCCTCCTGTCCCCTCAAATCCGAAGAGTCCTACGTTTCTGCCCTTTCTGCAGCGCTGGTCGCCCACGAGAAGCGGACCTTGGATTCGCCTTAAGTCCGTGCCGGCACCTGCGCCCTCGCGACCGAGGTTGCGCCGCGGAGGTCCAGAGCCCCTGCGCCTGCATCGCGCCTCCCGGCTGGAGGAATGATTTCCAGAGCCCACGAGAAGCGAGCTCAAGCCTGGGCCAGGCCAGGTCGGTCGCTCCGGCTCCCTGCGACGCCCCCGGGGATTGCGGGCCGGGCCGTACTGCGCCGGGACCCAGGGAACAAGGAGAGGGGAAACGCAAGATCCGGGCTACGGCTGCAGCCCGACGGAGCTCGCTCCGAGAACACTGGACGCAGGAACCGGTCGGGCACCCAAGGCGCAGCCCGCTGGCCTCTCCGGCGCCGGGACAAAAGTCCCGCAGACTCTTCCTCCTCGCCGCGCTCCGGGCCCGCGGATTCCTGCCCGTCCGCGCCGCGCGTACCCCCTTCACCTCCAGTCCCGCGCTCACCGTCGAGGAATCCGAGGCAGAGCCAGAGGAACAGGCCCGGCGCGGCGCCCCGCGGCATCTCCGGCCGCTGCGGCGCGGGTGCGACCTGCGCGGCCGCAGCTAGGGGCTGGGAATGAGGGCGCCTTCGGGCAGCCCGGGGCGGGCCGGGGCGGGGCCGTCGCGGAGGCGGGCCGGGGCGGGGAGGGGGGCCCTCCGACCGCCCCTCGCACCTCGCGCAGGACCTCCCAGCGGTTGCCGGAGAGTGCGGGGTCGGCGAGAAGGACCTCAGCTTTGCTCGGCCCCTCTCCAGAGCCCGCACTTCCCAGTCCGCGGCGTCCTTGTCCGGCGTGGCCGCCCCGGGCAGTGGAGGTCACTGACGATGCCCACCCCTCGCCACGCTGGGAAGCAGCTGGGGCCTGGCACCAGGGATGGACGGAAGGCGGTCGCTCACGTTTCTCCGTCCTTTGACAACATTGAGCGCCGCTGCTTGAAACAGCAGTCGGTCCCATCTTCGTCACCGTCCCGCAGATGTCCGCTTCCCGAGCGGGAGGCGTGCATGGGGGCTGCGCCCGTCCCCGCCTGCAGGCCTGGTCTCCGCTGTGGGTCCTCTCGAGGTCTCTGTGGCGGACTCGTGCCCACACTGGCCCCTGGGGTGACACCGTGCTTTCTGGCCTGGCCACCCTCCCATATGCCTCCTTTCTGTTTTCAGTTCTCCCTCTCAACATTTCTTTAAAAATAAGTCCTGCGACGATGACCGTCTCACCGTCTTCCCTCTGCGTGTGCTCACTTGGTTCACACTTCCCCATGGGTCCCCAAAGCCCGTTTATCTTCGCCCTCAAATGATCCCAGAGGGTCGGCTGCAACCACTACCGCTCTCAAGGACGAGGCAGCACTGAGAGTGTTAAGTTGGAATCGTGGAGACCGTTTTGCTGATTTAATAAGTAACGTTGGAGGAATTAAGACAACCAAATAATGAATGGGTAGACTTTTTTCCCTTAGTCCTATATTTTGTTGCTTTCTTTCAATTTTAAAACAAAACTTACTGTGATATGTAACACTTGGGCGAAGTATATAAGACATCGGTGTATTATAAATGTGAATTTTAGAGCAAACACCCATATTTGCACTACCCAGGCCAAAGGATATGGAATGGCACTGGCATTCCAGAAACTGCCTGCCTTCCGCCCCCACCCCACCAAAGATTTCCACTATGATGGCTTTATCACTTTCCTGCTTTTTTCATTATTTCATGAAATAATGCTTTGCTTATTTAAAAAAGTGATTTAAATAGATATGTAGCAGATATATTTAATCCTTAAACACTTTTGTGAGATTCATCAATACTGCTTTGCTCACTTGCATACTGTAGAATAAACAGTTTATTATGCATCTACTACTGATGGAAGTTGTTGCCTGCTGTTACCAGTTTCCAGCTTTAGCTGCTATGAACAGTTTTGCGTATTTCCTGGTGTTTATGTGCCCTGTTCCTCTCTCTCTCTCTCTCTCTCTCTCTCTCTCTCTCTCTCTCTCTCTCCATAGCTGCAAAGTGGCAACTGTTTTATTCTGCTCTTGTTTTTATGGGTCAGGAATGTGAGAAGACTTGGCAGGGTAATTTCTGCTTGGGTCCCTCAAGCTGTTGTTGTCAGCTAGCGAAGGTTTGACTGGATTGGATGGATGGTGGTTGGTGCTGGCTGTCATGAGCTCAGCTGGGACTGGCAACCTGTGCACCCATTCATGGCCTTTCCAGCATGGCAAGCTTGGGATGGTTGTTTTGTAGGATGCTGTTGGCTTCTGCAGAGTGAGCATCCCAAGAGAGCCAGGTGGAAGTCTTACCATCTCAAAGAAGTCAAAACCTGCCTAGGAGACATACCCATCAGCGCTTGATGGGAGAGGCAAAGTCGTTCTCCAGAAGAGCATGTGGAATGGGAGGTACTGCTGAGGCCATCTTTGGAAAATACCCTTAACCACCATGGGCTACATCCCGTTTCCATTCCGTGTCCCACTTTTCACTTTCTTATTGGTATCTTTTTATTTTTTTTCCCCAGGAAAGGGGAAGATCTTAATTTTCATGCAGCCCTCCTTATGACTTTTTTCCTTTTTGTTAGTGCTTTTAAGTCTTCACTCTTGATGTTGTGAAGAGGGTTATCTTTTCTATCACTCAAATTTTTAAATTGGTTTTTCTTTCACATTTAGATAATTGATTTTTCTCTGTGATGTGAAGTAGACAGGGGGCCAGGTTTCTTTGTCTCATGATCACTGATGAAAAGGTCATTCTTTCTGCACTGTTTTCTAATTCTAATTTGCTCATAAATTTCAGGCCTACACTGAATGAGTTATTTTCTGGGTTTTATTATTTTTTTTTCTGTACCGATGCTATGATGTCTTAATTACCTTGGCTTTATAAAATGGTGTGTCTGAGAGCATAAATCCTCCCAACATACTCTTCAGAGGTGACTTTGCAGCACTTAACAAGTTGCTTTTGTATTCAAATTTCAGACTTGTTTTGCCAATTTCTACACACAGGTGATATGCTGTGACTTAGAGACTTCAGTGGTAATTAAGCTATAATCAGTTTGAGAAAAACCAGCTTTTTATTTGATTCATAAACAGAATCTCTATTTTTAAATGTTTGATTTCTGTCAATAATGTTTTATTGCTTTTGTGTATATCTCATGGGCATATTTGTTACATTTATTCCTTGATATCTATTATTCTTATGCAATTTTAAAGAAAATGTATGTTGGCATTTCATTTCCTTGTTTGCTCTTTGTGTATAATTATACATTGTTTTTTGAAAAAATCAGGTAATTTTTTCTCTGTGAGTGAGAATTTAGGTTTTTCAATATACCCTAGATACAAATTTTTTTATCAGACCTATGATTTGCACATATTTTTTCTAGATAGTTGCTTTCTTTTCATTCTCCCCAGAATGTCCTTTGAGTAGTAATTTTTAATTTTCATGATGTTTAAGTTATTATTTTTTTGTTGCGGATTTCACTTTGTCTAACATTAATATAACCACTCCAACTTTCTTAGCATTAGTGTTGGCCTGGCACCTTTTTGGGGACCTTTTACCTTTAACCCATATGTGTTTTTATATTTCAGTTGTGATTGGGTCTTGTTTTTATTTTGCATTTGACACTTTCAGCTCTTTGATTGTTGATGTGAATTAAGTTAAATTTGCCATCTTGATCGTTGTTTCTTATTTGTCCCATCTGTTATTTGTTTACTTTTCCCTCTTTCTCTCCCTCATTTTTCTTGGACAGAGTATTTTTATGATTTCATTTTATCTAATTTACTGTCTTATTAGCTACACTCTCTTTTATAGCTTTGGTGTTTACAATATACAACTTTAACTTATAACAGCCCAGCTTCATATATACAACCTCACATATAATGCAAAACCTCACAAAAGTCACTAGTGTTTCTTCCCTCCAAGCTCTCAAGCCAGGTATTGTTGGTCTCATACCTATCGTTGTATTTCACAATGCAGTTTCAGTGTTTTTGTTTCATTACTTATATTTTAAGGTACTTAACTAGGAAGAAACAATCTTTTATCTTTACCATTTTTTGACATTATATTTTCATCAGGTAGCATTTTCCTTATGCCCAAAGAACTTCCTCCAACACTTCTTATAATGTGAATGTGCAAGTGATCAATTCTTTCAGCTTTTGAATGTGTGTCTAAAAAAGGATGTTTCTCCTCCTTTCTTCTGCAGGTACTCCAGTTAAAAGTTTATTAGACCACCTAATATTATTTCATAGTTTCCTAAAACCATCTTTATTAATTTTTAGCTTTTTAATCTTTTAATTTCATATTTTAAATATTGTGGTAAAATACAGCATACAATTTATCATTTTAACCATCCTTTCTTTATTTGTGTATTTTAAAAAATATTTTATTTTTTTTGAGAGGTAGAGTTACAGACAGTCAGAGGGGGAGAGAGAGAGAGAGGTCTTCCAACTCTTTGTTCACTCCCCAGATGGCCGCAATGGCCAGAGCTGGGCCGATCTAGAGCCAGGAGCTTCTTTCAGGTCTCCCACCTGGGTGCAGGGGCCCAAGTTCTTGAGCCATCTTCTACTGCTTTCCAAGGCCATAGCAGAGACTTGAATTATTGGAAGAGGAGCAGCCAGGACTCAAACGAGCACCTATATGGGATCCTGGTGCCACAGGCAGAGGATTAACTTACTGTGCTTCAGTGCCAGCCCCACCACTCTTTTTTTTTTTTTTTTTTTTTTTTTTTTTTGACAGGCAGAGTGGATAGTGAGAGAGAGAGACAGAGAGAAAGGTCTTCCTTTTTGCCGTTGGTTCACCCTCCAATGGCCGCCACGGCCGGCGCGCTGCGGCCGGCGCACCGCGCTGATCCGATGGCAGGAGCCAGGAGCCAGGTGCTTTTCCTGGTCTTCCATGGGGTGCAGGGCCCAAGCACCTGGGCCATCCTCCACTGCACTCCCTGGCCACAGCAGAGGGCTGGCCTGGAAGAGGGGCAACCGGGACAGAATCCGGCGCCCCAACCGGGACTAGAACCCGGTGTGCCGGCGCCGCTAGGCGGAGGATTAGCCTAGTGAGCCGCGGCGCCGGCCACCACTCTTTCTTTTAAAACAATTAAATTTAAAGAAATAAAAGAAGGTCTGACAACAATGTCTCATCAGACATACAATGTCAATAAAGAAAAATGTAGAGTGAATGGAAAAGAAAGGACCAAGAAGGGATTTGAGAACAGGAAAGTAAAGTAACTGAGATGAAAAATTCACTATATAGGCTCAAAAATAGACTTTCCCTGGCTGAAGACAGCATCTGAAATCAAAGCTAGATAATATATATGCAGTCTGAAATACAGTGAGAAAAAAGGAAAAAAAAAGGAAAAAGAATGCAGAAAACTATTAAGAGCTTTAGAGAAGTGTGTGCTGACATTGAACACATCATCTTATATATAATGATGGTGGCATTAGGACAGGGAGAGGGGGCCGTGAGACAAGGAGATAGTAAGAGAGAGGCCCAAAGCAGAAAAACTATTTGAAGAAATAATAGTTGAAAACTGTGAATTTGAAGAAAAAAATACACACACACACACACACACACACACACCTCAATGTACTCCAAGAAGGTATAATGTATAAAGAGATCTATATATACATTTATATAAAATATATTTATATAAAATTTATAGAGATCCACAGCTGATGCATCACAGTAACAATGATGAACCCCAGTGATGAGAAAATCTTGAAGGCAGCAAGAAAAAACAGCTACATAGAAGGTAACCAAAGTAAGATTTAATTCAAATTCTCATTAAAAACAATGGAGGCCAGAAGGCAATTAGATAACATGTTAAAAATGCTCAGAGAAGACTTGATAAAGAAATTATGGGATATATACTCTATAGAATACCATACAGCAGTAAAAAATGAAATCCGATCATTTGCAACAAAATGGAGGAATCTGGAAAACTTCATGCTGAGTGAAATAAGCCAGTCCCAAAGGGACAAATATCATATGTTCTCCCTGATGGGTGACATCTAACCGAGCACCAAAAAGAAAACCTGTTGAAGTGAAATGGACACTATGAGAAATGGTGCCTTGATCAGCCCTTGTCCCGACTGTTGATGTACAATTTAATACTTTATCCCTTTTAGTATTTTTTTGTTCTACTTAATACCATTGGTTGAACTCTTCAATTAAAACACAATTATTCTTAGGTGTTCAAATTTAACTGAAAAGTGATCCCTGTTAAATATAAGAGTGGGAATAAGAGAGGGAGGAGATGTAGAGTTTGGCAGAGGCTCAATCGGACTTACTCCTAATGGTAGAGTTAGAAATGTGCCAGGGGATTCCAATTCAATCCCATCAAGGTGGCATGTACCAATGCCATCTCACTAGTCAATGTGATCAGTTTCAGTTCATAACTGATCATAGTGATAGAATTAAGAGCCAAAGGGATCACATTAACAAGACTAGCGTCTGCTAATACTAACTGATAGAATTAAAAAGGAGAGAACAATCCAACATGGGAAGCAGGATACACAGCAGACTCATAGAATGGCAAATGTCCTAAACAGCACTCTGGCCTCAGAATCAGCCCTTAAGGCATTTGGATCTGGCTAAAAAGTCCATGAGAGTATTTCAGGCATGGAAAGCCAAGACACTTGGCAAAAAAAAACCAAAAACCAAAAACCAAAAACAAAACAAAAAAACCCAAACACAACACTCACTCTGTGAGTGAGATCCCAGTGGAAAGAATGGGCCATCAAAGAAGAAGGTACCTTTCTCTGAAGGGAGGAGAGAACTTCCACTTTGACTATGGCTTTGTCTAAATAAGATCAGAGTCGGCGAACTCAAAAGGCTTCCCTAGCCTTGGCAGCTCATGACAAGAACATCAGGTGATTACTGACGCCATAGAGTGTCAGTTGTTAAAATCAACACAACAGGAGTCACTGTGCATTTACTCCCCATGTAGGATCTCTGTCTTTAATGTGTTGTACTATGTGAATTAATGGTATAACTAGTACTCAAACAGTACTTTATACCTTGTGTTTCTGTGTGGGTGCAAACTGTTGAAATCTTTATTTAGTATATAATAAATTGATCTTCTGTATATAAAGATAATTGAAAATGAATCTTGATGTGAATGGGATGGGAGAGGGAGCAGGAGATGGGATGGTGGTCGGTGGGAGGGAGGTTATGGGGGGAAAAGTCGCTATAACCCAAAAGTTGTACTTTGGAAATTTATATTTGTTAAATAAACATTAAAAAAAATAGAAGGAAAAAAAGTGCTCAGAGAAAAACATTGTTAACCTAAGAATCTCCTATTGATAAAGCTATCTTCCTAAACAAAAGCAACATAAAGGCATTTCCAGATTACAAAAAAGGTTGAAGGAATTTGTTGCCAGCAGATCCACCTCACATTAAATAACGTCAGAAGTTTTCTGGGCTAGAAGTAAGTAACCCCAGACAGTTATTTGAATCCACTTGCAAAAACAAAGAGCATCAGCAAAGGTTATTATCCAAGACAGAATAAATGTATATTTCTAGTCTTCTCTTCTCTTCACTGGTTTAGAAAGCAATTGTACAAAGCAATGAGTACGTTAATGTATTGCTGGGCCTCTGACATATAGAAATGTATTATATTTCAGTATAGCCCAATGGAGGAGATTGACAGCAAAGCTGAATTGGGTTAAGGAAAGACTCCAGATGGTAACTCAGGAATGCATGAAGAGAACAAGAAATGATAAATAAGATAGTGATAAATAATAAGAAAATCTTTTCATATATACTTTATATATCTTCTTTGTTTTTGTTTCTGGTTTTCAATTCTGTTCCATTGGTCTATCCATCTGTTTCTGTACCAGTACCATGCTGTTTTGATAACAACTGCCCTGTAGTATGTCCTGAAATCTGGTAATGTGATGCCTCTGGCTTTGTTTTGTTGTACAAGATTGCTTTAGCTATTCGAGGTCTCCTGTGTCTCCATATGAATTTCAGCATCATTTTTTCCAGATCTGAGAAGAATGTCTTCAGTATTTTTATTGGTATTGCATTGAATCTGTAAATTGCTTTTGGGAGAATGGACATTTTGATGATATTGATTCTTCCAATCCATGAGCATGGAAGATTTTTCCATTTTTTGGTATCCTCTTGTATTTCTTTCTTTATGGTTTTGTAATTTTCATCATAGAGATCCTTAATGTCCTTGGTTAAGTTTATTCCAAGGTATTTGATTGCTTTTGTAGCTATTGTGAATGGGATTGATCTTAGAAGTTCTTCCTCAGCCAAGGCATTGCCTGTGTATACAAAGGCTGTTGATTTTTGTGCATTGATTTTATATCCTGCTACTTTGCCAAACTCTTCTATGAGTTCCAATAGTCTCTTAGTAGAGTTCTTTGGATCCCCTAAATAAAGAATCATATCATCTGCAAAGAGGGATAGTTTGAGTTTTTCCTTCCCTATTCGTATCCCTTTAATTTCTTTTTCTTGCCTAATAGCTCTGTCTAAAACTTCCAGAACTATATTGAATAGCAGTGGTGAGAGTGGGCATCCCTGTCTGGTACCAGATCTCAGTGGAAATGCTTCCAATTTTTCCCCATTCAATAGGATGTTGGCTGTGGGTTTTTCATAAATTGCTTTGATTGTATTGAGGAATGTTCCTTCCATACCCAGTTTGCTTAGAGTTTTCATCATGAAAGGGTGTTGAATTTTATCAAATGCTTTCTCGGTGTCTATTGAGATAATCATATGGTTTTTCTTCTGCAGTCTGTTAATGTGGTGTATCACGTTGATTGTTTTGTGCACATTGAACCATCCCTGCATGCCAGGGATAAATCCCACTTGGTCTGGGTGGATGATCTTTCTGATGTGTTGTTGCATTCTATTGGCAAGAATTTTATTGAGGATTATTGCATCTATGTTCGTCAGGGATATTGGTCTGTAATTCTCTTTCAATGCTGCATCTTTTTCCGGCTTAGGAATTAAGGTGATGCTGGCTTCACAGAAAGAATTTGGGAGGATTCCCTCTTCTTCGATTGTTCTGAATAGTTTGAGAAGAATTGGAGTCAGTTCTTCTTTAAATGTCTGGTAGAATTCAGCAGTGAATCCATCTGGTCCTGGGCTTTTCTTTGTTGGGAGGGCCTTTATTACTGTTTCAATTTCTGTCTCAGTTATGGGTCTGTTTAGGTTTTCTATGTCTTCCTGGTTTAGGTAGGTTGCATGTGTCCAGGAATGTATCCATTTCTGATAGATTTTCCTGTTTGCTGGCATACAGGTCCTTGTAGTAATTTCTGATGATTCTTTTGATTTCTGTGGTGTCTGTTGTTACGTTTCCTTTTTCATCTCTGATTTTATTGATTTGGGTCTTTTCTCTCCTTGTTTTAGTTAGTTGGGCCAATGGGGTGTCAATTTTTTTATTTTTTCAAAAAACCAGCTCCTCGTTTGGCTGATTTTTTGTAATTTTTTTTGGATTCAATCCTGTTGATTTCTTCTCTGATTTTAATTATTTCTCTTCTCCTACTAGATTTGGGTCTGGCTTGCTGCAGATTTTCTAGATCCTTGAGGTGAATTGAAAGCTCATCTATTTGGTGCCTTTCCAATTTCTTGATGTAGGCACCTATTGATATAAACTTTCCTCTTAACACTGCTTTTGCTGCGTCCCATAAGTTTTGGTATGTTGTGCTGTTATCCTCATTTACTTCCAGAAAAATTTTGATTTCTCTCTTAATTCCTTCTATGACCCAGTGTTCATTCAGGAGCATGTTGTTCAATCTCCATGCGTTTGCGTATGCTCTAGGGATTCCTGAGTTGCTAATTTCCAACTTCATTCCTTTATGGTCTGAGAAGCTGCATGGTATGATTCTAATTCTTTTGAATTTGCTGAGACTTGCTTTATGGCCTAGTATGTGGTCAATCCTAGAGAAGGTTCCATGTACTGCTGAGAAGAATGTAAAATCTTTAGCTGTAGGATTGAAAGTTCTGTAGATATCTGTTAGATCCATTTGGGCTATAGTGTCGTTTAAATCTACTGTATCCTTGTTGATCTTCTGTCCTGTTGATCTGTCTATTTCTGAGAGTGGAGTATTGAAGTCCCCCAGTACTATTGTATTGGGGTCTAAGTCTCCCTTTAAGTCCCTTAACAAATCTTTTAGATAAACCAGTGCCCTGTAATTAGGTGCATATACATTGATAATTGTTATATCTTCTTGTTGAATTGATCCCTTAATCATTATATAGTGTCCCTTTTGTCTCTCCTAACAGTTTTTGTGGTAAAGTTTATGTTGTCCGATATTAAGATGGCTACGCCCGCTCTTTTTGCATTTCTGTTGGCATGGTATATCTTTTTACAGCCTTTCACTTTCAGTCTGTGTGCATCTTTGTTGGAAAGATGTGTTTCTTGTAAGCAGCAAATGGATGGGTTTTGTTCCTTAACCCAATCAGCCGATCGGTGTCTTTTAACTGGACAGTTCAGGCCATTAACGTTCAAGGTGACTATTGATAAGTGGTAACTTTGCCCTGCCATTTGCCAAAGATATTTTCTAATGTATGCTTTGAATTCCCTGTGATCTTTTGCTGTGAGGTTTCCTTCCTTTACCTTCTTTCGTATTGATGACCATGTTTATGTGTTTCTTTGTGCAACACATCTTTAAGCATCTTTTGCAGGGCTGGACAAGTGGCGACAAATTCTTTCAATTTCTGTTTGCTATGAAAAGTCTTTATTTCACCTTCATTCACAAATGAGAGCTTTTTCAGGATATAATATTCTGGGCTGGCAGTTTTTCTCTCTTAGTACCTGGGCTATATCTCGCCATTCCCTCCTAGCTTGTAGGGTTTCTGATGAGAAGTCAGCTGTGAGTCTGATTGGAGATCCTCTGAGAGTAATCTGACATTTCTCTCTTGCACATTTTAGGATCTTTTCTTTATGTTTCACTGTGGAGAGTTTAATTACAACGTGTCGTGGTGAGGATCTCTTTTGGTCGTGTTTACTAGGGGTTCTATAAGCTTCCTGTACTAGGATGTCTCTGTCCTTCTCCATACCTGTGAAATTTGTGCTAATATCTCACTAGGAACGCCTTGTAATCCTTTCTCCCTCTCCATGCCTTCAGGAACTCCTAGAACCCGAATGTTGGTTTTTTTTTAATAGTATCCTGAAGATTCCCAACAATATGTTTTAGATTTCTAATTTCCTCTTCTTTTCTTTGGTCTAACTGTATCCTTTCCTGTGCTCTGTCTTCTAAGTCTGATATTCTCTCTTCTGCTTCACCCATTCTGTTTGTAAGGCTCTCTAATGTGTTTTTCATTTGATCTATTGAATTCTTCACTTCATTATAATTTCTCGTCACTATCACAGTTTCCTGTTGTACTAGTTGTTTCATTTCAATTATTTCCACAAATTTGTGGATTTTACGGATTTCCTTCCTGATGTTTTTGGAAAAGACACATTATATGATTTCAATGTTTTAAAATTTCTTGAGGCTTATTTCGCATCTGTTCTGGTGAAAGATTCATTGTAAATGAGAAGAGTATTCTGTTGTTGTTGGGGGCATGTTCTGTGTATGTCTGGTATAGCTGGCTTACAGTGTTGTACAAGTCCTCCATTTCCTTACTGATTTTCTGTCTTGTTTATGTCCTTTAGTGAGCGTAGAATATTGATGTCTCTGAATGTTGTGAAGCTACTTCTCTTTTTAAAATATGTATGTTTTCTCTTTGTATGGAGCTATTTTGTTAGGTGCACACATTTGAAATTGTTATATCTTCCTGATGGTTATTCTTTTATCAACATCTAATATCCTTATTTGTCTGTTGTAGCTATTTTGACTGAGGTTTATTTTGTCTGATGTCAGTATAACCACACCAGCCTCTCTTTTGGTTACTACTTGCATGGAATATAATTTTCCCTCCTTTTACTTTTAACTTTGGATCTAAATTGAGTCCCTTATAGATATGTAGTTGATAATTTTTTTGGTCTATTCATCCAATTTTTTTTATTGGGGGAGTTTAATCAACTAACATTGAAAGTAACTACTGATAAGGAAGAACTTAATTCTGTCACTTTGCTATTTGCTTTATATGCCTTATACTCTTTTTGTCCCCTATTATCCTTTACCATCTTCTTTTTTTTAAAAGTCAGAGTTACACAGAGAAAGAAGAAGGGGCAGAGAGAGAGAGAGAGAGAGAGAGGTCTTTCTTCCACTGGTTCACTCCCCAATTGACTGCAACGGCTGGAGCTGCGCCCATCTGAAGCCAGGAGCCAGGAGCTTCCTCCTGGTCTTCCCATGAGGGTAAAGGGGCCTAGGGACTTGGGCCATCTTCCAATGCTTTCCCAAAACATAGCAGAGAGCTGGATCGGAAGTGGAGCAGCTGGGTCTTGAACCGGGGCCCATATGGGATTTGGGCACTGCAGGTGGCAGATTTACCCGCTATGCCACAGTGTCGGCTCCTGCCATCTTCTTTGTTTGGTTGATTTCTGGGTGGTAGTGCGGCATTTAAATCCCATTGTTGTGTCTTTTGATGTATATTCTTTAGCTATTTTGAAAAGAAATAGAAAATCAGAGAACGCCTGTGATAAAGAGACTGAGTCACATTTTAAAAATTAATTTGATTGTCAGTGACAGCAACAGAGATAGAGATGTTAGAGTTGATAAAGCTAGAGATAGAGGCAAACAGAGAGAGATCTTATGTGCTGGTTCACTTGCATAGAAGGGACCCAACTACAGCCATAACCTGCTGCCTCCCAGGGTGCACATTAACAGGAGACTGGAATTGCACTCAAACCTATGCACTCCAGTGTGGGATTATAGGTGTCCCAACTGGCATATTAACCACTAAATCATTTGTCAACTCCAAAATTACGTGTAACATCCTAAATTTGTGGGACTCTCATTTGAGTTTATATCAGCTTGACTACAATAACACAAAACCTGCTCCTTTCACTGCTCTACCCCCAACACTTTGAGTTGTTGTGGAATTACATTTTTACACATTTTGTGCACCAAAAATAGTCTATTCTAAAAAAATGCATTAGGGGCCAGTGCTGCGGTGTAGTGGATTAAGCTACTGCCTGCAGTGCCAGCATTCCCTATGGGTGCTGATTGGATTCCCAGCTGCTCCACTTCCAATCCAGCTCCCTGCCAATGTACCTGGTAAAGCAGTGATGACCCAGTTGCTTAGGCCCCTGCACCCACGTGGCTCCTGGTTTCTGGCTCTAAACTGGCTTAGTTCTGGCTGCTGCAGCCATTTGGGGAGTGAAGCAGCAGATGGATGATTCCCCAACCCCCACCCTATAACTCTGTCTTTCAAATAAAATGAAGAAACCTTAAAAAAATGTTTTAGCCTTTTAGGTTATGTTGGAACCAAGGCATTCTCTATTCAGATACAGCAATCAGCAGAGCATGATCTCCAGTGTTTGGAAGACAGAGTCCTTTTTGCCCACCCTGGCTCCCACAGGCTGTGTGTAAGCTGCTACAGGAATGTTCCCAGAGGCTGCCAGCAGGGTGAGAAGTGGGAGACTAGTAGTTGGTCCTGTGCTAAATTAAATGAGCTTCATTTCCAATCCTTCTCCTGAAAGCCTTCAATAGTCTTCAGAATTCCACAGCACTGACATCTCACAGGTTCTGCCAGGGCCATTTTCTAGGTGAGGACAGATTATGGTGCTTCCTAGTCTTCCATCTTTCGAGAATATTCTCAGTCAATTAGTTTTTTAAAAAGATGTATTTATTTTTATTTGAAAGTCAAAGTTACACAGACAGAGGAAGGGGGTAGACAAAGAGATCTTGCATCCACTGGTTTAATCCCCAGATGGCCACAATGGCCAGGACTGGGCCAAGCTTCAGCCAGGAGTCAGGAGCTTCAGCCAGGTCTCCCAAATGGGTGGCAGGGTCCCAAGCACTTGGGCCATCTTCCGCTGCTCTTCCTGGGCCATTAGCAGGGAGCTGGATCAGAATTGGAGCAACCAGGATATGAATCAGTGCTTTTATGGGATGCTGGTTTTGCAGGCGATGCCTTTACCCAATATGCACAATGCCGGCCCTGGTCAATTAGCTTTGACAAGGCTCCCAAGACCATTCGATGAGGGAAGAAACAGCCTGTTCAATGAATGGTGCTGGACCTTGATCACACACATTGCACACTATACACACAAATAGACTAAAAATGGATCAAAGCCTAAATCAAAAGTGAAACTATTAAACTCTTTGAAGAAAACAAAGGCGCAAGTATTTCTGGTCATGTATTTGGCAGTGGATTCTTAGTACATCAAAAACAGAAGCTAGAAGAAAAATTAGCTGAATTATACAACAGCAAAATTAAGACATTTTTGTGCAACAAAAACACAGGTGACAATCCATACAATGAGGAAAAATACTTAACAGATTCTATGGAATCCATATAGAACTGCTTTAAGTCAACAAGAAAATCACAAAGGGAAAAGATCTTAATATCCATTTATCCAAAGGAGATACAAATATGGCCAACACACTCACGACAAATGCTCACCTCAGGAGCCATCATGGAAACACACATCAAAATCACTCTTCACTCCCCGTGGGATGGCCAAAATCAAAATGATGGACGATACAACCCATTTTTGGCAAGGATGTAGAGAAATGAGAATTCCCCTTCAGGGCTGGGGGTAATGTTAAAGGGTACAGCCACTCTGGAATCACTCTGGCAGTTCCTCAGAACACTAAACATAGAGTTACTACACGAGCCAGGCACTTCACTCCTAGGGATGTACCCGAGAGAGACGAAAATGTGTGTCCTTCAGAAATGGCTCCATTATCCAGAAAAAGTTCAGTGGTGGAAACTACTGAAATGTCTGTCCATTAAGCATAAATAAATTGTGTTGTATCCATACAATGGACTGTTATTCCAGTATAAAATAAAATGAAGTGTTACATAGATGAATCTTTAGAACCTTACACTGAGAGAGGAGCCAATCACAAAGAACGTACATGATGCAATTCCACTTGTATGTATTGTCCAAAACAGAAAGATATGAAGAAGCAGTGGCTGCCTATGGCTGTGGGGGCTGGGGGAATGGGAGCATGCAGGCTGATGCCTCAGGAGCACAGCATTTCTTTCCAAGGTGATGGAACATTCTCACATTGATTGTGCTGATGATCACCCAACTTTGTGAATACAGGAGAAGCCACTATTATTTTTTAAAACATTATTTATTTATTTGGAAGGCAGAGTTAGAGAGAGAGAGAGAAAGAGAAAGAGAGTGAGAGAGAGAGAGATCTTCCATCTTTTGGTTCACTCCGCAAATGGTCACAATAGCCAGTGCTAGGCCATGCCAAAGCTTCATCTAGGTCTCTCATGTGGGCACAGGGGCCCAAATACTTGGGCCATCTTCTGCTGCTTTTCCAGGTGCATTAGCAGGGAGCTGGATTAGAAGTGGAACAGCTGAGACTTGAACTGGTACACATATGTGATGCTGGCATTGTAGTTGGCAGCTTAATCTGCTATGCACAGTGCTGGCCCCCATGGTATATAAATTTATCTCAATGAAACTGTTACCAAAAATATATCCACACAGTTTTATGGAGCATAAATGTGGCATTTTCTGATGTAAAAGAAAGACCTTGGGGTTGCTTGTCTTTAAAGTGGTGGAAACTTTGAAATCAGGTGAGATGGAAGGTTGTCCCAGCAAAGGTGGATGGGTGTGGCTTATAGCACACACTGTGAAGGCAGGTGGTTGGCACACATGTGTGCATGAATGTGTGCTTTTTGTGCACTTGACCAACGTGGACTGGGAATAATTTTCTGTGTTCATTCAGTTTCCTGTAAATGAAATTCAGCATGTGCAAAATTTGCCTTATGCTCAGATTTTCCCTAGGGTATCATTGGACAGTGTTCAAATAACCAATACAACTGTTATGTAAGTGTGGTACTCACATTTAGAATGCTTCCTGTAAGTCTCATGGAATTGGCTTCTTGACCAACAATTTTGAATTTAGTCCAGTGGCATTTAATGTAATTAGTGATATATTTGGGTTGATATTTACCATCTTGCTCTTTGCTTTCTATTTGTTCTGCTCTTTCATCATTTATTTATACCTTCTTTCTTATCTTTTATTGATCAGTCAAGTGTTCTTTGTTGTTACATTTTTCTCTTTTCTCCTAATGTGGGAGACTGTAAAGATGGTAGACAATCCCCACTCTTCACTCCTCCCTGTATCCACCAATTTTACAATAGAACTGTGCAGCTTCTCCCACCAAGATTTAAAGTTGGGTTTCCCTCCCTTTGATTATAAGATGGCCTCTTATTTTTAATTAATTTATCAATTAATATACTTATTGATTTTACTTGAAAAGCTGAGAGGCGAGGGAGATTTTTTCATTTGCTGACTTACTTTCCAAATTCTCACATCAACTGGGGCTGGGCCAGATCAAAATTGGGAGCCTGGAACTCAATTTCGGTCTCCCACTGGGATGGAAGGACCCAACAACTTGAACCATCACCTTCTGTCTCTCAGGCATTAGCAGGAAGCTGGATTGGAAGTGGAGCTAGGGTTCATACCCAAGGGCTCCAATATGGGTTGCAGGTGTTCCAAGCAGCAAGTTAATCATTGTACCACATGCCCACCCCCAGGTCTCTAGTCTTACTTTAGCCAAGAGAATTCAGCAATAGTGACAAAGGGAAGACTTTGTCCCATTCACTCTATGACCCTGCCACAACCGTGTGTAGTGTGTCCAAAGGGGCTGCTGGAGGATGAAAGCTGAGCAAAGGTGTAGTGACTTCTCTGTGAATTACTGATGACATGAGTCCTGCAATCTTAAAGGCTTTGCAATGCAAGTGCCACTTATGGGACAGAGAAATAGTTTTGATTTGACCACCAGCAAAAGCCAGTGTGGTGGACTCAGACCACAGAGTTTCTAAAAGCCACAAAGTAGGAAGGAAGCAGCTCTGGCAGAAAATGCTTCCCCATGGGAAGGCTGAGCATGCCACAGTGGACAGGAAGCAGGGAACGATAGAGACAGGAACTGAGAAGGAGTCATAGGAGGCCTGCATCCTCAGAAGGACTCAGTGTCCCCGGGGGTGACAGGGAAGGAGAGGACGGCTGGAGGAGATCTTGGGGTGCAGGCAGTGCCTTGTTTGCGTGGAGGTGGGGGCAAGAATAAGGTGGGTGCCACAGAGAAGCCCACAGCCTGTAGTCACACCCATGCAGAGGCAGATGCCCAAGTGAGAGCCCCTTGGCTGCCCCCAGAAGAGCCCAGCTCAGGGCAGGCCAGAAGGGCTGGAGTGAGGTCCCTGTACCACTTCCTACAACACACAGCTGGGCTGGCAGCCTGGGGAGAAACAGGCACACACAGGGCACAGACCTATACCTCTTCATTGCCATCGTCCCAGGGACAGTGGCCAGCTGTGGGGGCTCAGGAGGACCTCGGCAGCCAAGGGTTTGCTAAAAGGAGCCCAAGTCAGCCAGGGGGAACTGAGGATTACTCTAGAGTTGGCTTTAGCTCCCTGGGAATGAAGGCTTGTTATCATCATTGGTGGAAATGGATTCTAAGTTCATTCACTTATGGGTAAAGAAATGTGTGTTTGTGCATGAAAGAAAAGCCCCAAGAGGGGATTTGGCTAAACCCATTAACCCAGTTACCCAGGGTGGATCCTGGCCAGCCATGGAAAAGTGTGACTTGCCTTCCTGTTCCAAGGCAGAGACATACAGGAGGGTTCTGTTGACAGAACAAAATGTACAGAGTCCTTCCCTATGGCCAAGGAAATGCATCTGTCTCCATCCATGTCCTGTGCAGTGCAGAGCACTGGAGCCCAGGTGATTCACATAGTATAGAAGTTTGTTTGGCTCACAGCTCAGGAGGTTGGGCAGCCTGAGAGCATGGGACCATCCAGTGTGTATCTCGTGCTGCATCCTGCCATGGTGAGGGCATCACACACCCAGCTGGATGCTGGCTCAATCCTCTCTGCTTCTTCTGAGAAAGCTGTAGCCACCACCATGGAGGCCCCGCCCTCACGACCTGACCTACTCCTGATGGTCCCCCAGAGGTTCCATCTCCAGGTCCCATCAATAAAGAACTTTGGGGACTAGGTTTCCAGCACATGAACTTTTGGGGGCCACATCCAAAGCCCAGCTGGAGGGAATGAAGAGGAAAGGAGGCAGACTGGATGGATCTAGGGAACCACCTACCTGTTTCACGGTCAGGCACAACTGCTGCCCCAGGCTCAGGGCACCCAGAACAGAGGAAGGAAGAAGAAATCCCCTTGGGGAGCCTCCTGCCCCACAGCAGCCCTGGCCTACAGTACCAGGCCACATTGCCTGCTCATCTTCCACCCTGCCCCACAGCCCAAGATGTGCCTGTGATTTCATTACCCCTGAGATGGATCCACTTGGGGACACAGGACAGTGTACCATCCTCAAATAGCTAAAGGGATGTTGTGAGGAATGGGATTGGATTCCTTCTACCTGGTTCTGGGGGACAGATTTAGGAAGAGGGCGTCAAATTTTCAAGGTGGTTCTATCGTATTGAACTAATGTGCTTCTGAAGACTCTAGGAATTCAAAATACATGTTTGGTAAGATGAATGTTCCCCTTTGACATATGTGTGTGTGTGGTATCTGTGGCTGTGATCATGCATATCTGTGTCAATTCTGTCTGTCCTCTTCTGCATATCTTTCACTACACTATAGATTTTCACTCTTGTTTGCATTGCTCAGCTCTGGCATAAGGACTGCTTCCAGATGGATTTCTGTCTTACCCTGCAAAAAGAATTGTAAACAGCAGTCAGGGAGCAATTGCAGAAGGTGAGTTGCTGGGATTTAGCTGCTTGTGCTACAAGATACAGACCCTGTAATGAGTCACCAATTTGTGGACTGTGTAAATGCTGCCACCGTGTGGCCATATTATGTCATGTGGCCACCTGTCCAACATGCGTCTGTATTTATATAATTTATTCATTTATTTTTCGTTTGACTTGAAAGATGAGAGAGAAAGAGAGAGAGAGAAAGAGAGAGAGAGAAAGAGAGAGAGAGAGAGAGAGGCAGATGGAGACAGATCTTTCATCCAGCAATTCCAGTAATTCACTTGCAAAATATCTGCAATAGCTAGGGCTGGACCAGACCAAAACCAGGAGATTGGAGAACTCCATTCGGGTCTCCCATGTGGATGACAGGGACCTAGCTACTTGAGTCACCACCTGCTACCTCCAAGGATGTGCATTAGCAGGGAGCTGGATCAGAAGCAGAGGGTCTGAGTTTCGAAGCAGGCACTCAGACATGAGATATAGGTGTTCCAAATGACAACTTAGCAGCTGCCACACACCCACCCCCTCACATATTTAAAACCATTCCTCCAGTTAATACTTTTCAATGACTTAGAGGAACAGTTGTGCACACCTCTATGAGGGTCAGTCTTTCTTGTCTTTTCCACCTGTGCCCTAGAGGAAAGGAACCCTCTTCAGAGCAGATGGCAAGGTGAGTAATGGGCATTATACTTACTGGGTCCTGCCTGCATGTTAAGGACTCAACATGTCCATCCATCTACTGATTTACAGCTAGATATGAACAGAGCCGTCCCAGGAAATCTCAAGGGCTTTCCTCTTCATAATGACCTAGAAACTACAGGGCTGGCAGGTGTCCCAGAGAAGGCAGCCACACTGTCATCTTTATGAACCCTAAGCTCATTATAATATCATTAGCATAGCAGTTTTGACTGTGACCCACCTCCAGAATCACCAGGACAGACCCAAAAGGAACCTACTAAGAAAGAAAATAGATGCTACCCCTATTCCAGGAAACCCTGCCTCTTTCCCAGAACTCTCCTCCCTATCTCCCATCATTGCTGGATAAAGAGAAATCCCCTCAGACTCTCTGGGCAGATGCTCCCCTTCCAGCTCCAGCCTGCCTGCTCTCCTTATCTTGAGAGTACAGTTATTGCTTATGATAAATTCTGCTTGCCAGCTCGGTTCAACCCAGACACATCCTAAAATTCTTTCTTTTTAAAAAAGGAATTTATTAATACATTAGGTTCTCAGGGTCACAGTAAATGCATGATAATTATTACAACACAATTCTCATGTTAATGTGATATTAATTCAAAGGGGACAGATTCAATGTATTTTTAATAGATCTTTTATTATTATTATTATTATTATTATTATTTTGACAGGCAGAGTGGACAGTGAGAGAGAGAGACAGAGAGAAAGGTCTTCCTTTTGCCGTTGGTTCACCCTCCAATGGCCGCTGTGGCTAGCGCGCTGCGGCCAGTGCACCGCGCTGATCCAATGGCAGGAGCCAGGTGCTTCTCCTGGTCTCCCATGGGGTGCAGGGCCCAAGAACTTGGGCCATCCTCCACTGCACTCCCTGGCCACAGCAGAGAGCTGGCCTGGAAGAGGGGCAACCAGGACAGAATCTGGCGCCCCAACCGGGACTAGAACCCGGTGTGCCGGCGCTGCAGGTGGAAGATTAGCCTATTGAGCTGTGGCACCGGCTGATTCAATGTATTTTACAGAAACAATTCAAAGAATAGAATGATGAGGTCCTAAGATGGTGGTATAGCAATAGGATGATGAGTCAGGTGAAGAAAAACAGATAGTTAAAAAGGAGGGAAGATACATACTGGAGATAGAGCTGTGTGAAATTCTCGACAGGGAGCCCAGGAGAGCAACAGAGATTGGGCATGTCCACGCTGAAAGAGCAAATAAGAAAGGGAAGCAGTGGAGGCTCAGACTGGGAAGTTTGACACCAGTCGCCAAGGTGAGATGGGAAATTGCAAATCTACAGAGCTACAAATAGCAGTGGGAGGGAGAGTTTGGTAAACCGCTTTTGAAGTTCCATGAGGGAAAAAAATAGAAGGTATAGAGGAACAAACAGAGAGGCTGGGCACCCCCCTGTCCACCTCCCTCCCCACATCTCCCCACCAGGACCTGTAGCTGGCTGGGAGAAACCATTTTGTTTGTTTAGATATTTGAAAGATTGCTACCTTTTGCCTCCCATGCAAGCACCCATCAATTGCAGGAACCACCTCACCACACCCCACCCCCCCAACCCTGGGATGAGGACAACAGCATTTCAGAAGAATTTCTTCCTCACCATGCAAGCTGTACAACAAGAAGAAGTCCTGAATATCGAATACTCAAGCCTGCTCTATCCACCATTGAGAAGTGAGTCAGGCTCTAGTAGGCCAGACTCATGCTTCCACTTGCAACACAGACACATAGCAGCTCATAACAGAGGGGAATCTCACCACAAGAAAATCTCCACAGATTAGAGGTGCAGTTAGCTAAGCAGGTTGATATAACCCTGAACACACCAGAGACTAACATTGAAGTGTCCCGCAACTGTGAGGAAAAGGGTGGGTCACACTAACAAAAGTGAACAACCTCTTCTAACCAAAAAACCAGAGGAAAAAGCTACAAAGACTCATGGGGGCCGTACATTGAATATCCCCTCCAACCTGGAATACTGAACAAAGCACCCAGGCCACATCCAGCGTGCATCTCTTGGAACTCATGAAAAGTATAGCTAGCCCACTAAATCACAAAGACACAAATTAAAGAGAAAAGCAACCAGACAAAAAAGAAAAAAATACACAAATGCTGAAAAACAAAGGAAAAACCCTAAATAAGGAAGACACTATGAGCCCCCCAAAGGAACACTAAAACTCTTCAATAATAGAAGGTGAAGATAAAGAGATCAAGGATATGCCAGAAATGGAACTCAGAAAATTAATCATCAGATTACTTAGAAACAATCAGAAGCAAATTCACAATTTAATGAAGAGTTCTCCCAAGAAATTGAGATATTAAAGAGAAGTCAGAGTGAAATACTAGAAATGAAGAATTCAATAGATCAAATACAAAATGCAGTAGAAAGCCTTAGCAACAGAATAGGTGAGACAGAAGAAAGAATATCAGAACTAGAAGACAGATTTCTGGAAATATTACAGTCAGACCAAAAAAAAAAAAAAAGAGGAAATTAGAATACTAAAAAACATGATTGGAGATATATAAGATACTATCAAATGAACCAACATATGGAGCCTGAGTTCCAGAAGGCATGGAAAGAGAGAAAGGATTAGAAGGCCTTCTTAATAAAATAATAACAGAAAACTTCCCCAGTCTGCAGAAAAAAGACATCCAAATACAGGAAGTACACAGAACTCCCAATAGACACAACCAGAAAAGATCTTCACCCGACACATTGTAGTAAAACTCCCCACAGTAAAACATAAAGACAAGATCTTAAAATGTGCATAAGAGAAATGCCAAATCACATTCAGAGGAAGCCCAATTAGACTCACTGCAGACTTCTCATCAGAAACTCTACAGGCAAGCAGAGAATGGTGAGATATATTCCAAGTGCTAAGAGAAAAAAATTGTCAACCCAGAATACTGTGTCATGCAAAACTCTTATCTATGAATGAGGGAGAATAAAGATCTTCCACAACAAAACAGAAATGGAAAGAATTTGTAACTACCTACCCAGCCCTACAAAAGACTTTCAAGGATGTGCTACACAAAGAAACACAGAAATATGGTCATTACTATGAAAGAAAATGAATGCAGAAAATGACCTAGTAAAAGTACAAAGGCAACCCAAAGTAAAAAAATTAGGATTATTGATGGAAATATGGCAGGGAAAAGTTGGTACTTGACACTATAAACCTTGAATATAAATAGTCTCAACTCTCCAGTTAAAAGACACAGAATGCTTGAATGGACTGGAAAAGAAAACCCATCTATTTTCTGCCTACAAGAAACA